>NW_006921772.1:4184908-4217018 GCF_000298275.1 Orycteropus afer afer
TTCTACATAAATGGAAGAACATCCCATGCTCGTGCATAGGAAGATTGAACATTGTGAAAATATCAATTCTACCCAAGCATTCTATACATTCAGTGCAATCGCAATCCAGATCCCATCAACATTCTTTAGGGATATGGAAAAACCAATCACTAACTTTATATGGAAAGCAAAGAGACTTCAGATAAGCAAAACAACTATTGAAGAATAAAAACAAAGTAGGAAGTCTCACACTGACGGATCTCAAAACCTACTATACAGCCAAAGTAGTCAAAACTGCCAGGCATTGGTATAATGACAAACACATAGACCAATTGAATAGAATTGAGAAACTGGAAATAGACCCATCCACCTATGGTCAGCTGATCTTTGACAAAGGGCTGAAATCCATTAAATGAGGAAGAGAATTTCTGTTTAATAAATGGTGCTGGCAAAACTACATAACCATTTGCAGAACAATGAAACAAGATCTGTACCTCACACCATACAGAAAAACTAACTTCAGATGGATCAAAGACTTAAATGTCAAACCTAAAACTATAAAATTCCTTAAGGAAAAACTAGGCATAAATTTAGGGGAGCTCTGATAGCATAGTACGTAAGGCACTTGACCACTAACATGAAGGCTGGAAGTTCAAACCCACCAGCCACTCCTCGGAAGGAAGGTTGGGCAATCCTACTTCCGTAGTGATACTGCCTTGGAAACCCAAGGAGGGGTCGCTATGAGTCGGGGCTGACTCAACGGCAAACAACAACAACAACAACAAAGACTTCTCCAAAATAGTCAAAAGACAACCTACAGATTGGGAAAAAATATTCAGCAATGCCATATCTGACAAGGGACTTATATCTAGAATTTATAGAAAACTCCAACAGCTCAACAACAAAAAGACAAATGATCCAATTAAAAAATGGGCCAAAAACATGAGTAGACACTTCACCAAGGAGGATATTCAGGTGGCCAAGAAACATATTAATAAATGCTGATGATCATCAGCCATTAGAGAGATGCACATCAAAACAGCAATGAGGTACCATCTTGCCCCAGCACTAGTAGCAAAGTTCAACAAGACAGAAATAACAAATGCTGGTGAGGATATGGAGAGATTTGGACTCTCGTACACTGTTGGTGGGACTGTCAGATGATACAACCACTGTGGAAAGCAGCATGGCGATCCCTTAAAAAGTTGGAATTTGAAATACCATTTGACTCAGTCATTCCATTACCAGGTATATATCCTAAAGAAGTGAGAGCCAGGACGAAAAGAGATATATGCATACCCATGTTCATCGCAGTGCTATTTATAATAGCCAAAAGATGGAAGTGTCCATCAACTGAAGAATGTATACCGAAACTATGGTACATACACACAATGGAATACTATGCAACCCTAAAGAATAATGTAGAATCTGCAAAACACCATGTAACATGTATGAAAATGGAGGACATTATGCTGAGTGAAATAAGTCAATCACAGAAGGACAAATATTGTATTAATCCCTTATTATAAAAAGTCAAGGAAAGGTTTACATTTGGAAGGAAATTTTCTTTGTTGCTTACCAGGAATGGGAGGTGAGGGGAGGGAACAGTTAGATAGGTAGAAACAAGTATTGATTTGGGTGAAGAGAAGGGCAATGTACCAAATGTGAGTGATCAACAAGGTGGCGTTGAGGAAGAAGAAGATACAGAGAGGTGCATAGGAGATAAAGGCAACAAAGATGAACCCTTTGCACATACAGTAGTACTATGTTGTCAGTGAAGCCAAACGTGGATATACAGTTCGACAAATTGGTGGACAGATTGAACTATTAGGTATGTCTATGCAGCAGGGAGCGTGCCCAAGACCATGTATTGGGTTGGCAGACAATGTTTCTACAAGTGTATTGGTATGTTCTGTAAGAATTCCCAGGTGTATAGTAGAGCTGATAAGGGACATGGTCATAATCACTTTTGGCCACAGGCAGCTACCTAGAGGGAGTGAGTCGTTGGACCTGTGGGCTCAGGATCAGGACCATAGTTTCAGGGGACATCAAACTTAGTTGGCATAACATACTACAGAAAACATTGTTCCACATCCTACTTTGGCAAATAGCAACTAGGATCTTAAAAGTTTGCAAGCAGCCATCTAGATGTAATGATGGGTCTCTCCTCATTCAGAGCAAAGAAGAATGAAGAAAACCAAAGATTCATGCAAACAATTAGTCCAAGCGACTGGTACACCATGTGATCCTCAGCCTATATGACTATGAGACCAGAAGAACTATATGATGCCTGGCTACCACTGTCAACCCCTCAGAGGGGGATCTATGTAAGAAATACTGGATAGAGTGGGAAAAAGATGTGGAACAAAACTCAAAATCATTTGAAGAGAAAAAAATGGGGAACAGGTTTGCTGACTTCATGGAGCCTGATGGAACCACTGAGACTATGGCCCCTAGCTCCCCTTCAGGTCTGGAATTGAAACCACTCCTGTGGCTTCCATCCAAACAAAAGACAGGCATATGATGTGAACATTTACATTAGGTAGATACACTCCTTGCAGAAAACAATCATGGGAAAATAGAAAGGCTATGTATTCACAGGGAGACATCTCAGGGGACAGGAGTGCATGGGAGGGAAGGACACAGGGAAGAGGTAATTATGGGGAGGAAGTGGGAGAGGAGGTGTTGCATTGTGGTAAATTGTTGTCAATGTGATGAGACAAAGTGTATGTGAGCTGCTGTATGGAAAGTGAATTTGTTCTGTAAACTTTCACCCAAATCACCATAAAAAAATAAAAAGGTCAAATAAAAAAAAAAGGAAATGTTTTTGAAGAACATATGTGTGTAACTTTGACCCAGGTGAATGAATGGAATATTGTCTGTCTCCCCTACTACCTTTGAATGAATGAATCCTTGAATAAATGAATAGCTTAAAAAATTATAATGCATTTAGAGGAGAGACTATTATTCAGCCATATAAACTTGGCTTTTAAATATTATTGAATGCTATTAGGAAACACAAGATATTTTTCAATGGAGAAAACAAAAGTAGGGTTAAAAACTCTTAGGTATATATATATATATATATATGTGTGTGTGTGTGTGTACACAGGATGCATACACTTTACATACATATGTGGTATGTGTATACAAACACAGGATGCACACACTCTATATATATGTGTGTACTTATATATTCATGTATGTATATATATGTATTTTGATAGACTGGAACGTAATGAAACTATACTTAAATAAGTAGTCTATATGTTAAGATTTGGGATGATTATTTTCTGTTGTGTTTTTTTAGCTATATTTTACAAATGTTCCACTATTGAAACATGCTAGTTTATCATCAGAAAATATGTTAAGAAAGAAAATGGAGAACAGAAGTAAAAGAAGGGAAAACAAAAAGCCAAAATAAAATCCTGAAAATTCTCCCAAGACTGCCAGAAATATAGGCACCCTCATTGAAGGAGGCCTGGAGATTAAACCATTAGAACGCTCAGAAAGCCACTGTGCCTTTGGCAGCTAGAATTCTGACCACATAAAAACAGTCATCACAAGATAAACTTCAGAGCCTTCAATGGAATATTTTTGTCTTCTGCTTTGTGAGTGATGGGGCCCAGTCTTGTTACTGACATCATATTTTGGATATATACCATCTTTGAGGTGTTTTGCTTGACGTCAAATCCTCAGTGCAACATTTTTTAAACATGAGGGTTATTTGGGATAAGGGTCATATGGCAGACTATATAACTTTTTCAGATAGCCTCAAAAGCAGCATGTGCTTGAAGCTAGACAGCCTTTGGTTTGACTCCTGTCTTCACCATCTACTTGATTTGTGATCTTAGGACACAATAAATTTTTTTTGAAACTCAAACTTTTCAACTGTAAAAATGATGAAATTAGCTGAAGCTTCTCCAGCTTGCTGTGTTGATTAAATGAAGTAATGCATATAAAATGCCTGGTATCAATTGTTAATGATCATAGTTTTCTTACAAATATTTAAAAGTAGGTTGGCAATGCATAGAATAAAGGATTATATAGTTTTTTAGCCTAGGTAACTAGAAAAAGTTAAGTCATAAACAGAGATACAAACTTAGAGAAGAGGTGTTAGTTTGTGGAGAACAATGATACACCTGCAGTGAGGTAGAAGAGACAAGGAGAATGGAACGTGGATGCTTCACTGCTAGAGGGCTTTGAAAATCATCTTCAGAAGGGACTCTGAAGCTGATGAGTGATAGATGCAGAGAACAATTGCTGGCCAAAGTCCTGCCTTGGGATGAGGAACATGACCTTGTTAAGGAAAGAGTGGATAGAGCAGAGACCTATGCCAATGTACTGTTGATCTAGAAGAAAAGTGGGCAAGATCAAGTCCTGTAGAGATGAGAAAAAAAAATTGTGGGTGGCCTCAGAACAATTTCTAAGTTCAGTGGGGAGAGAATCTGGAATGTACATAACACATAGATAAAACACAAATATTGCTGTGAGCCATGGAGGTGATTCCAACACATAATGACCCTATAGTTGTTGTTGTTGTTGTTGTTGTTAAGTGCCGTCGAGTTGTTTCCGACTCATAGCAACCCCATGTACAGCAGAACGAAACCCTACCCGATCCCGCGCCAGCCCCACAATCCATGCTATACTTGAGCCCATCATTGCAGCCACCATGTCAATCCGTCTCGTTGAAGGCTTCCCCCTCTTTCGTCGACCCTCCACCCTACCAAGCATGACATCCTTCTCCAAGGAAGGGCTTCTCCCTATAGGGCTGAGTAGAATTGCACCGTAAGGTTTCCTCGGATGCATTCTTTATGGGAACAGATCACCAGGTCTTCTTTTCTATGCAGCAACTGATGAGTTCAAAACAAAATGCTAATCTATTTGTTACCAGCAGAGCACTAAACCATTGCATCGCCAAGGCTCCTTAGAATACAGGTAGCAAGCAAATATAGTGTTTTTCTTGCTAGTGCTGCTATAACAGAAATACCACAAGTGGGTGGCTTTAAAATACAGGGATTTATCATCTTACATTGTAGGAAGCTGGAAGTCTGAGTTCAAAGTGCTGACTCTAGGGCCTGGGTGAAGGCCCCTTGACCTTGGGCTTCAGCTCTGCTTTCTGTTCCAGGCTCACTAGAGCTGAAGGCTTTTCCTGATTCATGCAGCTGTTGGCTGCTGATGCTGACAAACCCAAGACCAACTAATAAAATGGCACACTCCCAAGATTAGCAGACAACATGGCAGGCTACTAGCTCAAGTCCAGAAATAGTCACGAGATCGACAGGTGACGTGGTAGGCCACTGAGATGAAAACTCAGCCAAATGCAGCATCCAAATATGCCAAAAGCTCAATGGCTTTTTTCAAAGCTTCTTATATACTGGAAGCAGATCACACCCAGAATGCAGCTACTCAGCTGCTCACAGTAGATTCCACCATTGAATTGGCTATCAATCTCATCATAAGGAATCACTCCATCTAGCTGTCCAGCCACTCAAAACCATGGTTCAGCCAAGTTGACACACAACTTTAACTATCACATATGGAATGATGTGTTAAAACCAAAAACTAATTTGGAAGTTGGAAGGCATAGATTCTAGCCCTCACCCTCAATTAATTGTGTTGTTTCAGGCAAATCATGAGATGTTTCTTAGTTTTGGTTTTCTTGACTTTAAAATTCTGATGATGTCCAGATGATTTCTAAGTTTCCCTCTACCAGTGCAGTTGTGTGATTTGCTTTGAAGCCCTTTGGCATAGAAAGGAAAGAAAATGGAATAATGTTAAAAGGTGATCACATCAAGATTTTTCCTAAAAGTAAAACTTGGGCACACAAGGAAGCCAACTGTTGGGAATACCTGAGGGAGGAAATAAAAAATTCCAATCACCCCCACCCCCAAAAAATGTAGTTGCAGGTGGGGTGAATAGATGATCTTTGGTATGGATAGATTGGATACATTTTCCTTTGATATCAAAAGAGTATGTTGAGTTAAAAACAACATTGCTTCAGCATTTGCTATGTATCAGAATTGCACTTAGTATTGAAGGCATAAAAATGATAAGTAAGCCACACCTCGCCTCAGGTAACTCATTGTGTTAGACTGGGCTCTCTAGAGAAACAAAACCAGCAAAGCTTAGATGGATAGATAGATAAAGAGATAGATAGAGACATATATAGAGAGATTTATCTTAGGAAAATGACTCACACACTTATAGAAGCTGTCAAGTCCAAAGTTCCTGGATCAAACATCAAGCTGGAGGCTTTTCCACGTCAAGTTGGAGGCTTTTCCCAACTCTTGCAGCCGCAAGGGCTGAAGAGCTCAGAGCTGGCAGGCAGTACACTGGCTGTTGATTCCAATGAATGACGAATCCAAGATCTCCAGGCCGAATGGTGGATTGTTCACTCACAGACAGTTGTAGGCAGCACAACAGAATCCCGATCCATTGAAGAATGTCTCCTTTCCCAGGATTTCCACAGATATACTGGAAGCAGGCCACACCCCTAGGGAAACTCCCTTTCAACGGATTGGCTGCTCAAAACATAGTCATCTGATCCCATCATGGGAACAACCACACCACAACAACTCAAACCACACAGAATTGTGGTCCAGCCAAGTTGACACACAGCCCCAACTATCACACTCATGGTCTCATCAGAGAGACAAGACAACAATAACCACTTAGACGTATTGGTGCAATGTCTGAAAATGTATAGTACATAAGTGGATAGGGAAGGCAGTGGTTACTTTCTTTTGGAGAGCAAAGGGGTGTTGCTTGATTTTAAAGAATTGATAGCTCTTACACTGACAGTGACATTCTGAAAAGAGAAGAGGGACGTGAGTAGTAGTGAGATGTGATCATGTGACTAAAAGTTATACTGAAATATATTAAAATGTAAAGTTTGTTCACTCAAAATGTATTTGTATGATTATATGTGAAGTTTGAGAAGCAAATATATAACTGCAGAGGTAAGTAAGCAAGAGTTTACCATAAAAAGCTTTATGTATATTTTCAATAAGGATTTGGAGTTTATCCTCATTGGCATAAAGGGAAAACATGTAAAGAATTAAGCCAGAAAGTGTGTTTTAGAATGATGAAATGAAAGCACAGTGATATGGTATCAAAAATATTTTTCCATGTATAAATGTAGGTATAGAATACATGATAAATCATTTCCATTTGTAGTAATGTTGAATTGACTTTATTTGAATAAAGCATAAACCAAACATATTATTATATTATATTTGAAGGAGCCCTGGTGGCACACAGTTAACCACTTGGCTGCTCACTGAAAAGCTGGCTGTTTTAATCCACCCTGTGGCTCCACAGGAGAAAGACCTCTTCGCTCCCTTAAGTATTACAGCCTAGAAAACCCTGTGGGGAAGTTCTACTCTGTCTCATGAGTTGCTACGAGTTGCAATTGATTAGACAACAGCCCACAACATTATAGTTAATATCAACTCTGTATTACATTTACATTTTAAACTATATAATGTTTTATTTACTTAATGACATGTACCTCCTAACTATGATACAAAAAAAAAAAAAAGGGAAAAAAAGGCTTTTTTTTTTTTTTTTACATAGAAGTCAGGTCATATGTAGCCTCAGATGTTTGCTTAAAATGTTTCTATAAGCATATACCTATGACAAACCCTTTCAATGACTTCCACTACCACTGTTTAGAAATAAAACACAGATGCTCCTTCCAGTATTGCACTAATTCTCTAATCCATTTTGTATATGTGATAGCCTAATCATCCTAAGACATTCAAGACCTTGACTTTGCCCTAGAAGAACTTTGTTATTTGACATTCCGTGATATATGGGTTCATCTTACTTATTGGTCAAGTTTTCCAATTCTCTGTTCAAGCCAGGCATCTTCTCCAGCTGTTTCCTAGGCTCCATGTTCTCTTTGTGCTTTTTCATAATGCCTCCTCTCATAGAGAGAAGGCTTGTTGCAGTCTTACACAAATCCTGCTACCCCTCAAGACCTTTCTTATATCCTAGAATTATATTAATCTGCCTCGGTGGTTCAGTGGTAGAATTCTTGCCTTCTGTGTGGGAGGGCCAGGTTTGATTCCCAGCCAATGTACTTCATGTGTAGACACCACCAATCGGTCAGTGAAGACTTGTGGGTTGCTATTATGCTGAACAGGTTTCAAAGGAGCTTCTAGACTAAGATTGTTTGGGAAGAAAGGCCTTGCTATCAATTTCTTAAAATCAGCCAGTGAAAACCCTATGCATCATGACAATCAGATCCTCGACTATCCTGAGATGCACATGAGTGGGCAGAGTTTCATTCTTTTGTGCATGGTGTTCCCAGGAGCCTGGCTGACTTGACGGCTGCTAACAACAATTACCTTCCTCATGTCCTTTTGTAATGATCGTGTTTAGTTTTTGTGATATGCTGTCTATTTTTCAATAGCATTTTCTCACAGCCTTTTACAATATTCAGAAGTTAATGAGTGATCAGTAAGTATTTGTTCTGCAGAGCCTCAGATTTATACCTACTATATACCCAATAGAACTGTAGACCCAGTTCCCTGAAAGTTCACCTGGAAAACTGAGATTCTAGAAAATGAAAATAATTAAAATTGTAAGAGAAAACTATAGTAGCCGTTCAGTTATGTAAGTGAGCAGGAAGTGAAACATGGAAGTGAAAAAGTAGAGGCTGTATATTGATTGCTTTGTGTTCTGTCTAATTTTTTAGTTATGCTTAGATTAGAGTTTTAGAATCTCTTAATATATTTGTTGTTGTTGTTGTTATGTGCCGTCGAGTCGGACCCGACTCATAACGACCCCTCCTTGGGTTTCCGAGGCAGTATCACTACGGAAGTAGATTGCCCCATCTTCCTTCCGAGGAATGGCTGGTGGGTTTGAACCGCCAGCCTTCTGGTTAGCAGTCAAGTGCCTTAGCCACTATGCTACCAGAGCTCCCCTTAATATATTTAATAGATCATAATTCATTTGAATTTGAGTAATGAACCCTTTAAACTTGGTAAATGGAAGAAAGGATGTGTCAACATCCCTATACATTGATCAAATCAAGTTTGATATGGTGATTAGGAGTGAGGAGCAGTGTAAATATACTCACCTGGAGACCTGGGTTGGTCATTGTATAAAAATCTAAATAGAGAAAAAAAAAAAATTAGAACTAATAAGAAATTAAATGACTTTGTAGTTTCTTTTCACATAAGCAGTCATAACTTGCAAAAAAACTGAAAGTCTTGCAAAATTGTCAAATCAAACAATAACTTGAAATGACAAAAGAACAGATGCCATCATATGAGAAACTGTGGTGACAGATATAAGGTAAGAAACAACTGCTAACTTGTGTTTCCAGATATTTACATGAAATAGATCAACATAGTTAAAGTCATTTTGAAAAAAATATTTTTTGAAATGCAATCTGGGAGAAAAATATTATAAATTTGTATTTTTAAATAAAGCATCAGGCCACATTAATTCACATGATCTTTTCTTTCCGTGAAATTGCCCATTCTAAAACTGAGTGGACAATATTTGCACTAAAGCAAATGCTGCCAAATTGTGGGTTGTTGAACACAGGGACACTTGTGCAGAGAGGTTATTTTGGGGTTGATATTCTTTCATGGCTTGTCAAATCACAGTGGAGATAGCATAATTTTCTTTGTTAATGGAAAAAGTGAGCCCATTGTGGGGAAACAGAACCTCAAGATTTTGTGCAAATCTGCTAATGTAAATCAGTAACTTGAAAGGCACTGTCTCAAGCTGAAGCACTTTTCTTTACTGTAGGGTAGAATTCTGGTCACAGTCAGAAAGTCCACATTGTGACACTTGGTTCTAAATATGCCCCAGAGAGAACTGAGTCTGGCATACAGTACTCAGACAGTGAACATGTATTAAATGAATGAGTCACCATTTATAATTATTCCAACTATTTTTTTTTAAATGACCTTCCTGTTTTCTAACACAACAGAAAATTCTGTATTATGAAGAGATTTTCAAATCTTAAAAAAGAAAAGAGATTTATTTTAGATTATTTAATATTCTAATACTAGAAACAAATATTAACACACACAGAAAGGGCACTACAATTTTTAATTGCATACACCCCACAGTCCAACCTTTTGACATTCATTATTTAGTAAAATAATTCACATAGCATATCAAGGCAAATGTAGGAGACTAACATTGAAATTAATATATAAAATATTTGTAAAGTCTTCTAAAATGGCTTTAAAAAACTTTTGTTTCTGTAGTGTATTAATATTAATATTTAAATTTTTTCACTTTCTAGAATCTCTTTGGAGTATATGAGTTCTCCAGTTCATATTCAAATAATTATTCATCTCTGTTTGGGTATTTATATTTAGTGTCATCAATCATATTATTAAAATGAAAATAAGAGGGAACATTTTTTGAGTACTTACTCTGTGGCAAATTCTATGATAAAGTCATTTTATACATTTTGAAAAATGTAATCCTCAAAACAACTCTATGAAGTTGAACAGATAAAGGCATTGTAATTTTCTCATAGTTACATAGCTAATAGTAAGTTGTTGTTGGTATGTGCTGTCGAGTCGGACCCTACTCATAGTGACTGCTCCTTGGATTTCTGAGGCAGTATCACTACAGAAGTAGATCTTCCTTCCGAGGAATGGCTGGTGGGTTTGAACTGCCAGCCTTCTGGTTAGCAGTCAAGTGCCTTAGACACTACGCTACCAGAGCTTCCAATAGTATACCCTTATAACCTAAGCCAAGAATATGTTCTTGGGGTCATTAAAATTTATACAGTGATGTGCAATTAAATTTTATAAGTTTCATTGGTATAAATCTGTGTTTATAACCCATTGACCGACTGTGTCAAAAGATATAAATTTATGATTAATGTAAACTGAGCATATTTCCCTGACATTTTCTCAACAAGCATCATAAAAAATACCTTATCACCAGCCACTCTACCGTTTTTATTAGTGGCCTTAAATACTGAGCTTATTAACCATTAATCTCAGAATTACAATGATGTATAAAACAAGAATAATATATTCTTGTATTTTCACAATCTAGGTCAATGACATATAATGTGACACAATCTATCCTCAGTTGTAGATGTATTCCATGTTTAGTGACCAGTATTGAATATTTTCTTATGTAAAACTTTTTTTTTCCCCATCAAATTAGGCTGAAGAGAATTTTTTCTAGATTGTATGTAATTATTTCAGAATTCAAGCTAATTTTAGATTTTGAGAGTTGGAAAACTTATATGGAATATAAAATACCTAATTGGAGGATATATTAAAAATATAATTAAAAATATTTAGCCTTGATTCATTACAATGGTATTTATTTGTCATAAGCTCTTTTTATTGTGCATAACTATAGTTCATGGTTTCAACTCTCAGTGCCCAATTGACTGACTTTAAAAACATGGTACTGTATGAAAGAAAACATGTTTAACTTAGTAATGTTTCATTTTTACTCTTATTTATTGTCCAAAAGTCTTTTTAAAGCAGTTTTAGAAGACTTTAAGAAGATTTTATATATTAATTTCAATGTTAGTCTCCTACATTTGCCTTGAAAGGCTGTATGAAATATTTTATTAAATAATGAATGTCAAAAGGTTGCACTGTGGGGTGTATGCAATTAAAAATTGTAGTGCTCTTTCTGTACATGTTGTACATGTAAGTGACCCCATGGGTCTCTCAAAGTGAGTCTTTAACATTCCAGAATTTTTACTATGCATCTGTTGCTGGCATCTAGCCTCCCACCCACACAGGCTTAGACTGACTAAATGAAATTTATCCTAGTGTAATAAAGTATATAAAGATGAAGTAATAAAATGGGAAGATAGTTACCTTACAAATGGAGTTGCTAAAATAGAAAACTTTACATTTGCATATATGTGAAACAGAAATAGAGTGTGTGAGTAGAGGAACCTGGAAAGTAATTTCTTTACTAGTATTGCTTATGTATCTTTTTATGTTATGTATTCCAGATGGGATTTATACAGATCAATGAGGACTTCATATTTATTGAGCCACTCAATGACACAATGGCCATAACAGGTCATCCACACCGTGTATATAGGCAGAAAAGGTCCATGGAAGAAAAAGTCACAGAGAAGCCTGCTCCTCACGGTCATTACTGTGGTGTCATTTCAGGTAATGCCTTCTCTTGAAAAGGACTTAACTAAATACACAATATGAGATGAATCTGTTTTTCTCTCTCTCTTTGTCTCTTTCTGTGTCATCCATCTGTCACCTAACTACCTGTCTATTTGCCTCTCTGCTTTGGGAGCTCTAGTGGCCTAGTACCTAAGGCATTTGACTGCTAAGCAGAAGGCTGGCAGTTCAAACCCACCAGCCACTCCTCGGAAGAAAGATTGGCCAATCTTCCTCTTTATGTGAATTCACTTTGGTTAAAGACAACTAAATTTATCCATTGTAGGCTTATCTTTTAGTTTTCTACAAAGTACTACAATTCCAAACCATGGAAAATCAGAAGAACTTTAGAGATTGGCATGAAGTGTGTTCTACACTTCTCTTGAACTGTGAAGTGTATCTCATGGGATACTGTTCACTTTACTGGAATAGAAATGACACGGAGAGAATTCCAGATCTCCTGAAACTGAATACTGTGTGCTCATAGCCTTATTTTAGCCCATCTCTATGGGAATGTCATAGATATCCCTTTACTTTGACTAGAAGTATCCCCTTCTTTTCTTCTTCTTCTTTTTTTTTTTCTTTGACCCATATTAAACATCATCTTAGAGATTAAAGTTGCAGAGGAATAAAAAGAAGAGAGAAGATTTGTATACTTTATTTTCATTATCACAGACCCTTAACTCTACAAATTTTAGAGCCCCATAAACATTCCCAACCATCAAATAAAATCTTCATCTCTTACTGTCTGCCAGGTTGTCACAGAAATAAAAGAAGGGTGACTCTTATGTACTTCCTTACTCACTTTAGGCAGAGATCTGTGGTATTTATAAGAATGTTAAAGGAAATTAATGATTTGTATTATGTAAGTAGGATCTGAAACTCACAACTAACACTCAGAAAAAAATAAGGAGTTTCCTTAGGAAATGTTTTAAGTTATTTATAGCAGGCATTTCAGTGAATGTTCACTAATTTGAGCTATAACCAATTAGAATCTGAGGAAATATGACTCTTATCGAAGAGCTGCTTGTCTACTTAAAGACTGTAACATTGGACATGCATATTTAAATTTAATGCTAATATAATTAGTGCCAACATATCAATTCTTAAATGGACAGTGGTATTTGAGGTTGATTTAGGTACATGAATTGTGATGATTGGTAACATCTGCAGAGTCTACAGGATCAACTGAGTCCTCAGATTCAGGAAAGATTATAATATGTTTCTGTTTAGAATATATTTATCTCAAATTAATCAGTGCTTTCTATCTTCTTTTGTGAAAGCTCATAGTATCTGTTTGTATGGGCATCATTTTTATAAGTGGTTAAGTGAGTTTATGTCCATGTCCTGCTATTCAATGTATAATATGAAGCCTCTTCATTATTCTAAGAGTGGTAAGCACAGGACATAAAGAGAGATGACCATAAGATATAGCATTATGAACAAGTAAAAGCAGAGCTTTTGTATTGTGAAGTGATCAAGCCATGGTTTCAGCTGTTTTAATTACTTATGTACACTGATGAAACAGCAGGACCTGCATGCCACTGTGCATGTAGGAAGATTTCTAGAAAATTTCTAATTATAATAGGTTAATAAAGCATCAATACATATTTAATATTTTTGAAAACATTGTTCATAAAGTTTATGTTATATTGTTTCTCTTGATCATGACAGTTATAGAAGAATGTTTACCCATTAGGTTCAAAGACTTACATATACCTACAAGGAGTGCTAAGCTGTCATCAGTTTGATGATTTTTTGTGCATACTTATCTTCATATATGTAATGTAATGCATTTCATTGAAATATAATTTATGTAGAGTGAAATACACAAAACTAAAGTAACATGGGTCAATGCATTTTTTTTTCTCAGTGCTCCCTCCCCATCTCTCTCACCCCTGGCAACCAACAAAGAAAGTTTCCCTCCATATATAAACCTTTCCTTGACCCTCCACAGCAACCAATTAATACTATATTTGTCCTTCTGTGATTGACTTATTTCACTCAGCATAATGTCCTCCAAGTTTATCCATATTATGCAGTGTTTTGCAGACTCTACATTATTCTTTAGTGCTGCATGGGATTCCCTTGTGTGTATGTACCACAGTTTGGTCATCTACTCTTCTGCTGATGGGTATGTAGATTGTTTCCATCTTTTTGCTATTGTAAATAGTGCTGCGATGAACATGAGTGTGCATATATCCTTTCCTGTCCTGGCTCTCACCTCTCTAGGATATATATCTAGTAATGGGATTGCTGGGTCAAATGGTATCTCCAATTCCAGCTTTCTGAGGAATCCCCATATTGCTTTCCACAGTGATTTTATCACTTCACAGTCCCATCAGCAGTATATGAGAGTCCCAATCTTTCCACATCCCCACCAGAATTTGTTATTTTCTGTCTTGTTTAACCTTGTCATCAGTGCTGGCATGAGACAATATCTCTTTGTCATTTTGATTTACATTTCTCTGATGGCCCATGCTTGTGAGCATCTCTTCATGTATTACCTGGCCACCTGAATATCCTCCTTGGTGAAGTGTCTATTCATGTCTTCTGCCCATTTTTCAATGGATTGTTAATTCTTTTGGTCATGAGGTGTTGGAGTTTTCTATAAATCTTAGAGATAAGTCCCTTGCCAGATATGTAATTATCGGCAAATATGAATTTGTTGCTGTCATTTTTCTTATGTGCTTTTTTGTGGTGGTGATTTTTTTGTCCCATATAATTTTCTGTGCTGAACTCATTTTGTTTATGAATTGTGTTATCACTTTCTTTGTTGCTATTGTTTTAGTATTTGCTAAATATTTGTGCTGGTCCTCTTTTTTATTTTGATGGAATGTTTATCTTTTTTTATTTTTTGAGGTTACCCTGTGATTTATAGTTTTCTTCCCAAGTTTAGAACAGTCTCTTCTATCTTGTCTAACTTCCCTACTATCTAGAAGTTATTTAACAATACACTTTTTTTTCCCTCTTTTTGGTTTGTAGTTGTCCTCATTTGTCAATTGATGTCTCTGGTTCCCTGTTTACAATCTTGTAGGCTTATTTACTTTGGATACTTCCATAGCTGGGTTGGTTTCTGGGTTATATCATCATGTGTGTTAATGGTCAGTTGTTGTTGGCTGTTGCTGCTTCTCTGTCCAAGGGACTCCCTTTAGCATCTCTTGTAAGGTTGGTCTGGTTTTAACAATTCCCTTAATTTCTGCTTATCTGGAAATGTACTAATTTCACCCTCATATTTGAGGGGCAATTTTGCTGGGTACATAATTCTTGGTTGGAAATTTTTCTCTTTCAGTGTTTTATATATACCATCCCATTGTCTTCTCGCCTGCATGGTTTCTGTCAAGAAATCCGAGCTTAGTCTTATTGGTTGCCCCTTGTAGGTAACTTTTCATTTTTTCCTGTGCTGCTCTCACGATCCTTTCTTTATCTTTGGTTTTGGTGAGTTTGATGATGATATGTCTGGGTGATTTTCTTTTGGGGTTTATCCTGTTTGAATTTTGTTGGACTTCCTGAATGGATATATTCTTATCTTTCATCATACCAGGAAAATTCTCTTCCAACAAATGTTCAACGATTTTCTCTGTGGTTTTATTTGTCTATTCCTGTTCTGAAATTCCGATTACATGTAGGTTATTCCTTTTGATGGTATCCCACATGAACCTTAGGCTTTCTTCGTTTTGTTTTGATCTTTTTTCTGATTGATCCCTTTCCAAAGAAGTCTTCATGTATTTGCCTTCAGTCTCACTAATTCTGTCTTCCATTGATTCAATTCTGGTCCTTTGCCCATTCAATGTCTTATCTATTTCTGAAAATTTAGTATTAATGTTCTGGATTTCTTTGTGTAGATTTTGTATCATTTCTAATTTTTCATTTATTTTGTCATTTTGTTCTTGTGTTGTCTTTCGAAATTGTTGTAGGGTTCTCTCTGTGTTTTCCTCAATTTTATCAGTGTTTTCCTTGATCTGTTTCTCAATTCCTTGAAGATACCTAAATATAATTATTTTCAATTCCTTATCAGGGAGTTCCAATGTTGTGTCTTCCTCAGGGATGTGTTTTGGGTCTGTATCCTGGTCCCTTGTTTCTCCTGCTTTATCTTGCTTCTTTGTGTGGACTGTGATGCTCTGTTGTCTTTGAGGCATTGCCACTTTTTTGTGTTTATATTTAATTGGTAATTATATGTTGGAGTGACTTGCCCACTATTTTCGTCTCCTTTGTTTTGTTTGTATGTTACCTATGCAAGCAGGGTATTGTGCTGTGCTCCTCTATTCACTAGCTGACAGCACTTATACACTCACCACCTGTCTCCTTTCCTGTTTTCAGCCTCTTGTATGTCCCTGCTGACCTTGGCAAACACAGCCTATTCTTAGGTCCCTGGAATCTGAATGAGAGTGCTGTCAGTTTAAAATCTAAAATGGCCACCACTCGTAAACATTCAAAATGGCTATGCCCTAGGTCACTTTAAATATCCAAGATGGCTGCCACTTGTAAACACTGAAAATGGCTGCACCCTCAGTCACTTTAAATATCCAAAATGGCCACCACTTGTAAACATTCAAAATGGCTGCACCCTTGGTCTCTTTAAATATCCAAAATGGCCACCACTTGTAAACATTCAAAATGGCTATGCCCTCGGTCACTTTAAATATCAAAGATGGCTGCCACTTGTAAACACTGAAAATGGCTGCACCCTCAGTCACTTTAAATATCCAAAATGACTACCTCTTGTAAACAATCAAAATGGCTATGCCCTTCAAAAAGTGGGAAGTCAACAGCTCAGGTTATCTTCCTCTTTGCTGTTTCCTTTCCTAGTCATAGACCACCAGCACAGTCATAGACCACCAGCATAGTCATCCCTGCATCCCTTGGTGACCAGGGCTGATCTTTAGGTCAATTCTCAGGTCCCAACACTACTTGGAAATATTCAAGCTGTTGGTCCTGTCAGAGCAGCTGACAGTCCACAGCTCAGATTGTCTCTGTACTCACTGTTTTCATTCAGATTTTTTCACTAGTTGGTGCCTAATCCACTTCTGTATAGTTCCTTTCAAAGCTCAGGGTTCCATGATTATCTTCTGTATCTCTGTCAATTGGTTTTTCTTTTCTTTGTTGAGGGTCTGTGTCACTTGTCTGCCTATTCCTGCATCCTACCAGAAGTCTTCTCTTCATACATTTTTTAAAGGTCCAGAATTATTTTAAATTGTAAAATGGGCAATCCATAACATTAAAAATTAATTTACTTGTGTTTATATGTCTAATTGTAGCTCTTGTTACTTCAGGCTGATGTGTTAAAATATTAGTAACATGATTCTCATTTGGATAACACTGCAGTATTTGCCTTTGCAAAATGTAATCATATTTTCTCCCAGTGTTTGGTTTAATCATTTTGATGCCTTGTTGTTGTAGTTGTTATGTGCCGTTGAGTCGGACCCGACTCATAGTGACCCCTCCTTGGGTTTCTGAGGCAGTATCACTATGGAAGTAGATTGCTCCATCTTCCTTCTGAAGAGTGGCTGGTGGGTTTGAACCGCCAGCCTTCTGGTTAGCAGTCAAGTGCCTTAGGCACTAAGCTACTAGATTTATATGTATTGATTACATGATTATTTTTTCCAAACAGAGGCCTTCATATTTTCTTTTTTAAATTTTTATTGTGATTTGGGTGAAAGTTTACAGAGCAAATTCACTTTCTATACAGCAATTTGTACACATTTTGTCCCATGATTTTGACTGAAATTTCCCACATTGTAACAACTCTCTTCCACTTCCCCCTATAAGCCACCTCTTGCCTGTCTCCTTCCCTCCAATGCACTCTTACCCCCCAAGCTGTCTCGCTGTGCATACACTGCCTTTCTATTCTACCATGATTGATCTCTCCAAGGAGTGTATCTATCTACCTAATGTAAATGTTTAGCCCATATGCCTCTCATTTATCTGGAAGCCATAGGAGTGGGTTCAATTCCAGACCTGAAAGGCAGCTAGGGGCCATAGTCTCAGAGGTTTCACCAGGCTTTATCAAACTAGCAAACCTGGTCCCTTTTTTTATTTTTTAGTGATTATGAGTTTTGTTCCACATTGTTCTCTCACTCTATTCAGGATCTCCTACATAAATCGTTCTCCAAGTAGTTGACAGTGGTAGCCAGGCACCATCTAGTTCTTCTGGTCTCATGGTCATATAGGCTGATGATCGCATGGTGTACCAGTCACTTGGACTAATTGTTTCCATGCATCTTTTGTTTTCTTCTTTCTTCTTTGGTCTGGATGAGGAGAGACCTGTCGTTGCATTAGATAGCTGCTTGCAAGCTTTTAAGATCCCAGTCACTATTCACTAAAGTAGGATGTAGAACAAAATTTTTGTGTAGTATGTTATGACAGTTCAGCTTGATGACCCCTGCAACCATGATCCCGAGCCCAGAGGTCCAACTTCTTACTCCTTTTGGGTAGCTGACTGTGGCCAAGAAGTCCCTACAATCTTGTCCCTTGTCAGATCTACTATATACCTGGACATTCTTACAGAACATACAAATACACTTGTAGAAGCATCCTCTGAGGGCTTCATATTTTAAGGTGAATTTTTTGTGTCCTTTTACTGCAAAAGGAAGTTAAGACAATTGGAGTTGAGTGTCAGAAGCCTTGGGTTCGAGGCCCAGCTCCAGCAGAGTAATCCTATTCCATTTCCTTATCTGTTAAACCTTTGCTTTTTTATTTGCAACATAAAATGATCAGTTATTTGGAAATAAATTAAACAACTCCTATTCTCAAGAAGTGAACAATTTATTATTTTAGACAAACTAATAAATCAACTTAGCATGATAGAAACTATGATAGAATCAGGATTCTAAGCTTCTGAGAGTGTAGAGCTGAGCCTCAAAGGTTAAGTAAAACTTACCCAAGGTAGAGGGAGAAGAGGGATTAGAGTGTGTATATTAAGATAACGTCCATAGAGGTCAGACTGCCTGTGTTCATATCCCAGTGCTACCACTTACTAGGCACATGGCCTTGGGCAACTTACTTCATCTCTCAAAGCCTTTGTTTATGGTATACAAAATGATAATAGTGATACTTGAACCTCAAGACTGTTGTCAGAATTACCTGAGAGTGTTTCAGGAATAGATAGCAACACACTCTAAGGTATGGAGACATGAGAAAGTGTCAATGAGGGAAGCTTAAGCCAAGTGTCTGCAGGACCAATAGGAGATACAATGCTGAAAAGGTAGTTGTGAACTAGGTAACGAAAGAACTGGTAAGGATTTTATCCTGGAGGCCAAGGATGGTCCCTGAATATTTTAAGCATACATATGGCATAATCAACATTTTAATATGAACTTATGAATATGTCCAGACTGTTTGCACGAGAAATAGATTTATCGAATTGAGGAAGACCAGTCTATTAAAGGTATAAGCAGGACACAGAGATCACCTCTATTCTTAGAGCTAACATAACCAGTCAGCTTACTGAAATAGCTCCCATACACCATCTGTAAGTACTGTGGAGATGATTGCCAGTATGTGGAGGGTATTGTGGAGAGCACACAGTGAGCACTGGTGAACATACTTTTTAAAATGTCTTCTCTAATGAGAAGTGCAGTATCAACTACGTTGTTTTCATACATACATATATGTAGAAAATGATCTGAAGATCTAAAAGATGAAAAATGAGCACAGCATAGTTGAGGTAGATAATGAATATCAAATGAAGCATCTCAATAAAAAATATTACTATGCTATTCATACTGTGCCACCAGAGCTCCTTATACTATTCATGTTTTTTGCACATGATGGCTAAGCTGTATGATGGAGTCTACCATGAAGTTGAGGATTTTAAATATCCTAGAATCTTTCAGGTAACCTATTTAAATGTAACATACAAATAAGGAGACATGAAGGTAACTGGGGCCAACACAGCTGTCACTAACACAGGCAATAAAGAAACATGCTTTTCTGTCTCTTTCTTACATTATCTACCTACTGCTCTTGTTATCAAGCCCTCCTTTTGGTATACTCATAATCGCCTTGGTTTCTGTTTTTCCTCTCCTTTTATTTTCACTACATCTCTGTCTCCTAAGTGGCCATGGCTTCTTCCATATGTGTTGCTGTTGGTAGTTGCCTCTGAGTTGGCTCCAAATCAATGTGACCTTATGTATAACAGAATAAACATTGCCCATTCCTGTACCATCTTCATGACTGTTGGCATATTTCAGTGCATTGTGGAAGCTATCGCGCAGTGCCTTCCAACCTAAGGAACTCATTTTCCAGCACGTAACAGACAATATTCGTTTGAGATTTCACTGGCTAATTTTCTGAAGTAGATTTCCAGGCCTTTCTTCCTAGTCTGTGTTATTCTGTAAGCTCTGTTGTGCTCTGTCAACTCTGGGTAACCCTCCTGGCTTTTGAAATAATAATAATAATAATTTGATGTAATAATAATAAGATAACAATTTGAAATAATAACAATAATAGTTTTAATCCCTACCTAAATGTGATTATTTCCAAACAATCTTGTTTTCATCTTCTCTCCTGAGTTCCATTTGTGTGTTGTTGATGTTATGTGCTCTTGAGTCGGACCCAACACATAGTGACCCCTCCTTGGGTTTCCAAGGCAGTATCACTATGGAAGTAGATTGCCCAAACTCCCTTCCAGGAGTGGCTGGTGGATTTGAACTGCCAGCCTTCTGGTTAGCAGTCAAGTGCCTTAGGCACTACGCATCAGAGCAGATATCTCACAGATACCATCCATTGAAGACTTTTTTTAGCTATTGGATGAATGCTTCTTAATCTTATTTGCTTAGAAAAAGTAACACTGGTCATAGCTATCTATCATTTATCACATTTGGTGAATATTTGTTGGATATTACTCAGAATTTCTTGTTTCCTTTCAAAATCATGAAAAATTCATCTGGCAGTACTTCCAGCAATGAGTATATATATATATATATACATTTCTCATGATCAGTTAATTAGGTGTTGACCCTTCTAAGGTGAGTCTCTTATGTACTTGTAGGAATGTTCTCTATTCAGTATTTATCATAAATTAATATCACAAGGTAATGCATATCTGTAGATAGGATTGTTAAGATGTCAGTACTCTTCTAGGTGATCTTCAGATTCAATGCAATGGCTGTAGAAATTCCAACAGCATTTTATGCAGAAATGGAAATGCTGATTCTCAAATTCATACAGCATTGTAAGAGATCCCAAAGAAATAAAACATTCTTGAAGAAGAATAACAAATTAGGAGGACACACACTTTCTGACTTTAAAATTTACTGGAAACCTACAATAATAAAAGTATTCTGATACTGGTAATAAGGATATATATATATGTAGACCAATGGAATGGAATTAAGAGACCAGAAATAAACCCATTCATCTATGGTCAATTGATTTCCAATGAGTATACCAAGCCCACTCAATGAGGAAAGGATAGGCTTTCCAATAAGATACAGGGACAGCTGAGTCTCGAAAAGAATAAATTTGGAACAGTACTTCATGTCATCGACCGCTCATCTGTCAGA
The DNA here is from genome assembly GCF_000298275.1 of Orycteropus afer afer. NCBI lineage: Eukaryota > Metazoa > Chordata > Mammalia > Tubulidentata > Orycteropodidae > Orycteropus > Orycteropus afer. The sequence continues at coordinate 4,206,531 of NW_006921772.1, forward strand.
TTGTAGTACTCTGGTGGCTTGTGTGTTGTAGTGATGTTGGAAGCTATGCCACTGGTATTTCACATACCAGCAGGGTCGCACGTGGTGGTCAGGTTTCAGCAGAGCTTTCAGACTAAGAAAGACTGAGAAGAAGGACAGGGCTAGCTACTTCTAAAAAAATTGGCCACTGAAATCATTATGAATAACAGTGAAATGCTGTCTTATATATTACTGAAAAACTTTATGAATAGCAGTGAAACATTGTCTCATGTACTGACAGAGATGAGTCCTTCAGGTTGGAAGGAGCTCAAAATATGACTGTGGAAGAGTTGCCTCCCCAAATTGGAGTTGACCTTAATGACATGGTTGAAATAAAGTTTTCAGGACCTTCATTTGCTGATGTGGCATGACTCAAAATGAGAAGGGACAGCTGCAAACCTCCATTAATTATCGGAATATGGAATGTATGAAGTATGAATCTAAGAAAATTGTAAGTTGTCAAATAAAATGGAACACATAATGATTGATATCCTAAGCATTAATGAGCTGAAATGGACAAGTATTGGCCATTTTGAATTTGACAATTATATGGTCTACCTTGTGGGGAATGACAAACTGAAGGGATATTGTCACATTCATCATCAAAAAGACCCTTTCAAGATCTATCCTGAAGTGCAGTGCTGTCAGTGACAGGATAATATCTATATGCATACAAGAAAGAGCAGTTAATGCTACTAAATTATACTAACCACTAAAGGCAAAGATGAAGAAATTGAAGATTTTTTTAATTCAAATTCTGCAGCCTGAAATTGATAAAACATGCAATCAAAATGTGTTGATAATTACTGGTGACTGGAATGCAAAGGTTGGAAACAAAGAAGAAGCATAGGTAATTGGAAAATAAGGCATTGGTGATAGAAATGACACCAGTGATTGCATGATAGAATTTTGCAAGACTAGTGACTTACTCATTGCAAATCTTTTTTTTTTTTTTTTTTTTTCCAACAATACATGTAGTAACTATACATATGGGCCTCACCATATGGAATACACAGGAATCAAATCAATTACTTCTGTAGAAAGAGGTGATAGAGAAGCTCAGCATCATCTGTCAATAGAAGGCCAGGAGCTGATGGTGCAACTGCTTTTATGCAATTTAAATTGAAGCCAAAGGAAATTAAAACAAGTCCACAAGAGCCAAAATACAGCCTTGACTATATCCTACCTGAATTTACACACCATCAGAAGAACAGATTTGACTCGCCGAACACCCATGACTGAAGACCAGATGAGTTGTGGGATGACATCAAGAACATCAGACATGAAGAAAGCAAAAGGTTATTAAAAAGACAGGAAAGGAAGAAAAGACCAAATTAAATGTCAGAAGAGAATCTGAAACTTGCTCTTGAATGAATATGGCTAAAACAAATGGAAGAAATACTGAAATAAAAGAGCTGAACAGAAGATTTCAAAGGGTAGTTCAAGCAGACAAAGTATTATAATGAAATATGCAAAGACTTGGAATTAGAAAACCAAAGGGGAAGAGCACACTCAGCATTTCTCAAGCTGAAGGAACTGAAGAAAATCTTCAAACCTTAAGTTGCAATAATGGGCAAAATATTGAATGATGCAAGAAGCATCACTAGAAGATGGAAAGAATACACAGAATCACTGTACCAAAAAGAACTAATCAGTCTTCAGCCATTTAAGAAAGCAACATATGATCAGGAACCAATGGTGCTGAAGGAAGAAGTCCAAGCTGCACTGAAGGAAGTGGCTAAAAGTAAGGCTCCAGGAATTGACAGAATACCTATAGAGGTTTCAAGAAACAGATACAGCACTGAAGGCTCTTAATTGTTTGTGCTAATGCATATGGAAGAGTTGGCTAACAAATGGGACAAGATCCATATTTGTGCCCATTCCAAAGAAAGGTGACCCAACACAATGGGGAAATCATCAAACCATATCATTAATTTCACACACAAGTAAAATTTTTCTGAAGATAATTTAAAAATGATTGCAGTATTACATTGACAGTAAACATCTAGAAATCCAAGCTAGATTCAAAAGAGGGCATGAAATGAGGATATAACTGCTGATGTCAGATGGATCTTGGCTGAAAACAAACAAATACTAGAAAGATATTTACCTGTGTTTTCTTAATTATGCAAATGCATTTGACTATGTGGATCATAACAAATTATAGATAACATCACAAAGAATGGGAGTTCCAGAACACTTAGGTGTACTCATGAGGAACCTGTATATAGACCAAGAGGTAGTCGTTCAGTCAGAACAAGGGCATACTGAATGGTTTAAAATCAGGAAAGGTGTGTGTCAAGTTTGTACTGTTTCACCATACATATTCAGTCTGTAAGATGAGCAAATAATCCAAGAAGTTGGACTATCAGAAGAAGAATGCAGCATCAGCATTGGAGGAAGACTCATAAACAACCTGCCATGTGAAGATGACACAACCTTTCTTGCTTAAAGTAAAGATGACTTGAAGCACTTATTGATGAAGATCGAAGTCTACAGCCTTCAGTTGATATTACATCTCAACACAGATAAAACAAAAATCCTCACTACTGGACCAATAAGTAACATCATGATAAATGGAGAAAAGATTGAAGTTGTCAGGGATTTCATTTTACTTGGATCCACAATCAAAGAGCTTCCTTCCATGGAAGCAGCAGTCAGGAAATCTGATGACATATTTGCACTAGGCAAACCCTCTGCAAAGACTTTTTTAAAGTGTTAAAGAGTAAAGATGTCACTTTGAAGACTAAGGTGCACCTGACCCAAGCCATGGTATTTTCAGTTGCCTCATATGCATATGAAAGCTGGACAATGAATAAGGAAGACAGCAGAAGAATTGATGACTTTCCATTGTGGTTGTGGTGAAGAATATTGAATGTACCATGGACTGCTTCAAGAATGAACAAATCTGTCTGGACGAAGTGCAGCCAGAAAGCAGAAAGCTCTTTAGAAGTGAGAATGGCCAGACTTTGTCTCACATACTTTGGTCATATTGTCAAAAGGGACCAGTCCTTAGGGAAGAAAATCATGTTTTTTAAAGTAGAGCATCAGTGAAAAAGGGGAAGACCTTCAATGAGGTGAATTGACACAGTAGCTGCGAGAATGGACTCAGGTATAGCAAGAATTGTGAGGGTAGCGTGGGACTGGGTAATGTTTCGTTCTGTTGTACATAGGGTCGCTAGGAGTTGGTGCTGACTCAGACACCTAACAAGAACAACGCAACAATTTAAACCATATATGAAAATTAATTCAAAATAGATCAGTGACCTAAATGTAAGAACTGTTGTTAGTTGCTGTCAAACTGATTATGACTCATTGTCACTCAATGCATGAACTACTCCATAGGGTTTTAAAGGCTGTGACCTTTTGCAAGCAGAACACCAGGGCTGTTTCCAAAGCTCTTCTGAGTGGGTTCAAACTGCCAACCTTTTGGCTAGTGGTCAAGTGCTTAACCATTAGCATCACTCAGGCACTAAATGTAAGAACTGAAACCATAAATATTTTATTAAATAACCATAAGACTATGTTTTTGACAATGAATTCTTAAATATGACATCAAAAACATGAGTTACAAAAGATAAAAATAAATTAGTACATTGTAAAATTGTGCAGTCACTCTGCAAAACAATTTGGCAGTTCCTTGAAAAGTTAAACACAGAATTTCTATATGATCCAGCAAAATTCCACTTTTAAGTATATGCTCCAAAAACTTGAAAGCAGGGACAGAAAAAGGTATTGTTCATTGCAGTGTTATTTACAATAGTCACAACGTGGAAAGAACCCAAATGCCCATCAACAGATGAATGGATAAACAAAATTCTATAAAATGAAAAGTTATTCATCCATAAGCAGAAATGAAGTTCTGATATATGTCATGTTATGGATGAACCTTGAAAACATTATGCTAAGTGAAATCAGAAACAAAAGCGTGAACATTGTATGATTCCACTTACATGAAATATCTGAAACAGGCAGGTGCATGGGGTCCTAAAGTTAGTAGCGAACACCAAAAGGAGGAACAAAGAGGGAGTTACTGTTTAGGGAGTAATCCAAACCTGCTGACATCAATTCACAGTGACCCTATAGAACAGGATAGAACTGCCCTACAGAGTTTCCAAAGTTGTAATCTTTACAGAAGCAGACTGCCACATCTTTCTTCCACAGAGCACCTGGTGGGTTCAAACCCCCAATGTTTTGGCTAGCAGTTGAGCAGTTTAACCACTGCACCTTGGGGGCCACTGAGTTTCTATTTGGGGTGATAATGAATTTTGGGAAATAGATAATGGTGATAGTTGCACACATGATGAATGTAATTAATGCCACTGAATTGTACACTTAAAAATGGTTAGAATGGCTAAATTCTTGTTATGGATTTTACTATAATAAAAAATTCAAGATATAAATTAATCATGGAATCATGTAAATTTGTTAAGTGGTAAAGCAAAGTAGAGTAGTGGTTATTAAAACATAACAGAATTGAATTGCAATACGAAATCAAAATCAAGGCATGTGGAACAAGACTCAAGAAAAATATTTTATCAGAAGTTAAAAATATGGACTAGAACAATTGAATCTGTAGCCTCAAATTCAAACTAATTTAGAGATTTGCAGGAAATATGACTAATTAAACACCCATATTTATTTCCACATGTCCAGGGAATTCACTGAGATTATAGTAAAGAAGTATAAAAGATCCCACAAGGTTAATTATTTTGGGAAAAGAAATGATAGCAGATACCAAAATTTTGATAGAATATAAGGAAAAGGAAAAATAATAGCTATTTTAACAATACATTTATTAACACAAATTGAATTTTACACTTAAAATGGGTATATATTTGTGCTATGTAAATAATACTTCATTAAAGTTGTTAAAAGTCATAAATTCATTACTGAAGCACAACATACTTCAAAATGGAAGATATACAAATGATGTCTCCAACTACTGAATTTTCCCAAAATGATCCTGACATATAGTTATCACTATGGGAGCTCTGGTAGCATAGTGGCTAAGGCACTTGACTGCTAACCAGAAGGCTGGCAGTTCAAACCCACCAGCCACTCCTCGGAAGGAAGATGGGGCAATCTACTTCCGTAGTGATACTGCCTCGGAAACCCAAGGAGGGGTCGCTATGAGTCGGGTCTGACTCGATGGCACATAACAACAACAACAACAACAACATGATTAGAAAACACCAGGACCACAAATGTCTCCCTTGTTTTCACCAAAGGCACTAACTTCTCCTCTATAAAAACTCAAAACCAAACTCACTGTGGTCGAGTTGGATTCATCTCATAGCGACCCCTCCTTGGATTTCCGAGGCAGTATCACTACGGAAGTAGGTTGCCCAACCTTCCTTCCGAAGAGTGGCTGGTGGGTTTGAACCACCAGCCTTCTGGTTAGCAGTCAAATGCCTTAGGTGATATATTAATTATCCTGACTTCTAACACCATGTACCAATAGCCTTCTCAGAGTCTGCATTCTCTATAAATGTAATCCATGCATTCTCTTCTTGTTAGTTTATTTTGGTCAAATTTATGGTTGTGTGATTCATCCATATTTTGTACATTGGAGTAGGCAGTTCATTTTCACTGTTGTATAGTATTCCATGGCATGACTACCTACCATTTCTTTATCCATTGTACTACTGATTTCCATTTCTGCCATTAAGAATAGTTATGCTGCGAATAATTTGTACTTGTCATTTTGTAAGCTAAATTTCCATATTTAAGAGGGAAATTGCTTATTAGCTTTAGAAGTATTGCAAACTGTTTATCCCAGTTTAAACTCCCAACAATAGTAGTAATTTACATTTTCCTGAAGATTAATAAAATTAAGCACCTTCTTATATGTTAATTAGACACTTGATTGTCATTTTCTTGTGTGAGAAATTGATGCTAAAATCCTTTGCACACTTTTTCAGTTTAGTTACGGTCATTGCTTGAAAGTAATTCTTTATTCTGTAAACATATTGCAAATATGTTCTCCCAATTTATAGTATGATTTTTTTTTTGTCCCTAGTGGGAGTTTATGATAAACAGAAGTTCTTAATTTTTAAATAGTCACATTTGCAAGCAGTTTCCTTTATGGTTTCTAATTTTGTTTGACCATGTATGAGAATTGCCTATTACCCTACAGTCAAATTTTATGTGTGAGCTTGATTAATGGCAGAGACGACTCACAAGTAACTCACCCATAATGATTTTGTAATTAAGGGCACCTGCCTGAAATTAGGATTTGGAGGGCCGTTACTTCTGGTACTTGCAAGAAGATCTTTATTTTGCTATTAGTTTTAAAAAGAAAATCATAGCATCTCTTATTTATTGAATTATTAGTTTGTATGAAGTTCTGTGCTAGAAGTTTTACTAACAGTCTTATGAGCCATCAACAATATAGAAATTAGATGTTATTATTAATCTTCTTTTAGATAAGGAAACTGAGGATGAGTGAGCTAGGTTAGTTCCCCAAAATGACACAACAAATACAGTAATGACAGAAGTCAGGTATGTCTGATTTTAAAAGTCATACTCCAAAGCCAAAATGCTTCTTTAGATTCTAACACCTTATTTACTTTTGAAACTTACTTGTTTTTGCTTGCCATTGTATCAACAACATGCTAGTGTTAAAAATAAATTTATGTTTAATTATTTAAAAAATAAAGATTAATATTCACTTTGTCAAGGTAGAAGTGCATTTAAACCTTCATTTCTTTATTGCAGATAAAGGAAGACCTAGGTCTAGAAAAATATCAGAAAGTGGAAGAGGGAAACGATATTCATACAAATTACCTCAAGAATACAACATAGAGACTGTAGTGGTTGCAGACCCAGCAGTGGTTTCCTATCATGGAGCAGATGCAGCCAGGAGATTCATTCTAACCATCTTAAATATGGTAGGCAAACTTTAAAGTGCGCTTGGAGTTTTTTCAAGAAAACTCTAAGGAAGAAATGTGTGAGTATTTATAATGAAGTTCTTTAAAAATTATCTCATTACTATTTCTCTTCTTTTTTTGTCATCAGTGAAAAATATTTTAGATATATTTAATTGATCCATCTTCAAAATGATGTCAAAATAATTTTTTAGTTAAAAAAAGAAAACCTCATTGTTTATCTCAGTGTGGCAAAACTCTTTCTCTATTATCCCTTTTTTAGTGTGTTTCTTCCTCTTTTTAAAAGACCATTTATTTAAATTAGCAGAAATGTAATATTCAGTGTTTGCATGGCCCTACCAGGAGCACTATAGATCAGTTATGAGGTGAAACAATGATGGAGGTTGGTAATCCACTGATATCTTATATAACTAACTAACTAACTCACTGGGAGTTCTGGTAGCCTAGTGCGTAAGGTACTTGACTGCTAAACAGAAGACTGGCGGTTCAAACCCACCAGCCACTCCTCGGAAGGAAGGTTGGGCAATCTACTTCTGTAATGATACAACCTTGGAAACGCAAGGAGGGGTCGCTATACGTCGGGTCCGACTTGAGAGCACATAACAACAACAACAACAACAACAAGTAACTCATTGTGTTGAGTCGATTTCGACTCATAGCAACCCCCCCTTGGGTTTCCAAGGTGTTATCTCTACAGAAGTAGATTGCCCAGTCTTAATTCTGAGGATCTCTTATATAAGTATATAAAATCAGGTGATAGGTATGATTCTAGTTTATGAGTAGAACCTCATATCTAATATCTAATTTTTTAACCAGCTGAATTACATGTAGCTGCTTGCAGAAGACAGTGTCTAGACTACAGAAATATAGTTGGTTCTTATACACGCTAACTATAAAATGAAACTTTTGACTTAATTACGTATTCTGTTGGGTAAACCAATTTAAAGGCAGAATTAGAAGGTTGTAGTAAATAGGGGTTTTTAAGGAAGAATAACTAGGGATAAAAACTAAAGCCAAATGTACTTTTACATATGGTCAGTTACCAAATAAAGAAAGACTCATTGATTCAAGAATAATTGTGTTGTGCTCTGTAAAATTCCTATTTTTATTATTTTTTCCATCATTTGGTTGCTTTTCCAGTGGACAGTTTCCTACACTTCAGTAATTTCTGTCCATGTTCAGCTACCAACTAAACATTCTACCGCATTCTTAATAGCCTAACAACTTTATCTATGTCTCTTTATCTCTGAAATCATGGCTTAGGTGTGCCATTTATTTATTTTCTAATACAAATGAAATGTATACTAAGTTTTTAGACAGTGAAGGTAGTGTATAAAAAGTTGATCTTGGTTTTTCAGTATTGCTATAAATACCACATTTTGGGAAAGCTAATCATATTGATACTCTATAAACATGAAGCAACAATGACCTTTGAGTTTGTCTTCATAGGCAACATTGAAGAGTGGAGCTTTAAAAACCCTGTTACCATTTGGCAGCGAGGCTTGAGAGAAAAAATCCTAAGGAATGAATAGAAAACAGGCTAATTTTGGAGAATTGTTTCTCAAAAGAAAGGTGGATACTAGCATTTTTGGGAGTTCAAGAAGAAGTCTAGGGCTTAGTTACCAAAAATTCCTATATACAGTATTGTGGAAGGTCCAAACTTCCCTCCCCAACCCAATGAAATGCCTAGAGTATCAAAATTTCAGTAAGTATCTCACAGAATTCTAGGTGAAATTTTCTTACTAGCTGAAATGAATAGGTTAAGCAATTGTTGTTGTTGTTAGGTGCCGTTGAATCGTTTCCGACTCATAGTGACCCCAGGCACAGCAGAACGAAATACCACTCAATCCCGCGCCAGCTCCATGATCCTTGCTATACTTGAGCCCATCATCTCAGCCACTGTGTCAATCCATCTTATTGTGGGCCTTCCCCTCTTTCGCCGACCCTCCACCTTACCAAGCATGACATCCTTCTCCAGGGAATGGTCCCTTCTAAGCAATTATTAGGTTAAGCTAATTTTTAAATATTAAAAAGATTTTTTTTTGTACAAGTTTTCTCAACAGAATAAAAACTTTTTCCATGGCTGGGCTTTAAGAAAAATTAAAGTATTTTCCATTTCATTTTAGAGTGTTCATTTTTATTTGTTTGTAGGTCTTTAACCTTTTCCAACATAAGAGTCTTGGTGTGCAAGTCAATCTTCGTGTGATAAAGCTTATTCTGCTCCATGAAACTCCAGTAAGAAAGCCTTGAGTATTTTATTCTATTAAGTGGGTAAGAAGTTGTGTTCAGGTATTTTAAAATAAAGGAAATGTTAGGGATGCACTTTTTAATAACTGAAAAGTCAGAAATATCCGCTGAGTTACTTAGGCTATTCATAAATCTGGCCTTTAGTTTTGGTTAATACTGCAATTGTATTTCATAAAATATGAAATGTTTTTAGTTTCCAAAGATCCTGATAACAAGCCTTAACTTTTCAAAATGTCACTTTAAAAAGTCAGTTTTAATGGAAATTTAATTTCCTATTTAAACATGTCCTTTAAAAATGTTCTGTTATCTGTAATTTATTTTGAATGGAGAATATTCTGTGGCATCATTTGTGCATATTGTCATCAGTGAAAAATATTTTAGATTTATTTAATTGATCCATCTGGCAATTTAGAAACATTTGTTCTTCAGTTGTAGAAGTTATGAGTTATTTAAAAGTCCTACATTATTAATGTTTCATTGTATCTCATTGCTTTATCAAAATAGCACTAAACAGATTATGTAATTATTAGACCTTCACAATGCTTTGAGATTTTTAGCTCCAAATGCATTGCCATTGAGTTGATTCCAACTCATAGCAACCCTACAGTTAGGATATAGTAGAACTACCCCCATAGGGTTTCCAAAGCTGTAATCTTTCTCCTATGGAATGGCTGGTAGGTTGGAACCACCATCCTTTCGGTTAGAAACTGAGTGCTTAACCACTGCACCACCAGGGCTCCTATTTTTAGCTCAGACTAAGTTAATCCCGAATGTCTTCCAGATTTTAATTAATGAATCATGGTTAATAATCTGCTTCAATCATTTAAGACATTCCTTCAGGTTTTAATTTGTATGTCTGAAAATACTTTTCCTTGAACTAGAAATATCTTTTTTTGCAGTCAGATCTATATATTGGGCACCATGGAGAGAAAATGCTAGAAAGCTTTTGTAAATGGCAACATGAAGAATTTGGCAAAAAGAATGATATACATTTAGAAATGTCAACGAGCTGGGGAGAAGACATGACTTCAGTGGATGCAGCTATACTCATAACAAGGTAAATTTTCCAAAGCCAAATAAGTGACATTTTTTTATTATTATTTTTTATTTTAAGAGCTTGTTTTACATTCAAAGTCATGTGTACATTTAGTTTCATTCCCTGTTCTCCATGTCCAAACCTAACCCAGTCTCCTTCCCTCCCTACCCTGCAACACTCCCCTTGTGCCCTCATAATTATGCACTCCTGTTTGTCCTGCATTTCCTCAGTTTGAATGTTGGTCCTTTGGTGTCCCATGGTTTATTGCTTTAGGGGATGTATTACCATTGAGTGTGT
>NW_006921772.1:4218202-4219263 GCF_000298275.1 Orycteropus afer afer
TCCTAGTAATGTAATTGCTGGATCAAATGGTACTTCTATTTTCAGTTTTTTAAGGAAACGCCATACTGTTTGCCACAATGGTTGTACCATTTTACAATCCCACCAGCAGTGCACAAGAATTCCAATCTCTCCATAATCCCGCCAGCATTTGTTACTTTCTGATCTGTTGAACTTTGCGATTATTGCTGAGGTGAGATGATATCTCATTGTTGTTTTGACTGCATCTCTCTAATGATTAATGATCTCATTTGTTTGTTGGCTGCTTGTATATCTTCTTTGATGAAGTGTCTGTTCAAGTCTTTTGCCCATTTGTGAATTGAGTTATTTGTCTTTTTGATGTTGAGGTGTTGAAGTTTTCTGTAGATTTTGAGATAAGTCCTTTGTCAGATATGTCACAGGCAAATATTTTCTCCCAATCTGTAGGTTCTCTTTTTACCCTTTTGATGAAATCTTTTGATGCACACAATAACTTAATTTTTAAAAGGTCCCAGTCATCTAGCTTCTCTTCTATTTCCTGCACATTCTGGGTTATGCTAGACTATCTATTTATGTTGTAAATTAGGGCTCCTAGATTTGCCCCTATTTTATCTTTGATGAATTTTATAGTTTTGGGTTTTACATTTAAGTCTTTGATCCAGTTTGAGTTTGTTTTTGTCTATGGGGTGAGGTATGGGTCGTCTTTCCTTTTTCTACAGGTGGATATCCAGTTTTGCCAGCACCATTTGTTGAAGAGGCTATCCCTTCCCCATTTAATGGGCTTTAGGCCTTTGTCAAAGATCAGTTGTCCATAGATGGATGGATCGATGTCTGAGCTTTCGATTCTGTTCCATTGGTCTATCTGTCTATCATTGTACCAATACCATGCTGTTTTGATTACTGTGGCTATATAGTAGTTCTTAAGATCTGAGAGTGTGAGACCTCCCACTTTGTTTTTCTTCTTGAGAAGTGCTCTGCTTATTCTAGGTCTCTTTCCTTTCCATATGAAATTAGTAATTAGTTTCCCCATGTCCTTAAAGAATTTTGTTGAAATCTGGATCAGGATTGCATTAGATGTATAGATT
>NW_006921772.1:4220063-4228136 GCF_000298275.1 Orycteropus afer afer
TGTTCTGGAATAGCTTGAGTAGCATAGGTGTCAACTCTTCTCTGAATACTTGATAGAATTCTCCAGTGAAACCATCAGGGCCAGGGCTTTTCTTTGTGGGAAGTTTTTTTATGACCTGTTCAATTTCTTCCCTTGTTATGGGTCTGTTCAAGTTTTCTATTTCTGAGTGGGATAATTTGGGTAGATCTTGTGATTCTAGAAACTTGTCCATTTCTTCTAGATTCTCTTATTTATTGGTGTACAGTTTTTCACAGTATTCTGTCAGTATCTTTTTTATTTCAGTTGGTTCTGTTGTGATGACACCATTTTTGTTTACAATTCTTGTGATTTGTGTCTTGTCCTTCTTTTCTTTTGTTAGGTCTGCGAATGGTTTATCAATTTTATTAATCTTTTCGAAGAACCAGCTCTTTGTTTTGTTGATTTTCTCTATGTTTTTTTTTGTTTTCTGTTTCACTTATTTCTGCTCTGATCTTTATTATTTCCTTGCTTCCAGATACTGTAGGACTCTTTTGTTGTTCTATTTCTAGTTGTTGTTGTGGATAAGTTAGAGTGTTGATTTTGTATCTTTCCTCTTTTTTGATGTATGCATTTATAACTATAAACTATCCTCCGAATATTGCTTTTGCTGTGTCCCATGGGTTTTTGTAGGATGTATCTTCATTCTCATTAGTTTTTAGGGATTTTTTTTATTTCAGTTTTTATCTGTTCTGTAACCCAATAGTTTTTAAGCAGAGAGTTGTTCAGGTTCCATATGTTTGATGCCTTTTCCTCGCTCTTCCTGTTATTAATTTCTAGTTTTATAGCATTGTGTTCAGAGAAGATGCTTTGCAGTACTTCAATGCCTTTGAATTTATTGAGGCTTGTTTTATGTCCTAGCATATGGTTTATTCTGGAGAAGGATCCATGTGCACTGGAAAAGAATGTGAATTGTGTTTTTGTTGGGTAAAGTGCTCTATATATGTCTATGAGTTCCTGTTTGTTGATTGTGTTGTTAAGTTCTTCTGTATCTTTGCTGAGCTTCTTTCCCATTGACCTGTCTCTCCTTGAAAGTGGTGTGTTAGAATCTCCCACTACTAATGTAGAGTTGTCTATCATTCCTTTTAATTCAGTTAATATTTGCTTCACGTATTTTGGAGCATTTTCATTGGGCGCATAAATATTCATTATTGTAACTTCTTCTTTGTCGATTGACCCTTTCAGCATTATATAATGCCCCTCCTTGTCTCTTAAGATGTTTTTCACTTTAATGTCTATTTTATCAGAAATCATAATTGCTACCCCTGCCCTTTTTTGGTTTCCATTGTCTTGGTACATTCTTTTCCATCCTTTAACTCTTAATTTGTTTTTATCTTTGTGTCTAAGGTATGTCTCTTGTAGGCAGCATATTGATGGGTCTTCTTTTCTTATCCAGTCTGCCACTCGCTTTCTCTTGATAGGTGCATTTAGTCCGTTCACATTGAGTGTAATTAGTGATAGGTATGAGTTGATTGGTGTCATTCTGTTGTGGTTTTTTGTCATGTCGTTGGTGATTCCTTGGTCTGTGTATATTTCTGTGCTGAGTTCAGTTTGTTGGCTATTGCTTTCTCCCTTTTCTTCTTTATAGTTGGTTTTGTGTTTATTAAGCCCATATGTTTTCCTTCCTTCTGGATTTGCTTAGAAATATTGTTACTCTTCTCTGTGGTTACCTTGAAGTATATTCTTGTCTCTACATTTTTAGAACAGTGCATGCTGCAAAGACATTGCCATGTTTACCTCTCCATTTGAGGGTCTGTACCTAGAAGTATTATTCCCTCTGATAGGTTAGTTGCTGTGTGTGCTGCTTGAGTTCCTTGATTTTTAAGGTAGAATGCTTTATGGTCTTATTATGAATATCTATTTCTGATTTGGTTTTAGAGTTGACGTCACATATCCTGGTTTTGCTGATCTCTGTTGTGGGTTCTCTATTGTCAGGACTTCCTTAAGCATTTCTTGTAGGGTTGGTCTGGTTTTCACAAAGTCTCTTAATTTCTGTTTATCTGAGAATGGCTTGATTTCGCCCTCATATTTTATGGATAATTTGGCTGGATATAGGATTCTTGGTTGGAAGTTTTTTTTCCTTCAGAGTTTTATATATGCCATCTCATTGCCTCTTGCCTGCATGGTTTCTGCTGAGTAATCGGAGCTCAGCCTAACTGATTGTTATAAGTAACATTTCTTTTTTCCCAGGCAGCTCTCAAAATTTTTCTTTGTCTTTGGTTTTGGAAAGTTTGATTATAACATGCCTCGGTGTCTTTCTTTTGAGGTCTATCTTGTGTGGGGTTCTATGAGCTTCTTGGACAAATATCTTTTCTTCCTTCATGATATGGGGGAAGGTTTCTGCTAGCAGGTCTTCCACAATTTTCTCGGTGGTCTTTTTTGCCTCTTCTTGTTCTGGAATTCCAATGAGTCTTATATTGTTTCGTCTCATGTCATCTCATATAATTCTTAGGCTCTCTTCATTTCTCTTAAATCTTTGTTCTGATTTTTCTTCATACAGGCTAGTGTCCAGGGATTTGTCTTCTAGTTGGGATATGTGTTCTTCAGCCAGTTCTAATCTGCTCTTTTGAGTTTCTACTGTGTTGTGTAGTTCTGTCATTTTGGTGCTCATGGTTTGCATTTCAATAGACATTTTCTGCATTTCTAACTACTGTTTTTATATGAGTTCTGATTGTGCATTAATCTTAATATTCTGTTCCTCAATGATTTTCCTGAGTTCCTCCAGGGAACTGTCTGTGTTCTCCTTGTTTCTGTTTGGGGTTTCCTCAGGCTTTTGTATAGCTCTATAAACATATCTTCTAAATTCCTTCTCAGATAATTCTATTACCTCCTCCTCCATGTATAATGAGACCTTTGTTTGTGGTTTTGCTTCTAATGCCTTGTCCTGTTTTTTTGTTTGATTTGAGGTTGCCTGTTGTTTCCTAGACATTTTGAGGTTGTTTTTAAATGCGGGTTATGTGTTGATTTGTTTTGTCTTGGTTTTATGGTTTAATATTTTGAAAAGGTGAATCTGGTGTATTTTATTTTATTATTGATTCAAGTATGCTGAGTCATTCTGCTGTTTTCTTTGTGATGGTGGAATCACTGTGTGGAATGTGGATATGTGTTTCTGTTTGTTGTAAAGAGAGTTTAGAGTTTGAACCAGGAAATTTTATGGTAATTGGCTGAATATGGTTTCGTCTATTGAATGAGTGAAGTTCTTGGCGGAGAAGGTGGGAGAAGAAGAAGGAAAGCTTGGTGTTGCTAGGATCGGTTTCTAGGACTTTGAGCGGGCTGCTACTGGTGATGTAGTACTGTTACGTACAAGCCCATGGCTCAATTTCACGAAAGATTCCTGTTGTTAGGGAGTTGCCAATTTCTGCCGGGCTCAGGCACACTCAAAGACCCAGCTTCTGAGGCCCCTCGGTGCCAAAAAGCCAATCCAAGGCAAATTCCCAGGACCACACTCAGCCACAAATTCTTCTCTCTCCACCCTGACTGCCTGCCACGCCAGCACAATCCTCCCAGACCATGAATGGCTCAGGAGTTTGTTTGTGATACCTCCCACCTGCGGCGCAAAGATGGGCATGATTTCAGCTGTGCTGGAGTCGGGAGAGTACCTGCTAGTAATCTGTGGTCCCAATATCGGTGTCAAAGACAAGCACAGACCTCTCCATGTTTCCCAAGCTGACCCAAACCCACTCAGTGACCCACTGAGGGGGGGAGCGAGCTCACCCTCCTGAAGCACCAGTGAGCTCTCTACTTGGGTTTCAGTGGTGCTGCATGCTCCCGTTTGGACCTAGCTGACCCAAGTTACCAATAAAATCAGGTGCTGAAGGTAGATCCTTAGGGTGTTTGCTGGGATGTTTGTGTGGTCGCTGGTATGCTGATACAGGGTGTCTTCTTCCTTGGCTCATGGAGATCTTAGGTGGCTGCCCTCACCCTCCAGTCAGTGATTGCCCCAGGGAAGTTTCCAATGGCCTCTGTCAGCTGCCCGTCCATCCTCTGCTGGGTAGATCTTCCTTAAATAATCTCCCTGTGCCTTTCCTCTAATTCTGCTCTTCTGTGTTTGGTGCACTCTGATTCAGTGAGCTGTTCAGAGCACCAAAATCCCTAATTCAAACTGCTGTACCTAGTTTTTCAAGCACTAAGATGCTAGACAGAAATAGCATGGTGATTACTGATGAGACTCCATTTTGAATCCTCTGACCCAAATAAATGACATTTTTAATTTGATGGCTATGCTGTTAATCCCATTAATCCCTTGACATAATGCTTTTATTCTAGATTTTGTGTTCAATTTGGTTATAATGATGTCAGTCATCTCTCTCAATTCTTAAGAACCAAGTTATGAACTATCAACTATTAGATGGTATACAGACAAAGCATAGGGTTGGTTAATTTAAAAAAAAAAAAAAATCTCAAATTTTGATGGCTGACATCCCACCAGAAAATACTGAGCCCAGAAGATAATGGAAAATACTTCTAATGTACTGAAAGGAAACAAAACACAAGTAAACAAAAATAAATCTTATCAACTAATAATTCTGATGAATTCTTAAGGGTATTTTCTTAATCCAGGAAAGTTTATCTACAAAAAAAAAAAAAAAAAAAAAAGGAAATGCTGTCAAACTCTAAAGATTTTGAAAACCTACTTTATAGCAATGCTAAAAAAAAAAAAAAAAAAAAGAGAAAAAAATCTACACTAGCATCACACTTAAAGGTAAAAGACTGAATCATTTCTCTTTAAGACTGATAACAAGACAAGGATGTCCAGTGTTACTACTTTTATCCAATATTGTACTGAAGGTCATAAAGGAAAGGTGTGAACATTTGAATGAAAAAAAAAAAAACTGTCTTTCTTCACAAATGGTGTTACTCAGTACATTGAAAATTCCTAAAAACTTAGCAAAAGTATTGGTAGAGTTAATAACTGGATCTTTAATGTTACAGAATATAAAGCCAATTTATAAAAATCCTGTATCAAAAAATGCTATACATATTTTTATATTGTTACTTTGCTCAGTCTATGGCTGCATTTATATGTAATGGCAATGCATAATTTAAAAAATCACGATAACTCTTAAAACTATAAAATGCTTAAGAATGAACTGAACAAAACATGTACAAAACCTGAAAACTAAAATCTTCAAGCACTGCTAAAGATATAAATAAAAATTTACTCATTAAAAGACTATTATTGAGATGTTTATTCTCCTCATTATTGATTTATAGAGCCAATGTAATTCCAATCCAAATCTCTACAGTTTTTTTTGCAGAAATTTTCAATCTGATTCCAATGTTTATGTGGAAATAAGAAGTACATAGAAGAGTCAAAACAACTTTGAAAAAAAGGAACAAAGTTGCACTCATTACCGATTTCAAAATTTACTATAGAAGTTAAGTAATTAAGATAGTGAGGTTTTAGCAGAAAGATAGACACATAGATAAAATGAGGAGAATTAATTGTCCGGCAATAGACCCACCAATATGCATACAGCTGATTCTCAATAAAACTAAAATCAAAACCAAACTCACTGCTGTCAAGTTGGATCTTACTCATAGCGACCCTTCCTTGGGTTTCCAAGACAGTATATCCACAGAAGCAAATTGCCGAATCTTCCTTCTGAGGAGTGGCAGGTGGGTTTGAACTGCCAGCCTTCTGGTTAGCAGTCAAATTCCACCAGAGCAATGATGAAATAATAGTCTATGCACCATATATCATAACAACATTTCTGGATACCCATGTGCAAAAAGGATATGGGGATCACTTTGTCTGACCCCCTCTAACTTCATGAGGGGCAGAGAGACTCAAAATCAACAGCCCAGGGCTGATTCCTGTGAGGTGGAAGTCACAGATGCTGCCACCCTCCAAACTTTTTGCCAATTTTAACACCAGCCATTCTCCCCACAGCACTCTACTTCTCTGCTGGGTTCAATAATTCATTGCTATGGCTATACAGAACTCATAGATAGTACTTATGATGATTGAGTTTATTTATTAGGGAAGCAAAAGATTGCAATTCAGGTTCAGGAATGTTTAGGATACAATTCTTTGATCAGGACAGCCTCCCCTTGGCCATGCCTGTAGGCACACCTCTTTTTGGACCTCAGCCTCTAGTTCAGCCTCTGCCCTGATCAGGCAACTGTTACAAAGCTGTTTTAGCTTTGCTGATAGGTGCATCCCCACTCTGCCAGCAAGCCACCTGCCCAAAGGTGCACAGCTTTCTTGCTCTGTGGGCCAGCAATCCCACTTGCCACTTTGTCTCATGCCAGACTCTTGGTTCTGCTGTCTCTGCTGCTGCTGTCTCTACCATCTCAGCACAATGACGTTGGGTCCAAGGATGGGCTGCACTCTGACTCTTCTCTCTTGATAGCAGTGAGATCACCCTTTCTGCTCTGGAATGGCTCATTTTAAGCCAAGCTGAATGGCAAAACTGACCAATCCCTATATTTCATACATTATTTGCATGGTCCCACCTCTTCGGAGGAGGAAGCAGAGGCAGGGATCCAGGTAAGACAGGGGTCCCAGACCACACCCCTCCCAAGCAGTAGGAAAGCAGGGAAAAGCCAGGGGGTGGACAAGACAGAAGCAGGAATCTACGTAAGGGTAGGGTGGAGAGGGTGGAGAGGTTTTGAACAGCTTAGGGAGACAAACTTGTCTGTCAGTTTGTCCTACTGTGGTGGCCTGTTTCTGTGAGGCTTGAGGCTGTGCCACTGGTGTCTCAAACCCAGGTTTCAAGTGTTGAAGAGCAAAGATGTCTCCTTGAGGACTAAGGTGCTCCTGACACAAGCCATGGTATTTTCAATAGCCTCATATGCATGTGAGAACTGGACAATGAATAAGGAAGACCAAAGAAGAATTGATGCTTTTGAGTTGTGGTGCTGGCGAAAAATGCTGAAAGTACCAGGGACTGTTAAAAGAACTAATGGATTTGTCCTGCAGGAAGTGCAGCCAGAATGCTCCTTGGAAGCGAGAATGGCCAGAATTCTTGTCATCTACTTTGGTCATGTTGTCAGAAGGGACTGTTCCCTGGAGAAGGATGTCACGCTTGGTAAGGTAGAGGGTCAACAAAAGAGGGGAGAGCCCTCAACGGATGGACTGACACAGTGGCTGCGACAATGGGCTCAAGTATAGCAGGGATCATGGAGCTGGTGTGGGACCAGGCAGTGTTTTGTTCTGCTGTGCATAGGGTGGCTATGAGTAGGACACAACTCGACAGCACCTAACAATAACAATAATCTCTTTGGTGGGCCACAAGCACTCATATTTGCATAGTCCTACCCAGTCATCAAGGAGCTCTGGTGGCTTAGTGGGTAAGACATTTGGCTGCTAACCAGAAGGTTGATGATTCAAACCACCAGCTGCTCTGCAGGAGGAAGATGAGGCTGTCTACTAAATCTTCTGTAAAGATTTACAGCCTCGAAAACTCAGTGGGGCATCTAGGAGTTAGAATTGATTTAATGGCAGTTATTGTTCTTGTTGTTAGGTGCCAGCAGTGGTTTTTTTTTTTTTTTTTTTTTGATTCAGTCATCTGATGGGATTTACAAAGACCATGGCTGTTGTTGTTAGGTGCCATCAAGTCACTTCGGACTCATAGTGACCCAGTGTACAACAGAAGACCATGGCTGGTAGAGCCATATTAAGCAATTCGCTGTACTACACCATGCATAAAAATGAATCTCAATCCTTATTTAACACCATGTGTGGTATTAATGCATAGTGAACCATTGAATTAAACATGAAAATTAAAACTATAAAACTTTTAGAAAATCTTTATTTCTGTGGGGCAGGCAGTGACTTCTTAGTTGTTGTTTGGTTGTGTCAAATCAGTTTCAACTCCTAGGGACCGTAAGTACAGCACAATGAAACATTGCTCAGTCCTGAACCATCTTCGTTATCATTGGCATGCTTGAGCCCATCATTACAGCCACTGCGTCAATCCATCTCATTGAGGGTCTTTCACCTTTCCACTGATCCTCTATTTTACCAAGCACGATATCTTTTTCAATGGACTAGTCCCTCCTGACAGGGAGCTCTGGTAGCATAGTGGCTAAGACACTTGCCTGCTAACCAGA
>NW_006921772.1:4228296-4235796 GCF_000298275.1 Orycteropus afer afer
ATGCTCACTAAGGAGTGTTCTGGCTGTACTTTTTTTGTTGTTTTTTAATACATTTTTACTGAAATATAACTTATGTTCCATGAAATACACAAAACTATGGTGTCTTGGGTCAATTTTTTTTTTTTTTTCAGTGTTCCTTCTTCTCCTCTCCCACCCCTGGTAACCAAAAAAGAAAGTTATATAAACCTTTCCTTGACTTTTTACAACAATGAACTAATACTAACTAAAACTAATATTGGTCCTTCTGTGACTGACCTATTTTACTCAGCATAATGTCCTCCAAGTTTGTCCATGTTATGCCGTGTTTTGCAGATTCTACATTATTCTTTAGTGTTACATGGTATTCCATTGTGTATATGTACCATAGTTTGTTTATCCATTCTGTTGATGGGCACATAGGCTGTTTCCATCTTTTTTTTTTTTTTTATATTGTAAATAGTGCTACAATGAACATGAATGTGCATATATCTGTTCTTGTCCTGGCTCTCAATTCTTTAAGACTGACTGTACTTCTTGCAAGACAGATTTGTTCATTCTTCTGGCAGTCCATGGCATATTCAATATTCTTTGCCAACATCACAATCCAAGTGGATCCATTCTTGTGTCATTGTCATTATTCATTGCCCAGCTGTTACAAGTATATGAGGTATTGAAAAGACAGTGACTTGGGTCAGATGCTTTTTACTGTTCAAAATGACATCTTTGCTCTTTAACACTTTGGAGATCTTTGGAACAGATTTGCCTAATGCAAAATGTCATTTTATTTTCTGACTTCTGCTTTCATGGGAAATAATTGTGGATCCAAGTAAAATGAAATCCTTCACAACTGCAATATTTTCTCCGTTTATTGTGATGTTGCTTATTGGTCCATTTGTGAGAATTTTAGTTTTCTTTATGTTGAGGTGTAATCCATTCTAAAGGCTGTTATCATCCCACGACTTCTCTAGTTTTCGATTATTGGTGTTATATGTGTCAAATCTATTCTTCAGATGGTCTCTAAATTCAGGTGAGTTATAATCTAAATGGTCTCTAAATTCAGTGAGTTAGGGAGCTCTGGTAGCATAGTGGCTACGGCACTTGACTGCTAACCAGAAGGCTGGTGGTTCAAATCCACCAGCCACTCCCTGGAAGGAAGATGGGGCAATCTACTTCTGTAGATACTGCCTTGGAAACCCAAGGAGGGGTCACCATGAGTTGGGTCCGACTCGACGACACATAACAACAACAACATAATCAAGGTCATATATTTTGGCTCTCATGAACTTGTTTTAATTTTCTTCAGCTTCAACTTTAACTTGTACATGAGCAATCAGTGGTCTGTTTCACAGTCAGCTCCTGGCCTTCCATTTGGTGAAGATATTGAGCTTCTCTATCACCTCTTTCCATGCATGTAGTTGACCTGATTTCTGTGTAGTCCATCTGGTGAAGTCCATATATATAGCCACCCTTTATGTTGTTGAGAAAAGGTATTTGCATTGAATAGGTCACTGGTCTTGCTAAATTCTATCATGCGATCTCCAGTGTTATATCCATCACCAAGTCAATATTTTCCAACTACTAGTGATTCTTCTTTATTTCCATCTTTATATTCCAATTCCTAATAATCACCAATATATCTTGATTGCATGTTTGGTCAATTTCATACTGCACAATTTGGTAAACATCTTCAATTACTTCATTGATGGCTTTAATAGATGAAATAATTGAAGATTTTTACCATGGGAGCTCTGGTGATGTAATGCCTAAGGGATTTGACTGTTAGCCAGAAGACTGGCAGTTCAAACCCACCAGCCACTCCTCAGAAGGAAGATTGGGCAATCTACTTCCATAGTGATACCGGCTTGGAAACCCAAGGAGGGGTCACTATGAGTCAGATACGGCTTGACAGCAGTGAGTATGGCTTTAATGGTTGGTGCATGAATTTGAATAACCATAGTATTAATTGGTCTTCCTTGTAGCATATGGATATTATCCTATCACTGACAGCATTGTTATTCAGGATAGATCTTGAAAAATTCTTTGTGATGATGAATGCCACATGGTTCCTCTTCAATTTGTCATTCCCAATATAGTAGACTATATGATTGTCTGATTCAAAATAGTGAATGCCAGTCCATTTCAGCTTACTAATACCTGGGTTATCAATCTTTATGGATCCCATCTCACTTTTCATAACTTCCAATTTTACTAGATCCATACTTCATACACTCCACATTCTGATTGCTAATGGATGTTTGCAACTCTTTCTTCACTTTTTGTGTCATGCCCTATCAGCAAATGAAGGTCGCAAAAGCGTTACTCCATCCATGTCATTAGCATCAACTCTGCTTTAAGGATGCAGCTCTGACCCAGTTATATTTTGAGTGCCTTCCAAACTAAGGAGCTCATCTTCTGGTGCTAAATCAGATAGTATTTCAGAGTTATTCATAATGTTTTCCAATAATATATCAGATGGTGTTTCACTGCTATTCATAAGGTTTTCACTGCTCATTTCTTTAAGAAGTGAGTGGCCCCTTCCTTCTTCCCAATCTGTCTTAGCCTGGAAGCTCTGCTGAAACCTGTCCATCATGGATGACCCAGCTGGTATTTGAAATACTGGTTACCTCTGTGCTGCTCTGAAAGAAAATACCACAATTGGGATGGCTTTAACAAACAGGACTTTATTTTCTTACAATTTTGGAGTTTAGAAGCCTAAGTTCCAGGTGCCAGGCTCTAGGGGCTGGGTGAAAGCCCCTCAATCTTGGGCTTTAGCTCTGCTTCTTGCTCCCAGCCCATGGAAGCTAGAGGTATGTCTTCACTCAGGTAGCTGCTAGCTGCTGAGGCTGACAAACCCAAGGTTAACAAGTGAAAAGACACAGTCCTGATATGACCAAACCACATCTTGCCATTGATTCAAGTCCATTAAAAGTTCCAAGATCGGCAGAGCATGGCAGGCTATTGAATGAAGACTTGGCTACGTGGAGGGTTCAAGTGTGCCAAAAAGCTAGAGATCTTCCTCAAAGCTGCTTCTTATGTATGGGAAACAGACCACATCTCTAAAGCAACTACTCAGCTGCTCCAGTGGATTCTACCATGGAGTTCATTACCATGGGAAATAACTACATCCAGGTGCCCAACCACTCAACCAGGCCCAGCCAAGTTGACATACAATAACTACCACACATAGCTTGCAGCCTCACAGCAATATGCAAACCACCACAGTACAACAACAAACTGACAGACAAGTGGTAGATTTCTTAGATAGGGTTAAAAAAAAAAAAGATAATTTATACATCAAAAATAAAACCATCAGCTCTTCAAATGACATCAGTATGAAAATGAAAAGTGAAGCCCCCAAATTGAAGAAAATAGTGCAATACATATATACAAAGAACATGTATCCAAAATGTGTGTGTGTGTTGTGTATGTGTGTGTGTATACATATATAAATATAAAAAATTCTTAAGATGCAATAATAAGAAAAAAGAAGTACAATATACCATTAAATACACGATGAAATGTTCAACATCATTAATCATCTAGAAAAAGCAAATTATATCTACAGTTACTTGAATAGCTGCAGTTAAAAAATATAAACACCTAAGGATTAGGAGAATAAGGAATACTCCTTGATTTTTTTTGGATTATAATATGGTTCAACCACTTTGGAAAACAGTTGAGTACATTCTTAAAAGTTAAGCTTTCACTCATCATATAACACAATAATTCAGCTTTTAGGTATTTACTCATGAAAAATCAAAGTATGTATTCACTGAAAATCTTATAGTTGAATATTGAAGGCAACTTTATTCATAATTTTAAAAAATCCAAAATGTGCCCATCAACCGATGGAGATATTATTGTAGGTATTATTGTATACTCTTCAACAAAAGAGAACTAAAGCAACTTACCAAATGACAGCATTGATTATTATGAAAACATATTCTTAGTGAAAGAAGCCAGATAAGACAATATGAGAATGATTTGATTTACTAAAATCCTAGAGCAGACAAAATTAATCTATCGTAATAGAAATCGTGTCAGAGATTGACTAATTGGAAGGTGGGGAGATTGAAAAAGGTATGAAAGAACATTCTGTGTTGAAGAAAACATTCTATATCTTCCTATAAATACACAAGCTTATACATTTGTCAAAATTCATTGATTTGTTTACTTAAAACACATGCATTTTATTAACAGTATATTTTACCATGATAGTAGATTAAAAAAAAAAGAAAGAAAGAACACTACTAAATTGAAGTTGGTAGGAAGAAAGGAAGAAGACTAAGATTATTAGGGCTGAGAACTCATGCACACAGTTTAAGATCAATCTGAAGAGTTAAGGAAGCTCCAGATCAAGATAGGATTTTTGTGTCTTAATAAGGTTTTTTTCCCACTTCATCTAAGAGCAATAAGAAGGTGCTATATTTTTAAGCAAGTAGATAACATAATTGATTTGGTTATTTGGACTGCAATGTAGAGAATAGGGTAAAAATATAGCAAGATTGATCCATAAACCATTTGGAAGATTACTGTAGTCATCCATGTGGAAGATAATTGTGTTAGCTTGATGATAGAGATAGATATTAAATAGGAGAAATTGATAAAATTTGATGATCAGATAGATCTGACTTACGATTTTTCTAGTTACTAGCTGATGATCTTGGGCTGATTAATTGACTTCTCTGAGTCTTTATTAACGGAATAAGAATAGTATTACAGAATGAAGACTATTACAATACCTTTTGTAATACCTGGCAGATAGTATCATTCAGTAATTTTTTCCAAATGTATATAATTGTATCCACCACTCATCTATTGGTTTGTTGTACTGTGATGGGTTGCATTTTGCTGTGAAGCTGGAGGCTATGCCACTATTATTTCAAATACCAGCAGGGTCACCCATGGTGGATGGGTTTCTACAGAGCTTCCAGACTAAGACAGACTTAGAAGGGAGAAGGGGCCATTCACTTCTCAAAAAACTGGCCAGTGAAAACATTATGAATAGCAGTGAAATACTGTCTAATATATTACTGGAAAACTTTTATCAGTAGCTCTGAAATACTGTCTGATATAGTGCTGGAAGATGAGCCTGGGGATATGACTGGGGAAGAGCTGCCTCCTCAGAGTAGAGCCTACATTCATGATGTGGATGAAGTAAAGCTTTTGGGACCTCCATTTGCTGATGTGGCATGACTCAAAATGGGAAGAAACAGCTGCAAACATCCATTAATCTTTGGAATGTGGAATGTATGAAGTATGAATCTAGGAATATTGGAAGTTGTCAAAAATGAAATGCAATGCATAAAGATCGATATCCTAGGCATTACTGAGCTGAAATGGACTGGTTCTGGCCATTTTGAATCAGACAACCACATGACCTACTATGATCTACTATTCTGGGGATGACAAATTAAATGGTGTGGCATTCATCATCACAAAGAGTGTTTCAAGATCTATCCCAAAGTACAGTGCTGTCAGTGATGAGATAATATCCACACACCTACAAGGAAGACCAGTTAATACTACTGCAGTGTAGTAAATTACTTAGTATGGCTTTTCTACCCATAAGTCATTGTAAACTCAGTGGTGGAATGAGCAACTGAGGAGCTCCTGTTTGTAAATGGTATCTACCTGGATTATCTCTGTTGGGCGTGGCACAATGCAATGTTATAGGAGTCTCACTCTCAGGTGCCTAGAATTCTGTTGTTATGATTGGTTGGTTTGGCCACTCTACCAAGCTCAAAAGGAGGCCTCCTAGAGGCAGAACTCTCTCTCTGACTGCTGGTTGAGGAAGACATGCTGCTGAAAGAGACATGCGCTCCTGAGACACATGTTGCTGGGAAAGAGATGCAAGAGACACGCATTGCTGAGTGAGACACTGAGGGGCCAGCACTGCTGGGAAAGAGACTGTGAGAGACTGTTGGCTGAGGGACGGTGGGCTGGGAGAGAGACTGAACATTTTTCCTGAACTTGAATTGTAGCCTGTGGTGCTTCCCTAATAAACCCCATAATCTGTGAGCTCTGTGTGGCCACTGCAGCAAATTATCGAACCCAGGAGAGAGGTGGTGGGTGCTTTGGGAGGAACGGTTGGTGAAAAGGCTGGAGGGAGGCAGCATGTCTGGCTTTGCAGTAATAGGCCTTGGGTTACTGCTGGTAATCCTGTCTTCCTCTTGTGGGGTTCTAGGAGGTCAGAATATGTGGCCTCCTTGCCCTTTTTTTGCAACTACTATTATTCAAATTTACACATCACCCACCAAAGCCCAAGATGAGGAAATTGAAGACTTTTACCAACTTCTGTAGTCTGAAATTGACCAAACATGCAATCAAGATGTGTTGATTAACACTGGTGATTGGAATGCAAAAGTTGGAAACAAAGAAGAGTCACCCATAGTTGTAAAATATGACCTTGGTGATAGAAATAATGCTGGAGATTGCATCACAGAATTTTGCAAGATGAATGACTTACTCATTGCAAATACCTTTTTTTCAACAACATAAACGGGGCTTTACATGTGGGCTTCGCCAGATAGAGTGCACAGGAATCAGATGCATTACATCTGTGGAAAGAGATGATGGAGAAGCTCAATATCTTCAGCCAAAACAAGGCAAGGAGCTGATTGTGCAACAGACCATCACCTACTCATATGCAAGTTCAAGATAAAGCTGAAGACTATACTGAAAACCATACTATAATAATAATAATATAATGTACTCCCAAAGATATCCACTTCTTAATCTCTAGAACCCTTGAATCATCTTACATGGGAAAAGGGATCTTGTAGATGTGATTAAGTTAAGGATTGTGAGATGAGGAGATTATTATGGATGAGTCTATTGTAATCACAAGGGTCATTAAAAGATAGAAAGGGGAGGTAGACACTAAGAGTTAGTGAGGTAGTGGAGGATGCTGTGCTACTGGTGTCGAAGATGAAGGAAGGGGCCAAGACCAAGGCACGCAGGCTGCATCTAGAAGCTGGAAAAATAAACAGTTTCTTCCCTAGAGCCTCCATAAAGAATGCAGCCTTGGTTACACCTTGCTTTTAGCCAAATCACACCCATTCATTGGGTTCTGAGATCTAGAACTGTAAGATAATAAGTTTGTATTTTTATTTTTATTTTTATTGTGATTTTAGGTGAAAGTTTACAGAGCAAATTCACTTTCCATACAGCAGCCAACATACACTTTGTCTCATAACACTGACTACATTAACCACGATGCAACAGCTCCCTCCCATTTCCTCCTCATAGTTACCTCTTCCTTGTGTCCTTCCCTCCCAAGCACTCCTGCCCCCTGAGCTGTCTCCCTGTTCATACACAGCTCTTCTATTCTCTGATGATTGATCTCTCCAAGGAGTGTATCTACCTAATATAAATGTTAAACTCATATGCCTGTCTTTTATTTGTCTGGAAGCCACAGGAGTGGGTTCAATTCCAGACTTGAAGGGCAAGCGGAGGCCATAGTCTCAGTGTTTCCATCAGGCTCTATCAGACCAGCAAACCTGGTACTTTTTTTTTTTT
>NW_006921772.1:4235991-4237199 GCF_000298275.1 Orycteropus afer afer
TTAATTTTTCTTTGCTCTAGATAAGGAGAGACCCATTGTTGTATCCAGATGGCTTCTTGGAAGCTTTTAAGATCCCAGTTGCTGCACACCAAAGTAGAAATTGGAACAATGTTTTTGTGTAGTGTGTTATGCCAATTGACCTTGATGTCCTCTGCAACTATGGTCCCGACCCCACAGGTCCAATTACTTGCTCCCTCTGGGTAACTGGCTTTGGCCCCAAAGTGACCACAACCCTACCCCTTGTCAGCTCTACCATATACCTGGGAATTCTTACAGAACATACAAATACGCTTGTAGAAACATTTTCTGCTAACCCTATACAGGCTCTTGGGCATACTATCCCTGCATAGACATACCTGATAGTTCAGCCTGTTCATCCATCTATCCATCCATATATCAATGTTTGCCTTCCCTGACAATGCAGTACTGTATGTGCAAAAGGGTTCATCTTTGTTGCCTGCCCTACCATGTACCTCTATATGTCTTCTTCTTCCGCAGTGCCACCATGTTGATCACTCACATTTGGTATATTGCCCTTCTCCTCACCCAAATCAATACTTGTTTCTACCTATCTAACAGTGTTCCCTCCCATCTCCTCCCACCCCGATAACCAACAAAGAAAATTTCCTTGCATATATAAACCTCTTGTGGCATAGTGCTTAAGGCATTTGTCTGCTAACCAGGAGGCTGGTGGTTTCAACCCACCAGCCACTCCTCCGAAGGAAGATTAGGCAATCTACTTTCATGGTGATACTGCCTTGGAACCCAAGGAGGGGTCACTATGAGTCAGATCTGACTTGACGGCAATGGGAATATATAGCATCTAATAGCATAGTGCCTAATTTGCCCCTTGTTTTTCCTTGAGGAACTTTATAGTTTTAGGTCACATTTAAGTCTTTGATCCATCTGGAGTTAGTTTTTGTGTATGGTGTAAGGTACACATCTCGTTTCATTTTTCTGTAAATGGATATCCAGTTTTGCCAGCAGATTTGTTAAACAGATAATCTTTTCCCCATTTAATGGATTTTAGCCCTTTGTCAAAAACCAGCTGACATAGGTCGATGGATCTATTTCTGGGTTGTCAATTCTATTCCATTTGTCTATGTGTCTGTCATTGTACTAACACCAAGCAGTTTTGACTACTGTGGCTGTATAGTAGGTATTGAGATCCAGCAGTGTGAGACCTCCTACTTGATTCTTCTTCTTCA
>NW_006921772.1:4238364-4239149 GCF_000298275.1 Orycteropus afer afer
ACAATCAAATACTTTTGCATAGTCAATAAAACACAAGTAAACATCTTTCTGGTATTCTTTGCCTTGAGCCAAGATGCATCTGACAACAGCTATGATATTCCTTGTTCCACATCCTCTTCTGAATCCAGCTTGCACCTCTGGAATTTCTCTATCAATATACTGCTGCAACCGTTTTTGATTTATTTTCAGTAAGATCTTACTTGAATGCGATATTAATGATATTGTTTGATAATTTCCATATTCTGTGGGATCACCTTTCTTTGGAATGGGTACAAATATGGATCTCTTGAGTCAGTTGGCCAGGTAGCTGTCTTCCAAGTCTGTTGGCATAACTGAGTGAGTGACTCCAGTGGGCCATCCATTTGTTGAAATATCTCAGTGGGTATTCCGTCAATTCCCGGAGACGTGTTCTTCGCCAATTCCTTCATTGCAGCTTCAACTTCCTCTTTCAGTACCATTGGTTCTAGATCATATGCCACCTCCTGAAATGGATGAAGATCAACAAGTTCTTTTTTATACAGTGACTCTGTGTATTCCTTCTATCTTCTTATGATGTTCCCTGCATCATTCAATGTTTTGCCCTTAGAATTTTTCAATATTGCAACTCAAGGCTTAAATTTTTTCTTCAATACTTTCAGCTTGAGAAATGCCGAGCATGTTCTTTCCTTTTGGTTTTTAAACTGCAGGTCCTTGCACATTTCATTATAGTAATTGGCTTTGTCTTCTCGAGCTGCTCTTTGAAATCTTTGGTTCAATTCTTTTCTCTTGTCATTTCTTCCATTTGC
>NW_006921772.1:4240234-4241000 GCF_000298275.1 Orycteropus afer afer
TTTTACTCTGATAATGCAGCTGTTTCCCAGTCCTCCTTTGAGAGCCTTGTAAGCTAGTTGACTCATCTTCCTCCTCTGTGTTGGACAATGTTTCTGGACTATTCATAAAATTGCACAGTAATGTATCACACAGTGTTTCTCTGCTATTCACAAGGTCTTCCCTGGCCAATTCTTTGAGAAGTGGATGGCTTCCTCCTTCTTCCTAGTGTGTCTCAGCCTGTAAGCTGGGCTGATACCTGTGCAACAGGTACACCCCAGTGGGTTTGAAACACCACTGACACAGCCTCAAGACTCACAGCAACACATCACCATGGTAGGACAAACTGACAGACAAGTTTGTCTCCCTTAGCTGTTGGAAACCCCTCCAACCACCCTTACCTGGATCCCTGCGACTCTCTCCTCAATCTGTTCCAGCCCCCTTTGCCTTTTCTGTCCTTTAGCTGCTTCCTGCCTTGCTGCTTGGGGTGGGGGGTGCTCTGGGTTCCCTCTCCTCACCTGGCTCCCTGCGGTTGACTTCTCGATCTGTTCCTATCCCCTTTACCTTTTCTGTCCTCTCCCTGCCTTCCCGCCTTGCTCCTTGTGGGGCATGGCCTGGGTTCCCTCTCTTCACCTGGGTCCCTGCAGCTGACTCCTAGATCTTTTCTGGTTCCCTTTGCCTTTTTTGTCCTCTCCCTGCTTCCCACCTCACTGCCTGCTCTTAGGTCCTTTTTATTGTCCTCTCTCTGCTTCTCACCTTGCTTCCTGTTCTTAGGTCCCTGGAATCCTA
>NW_006921772.1:4242155-4246457 GCF_000298275.1 Orycteropus afer afer
TATGAGTCGGGTCTGACTCTATGGCACATTAACAGTGACAACATTGTACATGGTATTGATTTCCTTATTTCTTTTTCAGCAATCTCTTTGCTGGTGTAGAGGAATCCAAGTGATTTTTGGATATTGATCTTGTATCCTGCCAATATGCTAAATCTCTCAATTAGTTCCAATAGATTTGTAACTGCGTCTCTTAGGTTTTCTAGGTATAGGATCTTATCATCAGCACATAGGGATAGTTTGACTTCTTCCTTACCAATTTGGATGCCTTGGATTTCCTTCTTACCTTACTGCCCTGGCTAGGATTTCCAATACAATGTTGAATAGAAGTTATGACAGAGGGCATCCTTGTCTGGTTCCTGTTTGCAAGGGAAATGGTTTCAGTCTCTCTACATTGAGAATGTTGGCTGTTGGGTTTGTATATATGCCCTTTATTGTATTATGTTGAGGAATGTCCTTTCTATTCCTGTTTTGCTGAAAGTTTTGATCAGGAATGGGTGTTGGATTTTATGAAATGCCTTTTCTGCATCAATTGATATGATCACATGGTTCTTTTCCTTTGTTTTATTTATGTAGTGGATGACGTTGATTGTTTTTCTAATGTTGAACCACCCTTGCATACCTATTATGAACCCCACTTGGTCATAATGTATTATTTTTTTGATATGTTGTTTGAGTCTATTGGCTAGGATTTTGTTGATGATATTTGCATCCATATTTATGAGGAATATCTGTAGTTTTCTTTTTGAGTGATGTCTTCGCCTGGTATTGGTATCAAGGTTATGCTTGCTTCATAAAATGAATTTGGGAAGATTCCATCCTTTTCCATGTTTTGGAATAGTTTGAGTAGGATTGGTGTCAGTTCTCTGAATGTTTGGTAGAATTCTCTGGTGAAACCGTCTGGGCCAGGACTTTTTTTTATTAGTCATTTCATTATGACCTGTTTAATTTCTTCTTTTGTTATGGGTCTGTTCAACTTTTCCACCTCAGTTTGTGTTAGTTTAAGTAAGTAGTGTGTTTCTAGAAATCTATCCACTTCTTCCAGATTTTCATATTTGTTGATGTACAATTCTTTATAGTATACTGATATCCTATTTATCTCAGTTGATTCTGTTGTGATGTCACCCATTTCATTTCTTATTCATGTTATTTGTATTCTCTCCTTCCTTTGCCTTTGTTAAATTTGCCAGTGTTTTGTCAATTTTATTAATCTTTAAAAAAAAATCAACTTCTAGTCTTGTTGATTTTTTCTATTGCCTTTCTATTCTCTATTTCATCGATTTCTGCTCAAATCTTTATTTCCTTTCCTCTGATGACTGTAGGCTTTTCTTGCTATTCTTTTTCTAATTGTTGCAGATGGTGGTTTGAAGTGTTGATTTCTTCTTTTTTGACGTGTGCATTTATTGCTATAAATTGGCTTCTGATCACTGCTTCTGCTGTGCTCCAAGAATTTTGTTACATTGCGTTTTTATTCTTGTTTGATTCAAACAGTATTTTAATACCATTTTTTATTTCTTCTATTACACAGTCATTCTTAAGGAGGAGGTTGTTCAGTTTCCATGTGTTTGCTCTTTTT
Source organism: Orycteropus afer afer (assembly GCF_000298275.1). Lineage (NCBI taxonomy): Eukaryota > Metazoa > Chordata > Mammalia > Tubulidentata > Orycteropodidae > Orycteropus > Orycteropus afer. The sequence continues at coordinate 4,243,729 of NW_006921772.1, forward strand.
CTGTTGATCTTCCTTCCTATTGTTGATTTCTAATTTTACGGGATTGTGATCTGAGAAGATACTATTCAGTGTTTCCATATTTTAAAATTTATTAAGGCTTCTTTTATGGCCTGACATATGGTGGCTCATGGAGAATGTTCCATGTCCACTGGAAAAGAATATACATTGTGTTGTTGTTAGGTGAAGTGCTCTGTAGATATCTATAAGGTCAAGTTGGTGGACTGTATTGTTTAGCTCTTCTGCATCTTTGTTGAGTTTCTTTCGAGTTGTTCTATCTTTTGTTGAAAGTGGTATATTAAAGTCTCCTATTATCATGGTGGAGTCATCTATTTGCCTTTTGAATTTTGTTAAAGTCTGATTTATGTATATTGAGACTCTTTCATTGGGTACATAGATATTTATTATGGTCATGTCCTCTTGTTCAATTGATCCTTTAATCCTTATATAATATTCTGTCTTGTCTCTTATGGTGGTGTTTGTCTTACAGTTAGTTTTATCAGAAATTAATATGGCAACTCCTGCTCTTTTTTGGTTGTCGTTTACTGGATATATCTTTTTCCAACCTTGGAGTTTTAGTCTATTTTTGTCTTTGTCTCTAAGATGTGTCTCTTGTAGACAGTGTATTGATGGGTTATGTTTTCTTATCCAGTCTGCAAGTCTCTGTCTCTTGAGTGGTGTATTTAATCCATTGGCATTCAGTGTAATTATTGACAAGTATGAATTTGTTGCTATCATTTTGTTATATGTTTTTTCACGGTGTTCCTGGTTTCATTGTTCCATGTAATTTCTGTTCTGAGTTTATTACATTTAAGGATTGTGTTATCATTTCCTTTGTTGCTGTTGTTTTAGTATTTGCTAAATATTTGTGCTTGCCCTCTTTTTTATTGTAATGTGAAGGTTTATCATTTTTCTTTGATGTTAATCTGTGATTTAATTTTCTCCGCGAGTTTAAAACATCCATTCTATCTTGCAACTCTCCTGACTTCCTCACCATTTAGAAATTCTGTAACTACACTGTTTTTTCCCTCTTTTTGGATTGTAGTTGTCCCCATTTGCCAACTGATATCTCCGGTTCCCTGTTTACAATCTTGTAAGCTTATTTTACTTTGAATACATCCATAGCTATCTTGGTTTCTGGGATATGTCACCTTCTGTATGAATTGTTGGTTGTTGTTTGCTATTATTGGTTCTCTGTTCAAAGAACTTCATTTAGTATCTCTTGTAAGGTTGGTCTGGTTTTAACAAATTCCCTTAGTTTCTTCTTATCTGGAAATCTCCTAATTTCACTATCATATTTGCAGGACAATTTTGCTGGGGATACAATTCTTGATTGAATGTTTTTCTCTGTCAGGGTTTTATACATACCATCACATTCCCTTCTTGCTTCCATGGTTTCTGCTGAGAAATCAGATATTAGGTTTATTGGTTGTCCTTTGTAGGTAACTTTTCATTTTTCCAACACTGCTTTTAGGATTCTGTCTTTGTTTTTGGTTTTGATGAGTTTGATGATGATATGTCTTGGTGATTTTCTTTTGGGGTCTATCCTGTCTGGGGTTCATTGGACTTCCTGAATGGATATATTCTCATCTTTCATCATATCAGGGAAGTTCTCTTCCAACAAATCTTGGACAATTTTCTCATTGGTTTTATTTTTCTCTTCCTATTCTGGAACTTCAATGACACGTAGGTTATTCCTTTTGTTGGTATCTGACATGAACCTTAGGCTTTCTTCATTTTGTTGTGATCTTTTTTCTGATTGATCCCTTTCCAAAGAAGCATTCAGGTATTTATCTTCAATCTCATTAACTCTGTCTTCTGTTGCATCAACTCTACTCCTTTACCCTTCCAATGTGTTACATATTTCTAACAATTTAGTATTAATCTTCTGGATTTCTATCTGCACATTTTGCTCATTTCTAATTTTTCATTTATTTTGTCATTTTGTTCTTACATTTTCTTCCAAAATTGTTCTAGGGTTTTGTCTGTGTTTTCCTTAATTTGGTCAGTGTTTTCCTTGATCTGTCTCTCAATCCTTTGAGGGTACCTAAATATAATTCTTTTGAATTCCTTATGAGGGAGTTTCAATGCTGCTGCTTCTTCAGGGATGTGTTCTGGTTTTCTATTCTACTCCCTTGTTTCTACTGCTTTATCTTGCTTCTTTGTGTGGACTGTGATGGTCTATTGTCTCTGCGACATTGTGATGGTGTTGTATTTAGATCTCTGCTCATTTTTTGTGAAGAGAAGTTAAGGGTGAGTCTGGCTCTTCTTGGTGGTCATTTATCATAGGCCCATTGGTGGAGAAGGTGGCTTTTACTCAGTAAGTGGAGCTGAAGGAGGTGTGGGTGTGGTTGCCTTTTGTGGACATGGTTGCTGTCTCCCAGTCAGTTAGACAAAAACAATGATCGAAAAACCATCCAAAAAGTAAAAGTAAACAGACAAAAACACGCTGCATAAACAATAAGAACAATCACAAAAAAAGAAAGAAAAGAAAGCAGACAAACAAACAAACAACAACAAGAACAACAAAACAACCCCTCAATATCTGGTGAAGGGTCAATAAGAGAAAAGAGGTACAGTAGGAGAATAATGAAGGGAAAAATGCAAAAAGAAAAACAAGAAATGGGTTAACCATGAGAAAGAAAAAAATTGGAACTAGGCACAGGATGAGAGAAAAAGCTGAAAACTAGTACCTGTGAAGGGAAGAATAAAGAATGATAATAAAAAGGATG
>NW_006921772.1:4246647-4256787 GCF_000298275.1 Orycteropus afer afer
GGATAGAATTCCTGCTGGCCCAGAAGGTGGGTGGAGGTGAGAGATGGTGACACCTCTGTTCATCAAGAGGGTGTGGGGTGTAAGATTAACATGGGGAATATCGTACCTTTCCAGTAGTTGGCATCCAGAATGTCCTTGTGGTTCCTGGCAAGTGGAGCCTATTCTTAGGTCCCTGGAATCTGAGAGAATTCTGTCAGTTTAAATATCCAAAATGGTCCAGCCACTTGTAAACATTTAAAATGATTGCACCTTCCAAACCAAAAAAAAAAAAAAATCCAAACTCACTGCTGTTCAAGTGGGATCTGATTCATAGTGACCCCTCCTTGGGTTTCTGAGGTGGTATCACTATGGAAGTAGATTGCCCAACTTCCTTGGGGAAGTCCACAGCTCAGCCCATCTCCCTCTTCATTGCTTCCCCTTTTATTCACCAGCCACCAGTGCTGTAGTCCTCCATGCAGCCCCAGGCTAACAGGGCCAGTTTTTAGGTTAATTCTTAAGTTCTAATATCATCTGGCAACATCCAAGCTGTCCATGCCATCAGGATTGCTGACAGCCTGCAGCTCTGTATGTTTCCTTTTTCATTGTTTTCCTGGAGGTTCTCCTACTGTTGTTGTTAGGTGTCGTCTAGTTGTTTCCAACTCATAGTGACCCCATGCACAGCAGAACGAAACACCGCCCGATCCTGTGCCAGCTCCATGATCCCTGCTATACTTGAGCCCATTGTCACAGCCACCGGGTCAATCCATCTCATTGAAAGCCTTCCCCTCCTTGGTTGACCCTCCACCTTACCAAGCATGACATCCTTCTCCAGGGAATGGTCCCTTCTGACAATATGACCAAAGTAGGTGAGAGAAAGTCTGGCCATTCTTGCTTCTAAGGAGCATTTCAGCTGCACTTCCTCCAGGACAGACCTGTTAGCTCTTTTATTAATCCATGGTACCTTCTGCATTCTTCACCAGTACCATAACTCGAAAGCATCAACTCTTCTTCAGTCTTCCTTATTCATTGTATAGCTCTCACATGCGTAGGAGGCAATTGAAAATGTCATGGCTTGTGTCAGGTGCACCTTAGTCCTCAAGGAGACATCCTTGCTCCTCAGCACTTGAAACAGTTCCTTCATGGCCAAACTGTCCAGTGCTACATGTTGTCTAATGTCCTGACTGCTGTTTCCATTGCCATCGATTGTAGAAACAAACAATGTGAATTCTTTGACAACCTCAATATTTTCTCCATTTATTGTGATGCTGCTTATTGGTCTAGTTGTGAGGATTTTTGTTTTCTTTATATTGAGGTTTAATCCATACTGTAGGAGTTCTGGTAGTGTAGTGCCTAAGGCACTTTACTGCTAACCAGAAGGCTGGCAGTTCAAACCCACCAGCCACTTCTCAGAAGGAAGATGGGGCAATCTACTTCCATAGTAATACTGCCTCAGAAACCCAAGGAGGGGTCTCTATGAGTCGGGGCCTACTCGATGGCACATAACAACAACAACAACAATCCATACTGCAGACTGTATTCTTCAACCTTCCTCAGGAAGTACCTCAAGTCATCCTCACTTTCAGCAAGAAAAGTTGTATCATCAGCAGATCTCAGGTCAATGATTCTTCCTCCAATCCCAATGCCACATTTTTCCTCATATTTTGCCTCACCTATTTTGGTCATGTTGTCAGAAGGGACCATTCCCTGGAGAAGGAAGTCATGCTTGGTAGGGTGGAGGGTCAACGAAAAGGGGGAGTCCTTCAATGAGATGGATTGACACGGTGCCTGTGATGATGGGCTCAAGTACAGCAGTGATCATGGAGCTGGCACAGGATCGGGCGGTGTTTTGTTCTGCTGTGCATGGGGTCGCTATGAGTCAGAAACAACTCGATGGCACCTAACAACAACAACGACAATATCCTAGATCATATTTTGGCTCTTGTGGACTTGTTTTAATTGTCTTTAACTTCAAGTTGAACTTGCACATGAGCAGTTGATGGTCTGTTCCACAATCACCTCCTGGCCTGGTTTTGGCTGAAGATATTGAGCTTTTCCTTCACCTCTTGCCACAGATGTAGTCAATCTGATTCTTGTGTGTTTCATCTGGTGAAGTCCATATGTGCAGCCACCGTTTGTGTTGTTGAAAAAAGGTATTTGCAATGAATAAGTTATTGGTCTTGGAAATTTCTACCATGCGAGTTCCAGCATTATTTCTGTCACCAAGGCCAAATTTTCCAACTACTGATGATTCTTCTTTGTTTCCAACTTTTGCATTCCAGTCACCAGTGATAATTAACCCATCCTGATTGCATTTTTGGTCAATTTCAGACTGCAGAAATTGATAAAAATCTTCAATTTTCCTCATCTTTGGCTTTGGTGTTTGGTGCATAAATTTGAATAATAGTCATATTAACAGGTCTTCCTTGTAGGCATACCGATATTTTCTTATCTGTGACAGCATTGTACTTCAGTACAGATCCTGAAACATCCTTTGTGACAACGTATTACACACCATTCCTCTTCAAACTGTCATTCCCGGCATAGTAGTCATATGGTTGTGTGATTCAATATGGCCAAAACCCATCCATTTCAGCTCACTAATGCCTAGGATATTAATATTTATGTGTTCCATTTAATTTTTGACAACTTCCAATTTTCCTAGATTCATACTTTGTACATTCTATCTTCCAATGATTAATAGATGTTTGCAGCTGTTTCTCCTCAATTTGAGTGGTGCCACATCAGCAAATGGAGGTCTCGAAAGTTTTACCTTATCCATATGAGTAAGGCTGGTTTTGCTCTGATGATGCAGCTCTTTCCCAGTCCTATTTTGAGAGGCTTCTAACCTATGTGGACTATTCATAAAGTTTTGTGGTAGTGTATCAAACAGTGTTTGTTTGGTTTTCATAAGGTTTTTCCTGGCCAATTCTTTGAGAAGTGGATAGCCTCTTCCTTCTTCCTAGTCTGTCTCAGTCTGCAAGCTGGGCTAATACCTGTGCACCATGTGCACCCTGCTGGGTTTCAAACCAGTGGCACAGCCTCAAGATTCACAGCAACACATCAGCACAGTCGGACAAACCGATAGACAAGTTTGTGCCCTTAGCTCTTGGAAACCTCTCCAACCCCTTTACCTAGATCCTTGCAGCTGACTCCTCACTGTGTCCTGATCCCCGGGCCTTTCCTTCTCCTTTCTCCCACTTTCTCACCCTGCTGCTTTGGGGCATGGCCTGGCTTCCCTCTCGTCACCTGGATCCCTGTGGCTGACTCCTTGCTCTGTCCCGGTCCCGGGGCCTTTTCCTCTCCTTTCTCCCCAGTTCTTCTACTAGATGAAGTTTAGTCCACTTTGGTATTCTTTTCAAAGCTCAGGGCTCCAAGATTATCTTACGTATCTGTGTTAAGTAGTTCCAATTTTCTTTGTTGAAGAGGGTCTGTGTAGTTTGTCTGCTTATTCTACCATCTTACCCAAACCTTCTAAATTTGTATTGTTTTAAGCCACTGTTTTTGGTGATATGTTATTGCAGCAATAGGAAACTGATACCTTTATATAAACCAAAGCAAACCAAACTCAGTGTCGTGGAGTCATTCTTGACTCACAGTGACCCCTACTTGGCTTTCCTAGGCAGTATCTCTATGAAAGTAGGTTGCCCAACCTTCCTTCTGAGGAGTAGCTCCTGGGTTTGAACCACCAGCCTCCTGGTTAGCAGTCTAAATGCCTTAGACATTACTCCACCAGAGCTCCCTCATGTAGGTGTATGTAATTTGGTGGGATGAGAAGTTTATAAGTTTTTTCTCTGAGATAAAAAGTTTTAATGCCTATCTTTACATATATTGTTATTGTTGTTGTTAGTTGCCATGGAATTGGCTGTGACTCATGGTGACCTTATGTATAACAAAACGAAATGTTGCCTGGTCCTGCATCACCTTCATGGTCATTGGTTTATTTGAGGCTATTGCTTTGACTATTCTCTCAGTCCCTCTATTGATGCTTTCCTTTATTTTTATTGACCATCTACTTTACCAAACATAATACCTTTTCTAACAATTGATCTTTTTTGGTGATGGGTCCAAAACAAGTGAGCAGAAGCCTCACCATACTTGCTTCTAAGAACGCTTTTCTAAAAAACATGTTATTGTGCCTTAGGTGAAAATTTACACAGCAAATTAGTTTTCCCAATTAATAGTTCATACACAATTTGTTCCGTGACCTTGGTTGCAATCCTAGAAATGTGTCAGCACTCTCCATATTTCCTCCTTGGGTTTCCCATTTCCATATGTCCATTTTCCCTGGATCTCCCTGTTTTCTCTTCTTTGGTTTTGAAGAAATGTTGCCCTGTTGGTCTCATATAGTTGATTGTTCTGAGGTGCACATTCTTCCCTCCTTTTTTTTTTTTTTTTTTTTTTAATAGTCATGTCTGTCATTTGGCTAGAAGGTGGCCTCCATGGGACCCTTTAGTTTCATTAGATTAGAAAATTAGTTAGATTTTCTCAGAGTAGTAGTCTGGGGGTTCTGCTAATCTTTCTTACCACTAAGGCTGTTCTTTATTTGGAGGTTGTGAGCTTTGAATTGTTCTGCTTTTCTTTTTCCCCCATCCATTCTAACTGGGACCTTCTATTGTGGTTTTGATCAACTTAGTTGATAATGGTAGCCGGGGACCATCTAGTTCTTCTAATCTTAGGTTGAAGGTGGTTCATATAGGCCATTAGTACTTTGGATCATTTAGTTCCTTGAGTTTTTATTTTTGTTCATTCTACTATGTTCTGGGCTCTGGTAGCCTAGTGCCTAAGGCACTTGACTGCTAACCAGAAGACTGGCAGTTCAAACCCACCAGCCACTCCTCGGAAGGAAGATGGGGAAATCTACTTCTGTAGTGATACTGCCTCGGAAACCCAAGGAGGGGTCTCTATGAGTTGGATCCGACTCGATGGCAACAACAACAACAACATGTTCTGGGTAGGAAGAGACCAATAGTTGCTTCTTTGATGGCCACTCACTAGCTCTTAAGAGCACAGATGCTATTCACCAGACTACGATTTAGACATTATCTTTATGAACTGTGTTTTGCCATTTTACCTACATGTCTCTCAAAATATAGTCCTTAACCTTCATTTCCAGTGTTTCAGTCTTAATATCTAAGTAATTTCTATAATTGTGCCTTCTAATAAGGAACATTCTGGTTGTATTTCTTCTTTATCACGTTTTAAATATTTGCTGATAATTATTTTGGACAAATTACAACTATTCACTCTGTCAAAATACATGCACATATAACATATAGATAGACACTGACAAATTTTTCTCCCATTACTCACTTGTGGGGTTGACGCTTGTGGGAAGGATCACCATTTCTCCTTATTTTCTCCTTCCAGTGATTTAGCAGTTAACATCAGTCCCCTAAATGGAATGCTGTTTTCTGAAATGACCTATCAGCATTTAATCAAGCAAGTTTAAATGAATGTTTTTTATACTTGAGGAAAAGTGTAAACATAAAGGTAATAAGATCTTTAACTTTGTGAAGATGTTGTGAAAGATAAAAAGAAAACTGCTCATCTCCATGGATTCTATGTTCTTATTCTTATTTGATAGACTAAATTTATGACTAGGCCCTATGTCTAGTGATTGGTCATCTTACATAATTATTAAATATTATGTGAACACATTGGTAGGAAGAAATTTTTGCTCAGGGATTAATTTTGGCTTGAGCTAAAATGCATAATATGTTTATAAATCAGAATCTATCTGCAGTAATATATTTATTAAATTGTTTTGTGTGGTACAAAAAAGCAAATAGTTTAAAGCTGACTAGTGCTTTTGGGTTCATAGTAACAGAAACACAAAACATCATCTCCTGTCAGCTCCATTATTGCCTATATAATTTTCAAATTTCTCTTTGAAATCATGGAGGATACATCCATGACCCTTGAAAATAATGTTCAATTTAAAATCTAATTTTATTAATGATAGTTTTACTTTTTATATTTATTGAAATGACTTTGATATATATATAATACTTCTAAAAGTTATTTTCAAACTAATGCTATTGGCAAGTAAGAGAATTTAATAAAATATGGAAATGGCAGAAATATCTTGATTTAATACAAATTGCAAAATAATTTTTGAATGAATCATTTATAGGTATGTCCCAGGGCACTATAAAACTCTACAATGAGACTTATTCTCAGATGCATCTTCCTTTGTGGAAATTAAAGGCCACATTTCATTTTTTTTTTTTTTTCAATATAAATCAGAACCTAAGCAGAATTTATTGGTCTTCCAGTTGCCAAAGTCTAACAATATCATTTCCATAAACTTACCCAATGAAACTATGATGCAGACTTCAAGCAAAGTGAACTAGCATGAGCCAAAAATGAGAGAATTTGAATTCACATGAGCACAGGTCTGGTCAGCAAACATATCTCCACCATCCAAAAAAAAAAACTTTGAATATTTTGAGATTAATAATACATTATTAGTGTATTAGTCTTCTGAAAAGAAGCTGACAAATGAAAAATTGAAGATTAAGAATCATAGTTTTATCTGAGGTTTTTAAATGCTGCTTACAATTTGTTGTTCAATTTTAGTCAGGGATATTTCTAATGCTTTTGAATAAAATAACTTAATGCTCTTTGAAATAATGTGCTTCTTTCATTTGTTTGCTAAGTGAACAGAAATTGGCCCTGTCAAGGACTAGAAGTGCTCTTGACAATAACGAGTACATTTGCCATAGTTTTATCATGTTGTTTAGTTACAGATGAAGTCCTTTGTTTCACATTATGTAAATCAAATAGTCATGTTGAAGCCTCAAGCATTATGGTATGATATAGGTTTAGAAAAAGCACATAAAATCCCTTTTCCCCTACGTCTGAATATATTTTACACTCAGTGATTCTTGGCACTATGGTGAACACTTGATTTTATGTAGTTCTTTAATTTTCTGCATTACCATATTATTCAATATCATCTGTTTTGGGTGTGTCTCTTTCCATTTGTTGGCTGGCAAAGGCAATTGCAAAACAGAACTATCCATTATTTAATACAAGTCCCCAGGCTTCCTCCTCACTGATTCTGGGGTCCTTATCACATTACAGAAGTGATTGTATTTTTTGTATGCTTCATCCAGTGCTTGGCATATTGGTGGTACTTGACTCCTACCTTGTTCATTGTAGAAGTTAGACATTACACAATACACGAGGAAGCCATCCACATTGTTGTATATAAATGTGCACCTAGAATTGTGCAGTGCACAACTTGTAAAACCAGTAATGATGTTCCTGTTGTAAGTTTGAATTCTATAGCTTTGTATGGAGGAGAAATGATAAATACATTTAGTCCCTAACTTGTAGCAAAAATGCTAGAAAAACTTCATTCCTTTTCACCTGTCATTATAGTCAGACTATGAGTGTGTTAAACTACTTCTTGTTGTTGTTGTTTGTTGTTATGTGCCATCGAGTCTGATAAACTACTAGAGGGATATATTTTCCTAAATAATTTGATGATGTTCTTTAGTTGTGAGTCACAGAAACCAGTTGTGCCCAAGTTGAGCACCAGAAGAGGTACCTTTTTGGCTTATTACAGCTGAGAAAGATTCTGTGTTGTTCTTAGAACCAAGGGAACAACAAAATAACCAGAAATCAGGAAAAACAGTGAAGAGAGAATTTCTAGGAATTTCATCTGCTGTCTTGATGATTCAGGACCATTCATATTCTCTACTGTATGATCAACTTTAAATTCTCTGAATAACTAGGCTTGTGTCTGGGCAACAAATTCTGTTACTAGAAGTCAGTGGCCAAAATACAAATTGTCCACAAAATACAAGGCAATTTCCCAGTGGATGTTGTGGGAGAAAGTGTTGTCTCAGTGGCTTTCATCAAACCACTCAGCTTTCAAAAATATTTGACTAAAACTTTGGGAGTAAGTGTTTTAATTGAAAGTGGTCATATTTTCCCCAGCCTTGGAAGGTTTTCAGTTTTGTATCTTGTGTATTGAAGGAGATGCTAGTCAGTAGTTTGCTTTGAAAAAAATTAGCTCAAATAAGTTTCAGTGTGTCTTCCCTCACTTATTTATATTTGTCCATCTAGTTTTGACACATATTTTCAGAAAGATACATATATATTTTACAAAAAAAGGCATAAATGTTAAAATCCCTAATGCTGATGGACTGTTACTCATTTCTTTGATATTGTTTACCTTATAGACCTGTCTATTGTTTGGCTGAAAATTGAACTATCGAGTAAGTTCAGTTCCAGGTTTGAAGGGTAACTGAGGGCAATGGTTGGTGTCCTGACCTATGAGAGCCTGTGTGAACCAGTTAGGAGACAGATTTGTTAGAATAGTTTGGGGAGGTGAAGCCCCTTTTAATTGTTTGATTGAAACATGAGTGTTTCCACTGATCTCTATCCAACCAGTAAACCTGGTCTATTTTATGATTTTGAGTTTTGTTGCACATTTTTCACCCATTCTATCCAGGACCTTTTAATGTGATTCCTGTCAGAGGAGTTGGTAGTGGTAGCCAGGCACCATCTAGTTCTCCTGGTCTCAGGGTTGTGGAGGCTGAAGTGTATGTAGTTCATTAGTCCTTTGGACTGTTTCCAAGTATCTTTGATTCTTCTTTGGTGTCTTTACTCTTCTTTGCTCCAGATAGGGAGAGACTAATAGGTGCACCTTAGATGGCTGCTTGCAAGTTTTAAGACCCCAGTCATTCACCAAAGTAGGATATAGAACATTTTCCTTGTGGACTGTGTTGACCTTGAAGTCCCCAAGACTGTGGTCCTCAGTCCCCAGGCCCAGCAATTCACTTCCTAAGGCATTTGGCTATGGCTACCAAGTTTTCATAACTTTGGCCTCTGTGTGCTCTACTATATTGATGGATATATTTGCACCATATGTAAACACATGTGTAGAAATATCCTTGTCTAACCATTTATATATTTGTGGGTATAGTCCCATTCTCCTTCCCATGTCTGTTCAGCTTGTGTATCTATTTATTCACGTGTAGATTATTGTTATTACTGTTATTTTAGTATTGCGTATATATTAGTATTTACATCTGTTGCCTTTAAGTCTTATACTCCTCCTAGCATCTTCCTTTGCTTTCTTCATTTTGTGCTGACCTCCACCTTATTATGTATTTCCATCCCCATCAGCCAAGTTAATATATGTCTAGCCTCTAGTAAATGGTTTACCCTTCCTGTTCCCTTCACTCCTGTTGTTATGTGCTATCGAGTCAGACCTGACTCATAGCGACCCCTCCTTGGGTTTCCAAGGTGGTATCACTATGGAAGTAGATTGCCCGACCTTCCTTCCGAGGAGTGGCTGATGAGTTTGAACCGTCAGCCTTCTGGTTAGCAGTCAAGTGCCTTAGGCATTATGCTACCAGAGCTCCTAGAAAGAGATGGCCCAGCTCTCTGGCAGGCTCGAACTGAATGACATGAAATAAAATATGTGTGAATTGTTTAATGGAAAACTGATTTGCTCTGTAAACTTTCACCCAAATCACAATAAAATGTTAAAAAAAATAAACTTAAAAAAAAATTACCTTCTTTCCTATTTGCTTCTTAATAATTAACAAAAATGAATCTGCTTTGCAACACTTATTCTGTTGTAACATATTTTTAAGACATATGCACAATATTGATAGGATTATGTCCTCTATAAAATAAATGATTTTGTGCAGAGTGAAGTTTAAGTAGATGTACATCAAATGATACTGTCAACTTTCAATTATCCAGGATGGATTTACAAATTTCATGATTTAGCAAAATAAAAAGTAATAGGATATTTTGAGAAAAACATTAAAGCTTTTACAAATTAGTGAAAACATCCACACTTTATACTGTTCCTATTATTTAAAATACACAGTAAATATAGACAACATTCTCACACTACACCATGTTTGTCTACTGAGATTTGGGGCTGACCCACTTATCATTAAGATAAGAGAGTCTCAAGAGTCTCTTCAGGGTCTCTTTAGTGAGTAGCAAGGAGCTCTGGTGGCATAGTGCCTAAGGCATTTGACTGCTAACCAGAAGGCTGGTGGCTCAAACCCACCAGCCGCTCCTCAGATGGAAGATCGGGCAATCTACTTCCATAGAGATGCCACCTCAGAAACCCAAAGAGAGGTCACTGTGAGTCAAATTGACTTGATGGCAGTGAGCTTTTTTTTT
>NW_006921772.1:4257165-4257781 GCF_000298275.1 Orycteropus afer afer
CAGTCATGTGATCCATCATGGGAACCACCACTCAGAACTGGAGTCCAGCCAAGTTGACACATCTTCAACTATCACAGATAATATGCAACAGAGTCTGTTTTTCTGACTTACTTGAGTCCTAGTAAAACATTGTAAAATATTGTGAAATGTTGTTGTCTAACTTCATGGGGGGTGGTAATGTGAATCAAGATCCTTATGATGTGGAGGTCAGACATACCTGCACTCTTCAAACTTTTTACCAATTCTGACACCAGTTGTCCTTTCAAAAGCACTCTCTACTTCTTTTCTGGGTTCAATAATCAATTCCAGTGTCTGTGCAGAAACCACAGACCATACTTACAGTTAAGTGGTTTATTAAGAAAGTGAAAGGGTATAGATCAGGATCAACAAGTTACAACTCAGCATGCAAGGAAAATCTGCAAAGTGCCCTAGAGAGGAAGACATCTCTCCCTTCTTTACTGCAGGACTCTCTCAGTGCCTCTTGGCCATGCAATCAAACAGGCCCTTCTCTCTGCCTTGCAGGACTCTTTTCATCCCCCCGAGGACAGGCTGCCCTTAGACCCCTGAGGACAGGTTCCTCTTGGTCCCCTCAGAACAGGCTTTTTTCAACACCCTC
>NW_006921772.1:4258786-4261190 GCF_000298275.1 Orycteropus afer afer
GGGGGGGCGGGGTTGGATATGACTTAAATGAACAGTTCATATTAAGTCAATATTGTGCTTTTTGCTGAATAGATATTATTTAAGATTGTGTTATCTTCTTTATCTCAACTCTAGTCGTCTCCTCATTACTTTAATAATCAAGCATTGATTGTGTATCATTTCATCAGTAATTTTCCAGGATAGCAGACAATTTTAGTAATTAACTATTGATAATGAAAAATATCATTCCCTAATTAATTCACATCCATAATATTTATAGAACTACATATTTTTCTGCCCCAGCCTTTGGAAGAAAAATAGCAATTTTGTAGCAATAAGTTTAATAATAATTTATAATTAACATAATATTAGTTGTAGAAAATATCTTCAAAAAATATTCAATATCAAGGTCAATGTGAACATCTTATTGAGGCTGTTATATAGTCTTTTAAAGAGTTTGGTAGAAACAGCTGCATGATAAAATATAATGATAATACAGTGCTCATATGGCTTGTTTCTATGTGTATTAAGATCTAATGTTAACAAAAAACAAAAACATAGTTTCATTGTACTTAAATCTATATGGTGGATCACAGATGGTTTTCCTTTCCTTTAATTATGTGATAATCTGACTCACTAAATGATCAGGAAATATTTTCATTAAAGATATCAAGAAACTGTAGAAATAATATAATAACCATTCTTCTAATGCACAGATGAGCTCTGGTAACAAATGTAGTAAGGATCTGATATAATGTAAATGTTTCCCTGATGGAGTTTGTAGGACTCCAAATTCTGAGTTCTTGGGTTTTAACTCCCACATGGAAGGGAGAGAAGATCTTAAAGCTGTGCAAAATGAGGAAGGGGAACTGAAATTGTACTTATACTCAGATCCCTTGAATAGCCACACCCTGAGTAAAACTGTGATCTGGATAAAGCTTTGCCAGTAAGCACATGTTACCAACAAGGAAGCATTCTGCCTCAGCCATGACCTCAGGTTAAAGAAAATGTTACTTCTTGGTACTCATCATTATGAATCTGATTTCAACAATGAATGGCTTAGTGAAAGCTTATGCAAAATTTCTCAAAAAGAGTCCTAACTCAACCTATATCACACAGGGTGTGGTAGTTAAGGTTATGTGTCAACTTGGCTAGGCCTGGTTTTGAGTGGCTGGGCAGCTGGATGTAGTTACTTCCCATGATGAGACTGGTAATCAACTCTATGGTGGAATCTATTGTGAGCAGCTGAGTAGGTGCCTTAGTAGTGTGATCTGCTTCCAGTATATAAAGGTGCTTTGAGAAAAGTCTTGAGCTTCTTAGCACAGTTGGATCCTGTATTAGACCGAGTCATCACTGAGTAGTCTACCATCTTATCTGCTGATCTTGGAACTGTTTCTCAATTTGAACTAGTGTCCTGTTGTGTTGTTGATAATCTTTCAACGATGCCATCTTACTTGTCAAACTTCAGTTTGTCAGCCTCAGCAGCCAGTAGCTGCCTGAGTTAAGAGGAGCCTTCAACTTCAGTGGGCTGGGAGCAAGAGGTAGAGCTGAAGCCAAGGTCTAGGGGCTTTCACCCAGCCCTGAGAACCAGTATTTTTTTTTTTTTTTTTTACACTTTTTTTTTTTAATTGTGATTTGGGTGAAGAGTTACAGAGAAAATTCACTTTCCATACATCAGTTCACATACACTTTGTCTCATGACATTGATACACAAACTCCACAACAATTTCAAGACATGGCCCTCTGATCGAGGCCACAAATTGACCAATCCCCTCTTGGTAGGCCACAAACACTTCAGCTGCATAGTAGGTTATAATAATTTCATTTGCATAGTCTTTAAACACTCCTTTTGTGTCGTTTATTGACCAGTCCCTGCAAAGTGCATACCTATCATAGGGCAGACTACAACCCAGAGACAGACAAAAATATCAAAATACAAGCTATTTACAGCTTACCCAGGAAATGTCAATCAACCTGGACAAAAGTTGCAGACCCTTTGGGGTAGAAAATTAGAGCAAAGGTACTTTCTCAGGGTTTATGGGGGGAAATCTCTCAAGCTATATTTCCAAAGAACTAAAGCAAAAGTAACATAAAGGGACTAATTTCACCACAGACATGTTCTCAGCTAAGAGAGCGATTGTTGTTACTAGTTGCCATTCAAGTAAATTCCAATTCATGGCAACCTTCTGTGTACATAGTAGAACTATTCCGTAGGGGTTTTCAAGCTGTGGCCTTCTGCAAACAGACCATGAGGCCTGTCTTCCGAGGCACTACTTGGTGAGTTGAACTGCCAACCTTCAGGCTGGTAGTCAAGTGCTTTAACTGTTGTGCCACCAGGTTTTCTCTCAAGTGATTCTTTATGAATCATAAATGCATTCTGTTATTTATAACTGCAGGATAGTAAATGTTTTCCTGAACACTGGAT
>NW_006921772.1:4261290-4287164 GCF_000298275.1 Orycteropus afer afer
ACATACACTTTGTCTCATGACATTGATCATAGTTTACCACAATGCAACAGCTCCCCTCCCACTTCCTCCCCATAGTTACCTCTTCCCAGTGTCCATCTCTTCATGCACTCCTGCTCCCTGAGCTGTCTTCCTGTGCATAAGCAGCCCTTCTTTCTCCCATGATTGTTCTCTCCAAGGAATGTATCTACCTGAGGTAAATGTTCAACTCATATGCCTGTCTTTTGTTTGGCTGGAACATGGGTTCAATTCCAGACCTGAAGGGCAGCTAGGGGCCATAGTCTCAGCAGTTCCACCAGGAGAGAACCAGTATTTGAACTTGGACTTCTGGCCTCCTTAACTGTAAGAGAATAAATTGTTGTTTCTTAAGGCCATCTATTTGTGGTATTTTCTGTTAGAGCAACACTAGCAAACCAAAACATGGGGCAACCACAGATAAAGTAACACTGAATATGACTTCACAATAGAACTCTAAAACATACAATGATAAAATCTTCCATAGTTAGATATACGAGCCACAACAGAGAACAATATAATTTAAAAATTTGATGGAGATTATAAAATAAGTATATTAAACATGATTAAACACATTTAAAAAAATCTGAGAGTAAGATATTTTTCACAATAAAACAGTTAATTTGAAAAGTGAAGAAAATAAAATTTCTTGAAAAAATACTATTTTTGAAGTTAAAATATCAATTAAGAGTTGAAAATCAGATTAGATGCAGCTGAAAAGAGGACTGTTTGATTAGATGGTAACTCTGAGAGATTCTCCACAACATTGCATAGAGTGGTCCAGAGATGGAAATACAAAAGAGTGTTTAAAGGTTACACTGTCACAATGAAAAAAAAAAAAAGACCTAAGACACAACTAAAAAGCGTTCAAGGAGAAGAAAATAGAAAGAATGTGATAAGAGTTAGCTAAAAAGATAACGGTGAGAATTTTTGTGGCCCTATGCAGTTTCAAATTGAATAGTATACCAAATACCAAAGAAGGTAAATAAAAACAAAATCAGAACCCAAACACATCCTAGAGGTACTGCAAACAATGTTTAAAAAAAAAAAAACTTAACCAGAAACCAAATACAGAAAAGAAGAAGAACACCAACAATAACAAAAATCTTCTAAGTAATAACTATGAATTCTAGAATAAAAAGAAACATCTTCAACATGCTGAGGATCGATAAAGTCAGCTAATCTTTTATGCATAAATACAAAGTAAAGAAAGTTAAGGAAACAAATTCTAAGACAGATAATAGTTCATTTAGTTTCACTACATGGTTTAAAATCAGGAAGGTAGTGCATCAGGGTTGTATCCTTTCACCATACTTATTCCTCTATGCTGGGCTATATGAAGAAGAATGTGGTATCAGGATTGGAGAAAGACTCGTTAACAGCCTGCAATACACAGACAGCACAACTTTGCTTGCTGAAAGTGAGGGTGACTTGAAGCACTTAATGATGAGGATTAAAGACTTCAGTCTGCAGTATGGATTACATTTCAACTTGAAGAAAACCAAAGTCCTCACAACTGGACCAATAAGCAGCATCACAATAAATGGAGAAAAGATTGAAGTTGTTAAGGATTTCATGTTACTTGGTTTCGCAATCGACAGCAATGGAAGCAGCAGTCAAGACATCAGATGATGTATTACACTGGGCAAATCTGCTACAAAAAACTTCTTTAAAGTGCTGAAAAGCAAAAATGTCTCCTTGAAGACTAGGATGTGCCTAACCCAAGCCATGTATTTTCAATCACCTCATATGCGTGTGAGAGCTGGAAAATGAACAGGGAGGACCGAAGAAGAGTTGATGCTTTTGAGTTGTGGTGCTGGCGAAGAATGCTGAAAGTACCATGGACTGCAAAAAGAATAAACAAATCTGTCCTGGAAGAAGTGCAGCTGGAATGCTTGGAAGCAAGATTGGCCAGATTTTGTCTGATTTTGGTCATGTTGTCAGAAGGGACCATTCCCTGTAAGGATATCATTCTTGGTAAAGTGGAGAGTCCATGAAGAGGGGGAAGGTCCTCAATGAGATGGATTGACACCATGGGTGCAATGATGGACTCAGGTCTAGCAAGGATTGTGAGGCTGGTGCAGGACCAGGCAGTGTTTTGTTCTGTTGTACACAGAATCTCTATGAGTTGGAGCACCTACAACAATAACAACCTAATTGAAAAACACTAAACTTTTTAGCAAGAGATACAAAATATACCTGAGCAAAGAAATTGCTAAACATATAGACAAATCTAAATAAGCACCAATGATTAAAAACACTTCTCTAATTTCAATATTTAAAAATCAAGATAGACTATTTCCTTGAAGTATTCTTTAAACCTTGACCAGAAACTGTCACCTGAAATCACCTTTGAACTAAACAGAAAGAGAGCTCAAAGAGTGAAGAATTTCACCCTTGAGAACTGCACTCTTTTAAAAATTATCCATATGAGACCAAATGGACAACAGTTACTCTAAAGCAACAGCAGTTACTCTAAAGTAATGACGAGAAATTTGGTGTGCAGCGAGACTAAATTAATGGGAGTAGAACAACTGGAATGAAAATAAGGAGAATGTTGACACAAACTGAAGAATGTAACCAATATCACTGAACTTGAAGTTGTTGAATGGGAACCTGTTTTGGTATGTCTGCTTTCACCAGAAAATACAATAACATGTTTTTTGAAAAAATTAAGATAGAATATCAGACAGAAAGATGGCTATCAGACAGAAATAACATGGAAGACTGAAGGAAGCGACTGAATCAAAAGCATTTGATGTCCTTGTATTTTTCAGGAGATTGAAGATGATTTTTAATTTTGACATTTTTACAGCAGTAAGACAGTAGGTAGGATAATGTCCTCCCTTCAAAAGTATCCATGTCATAATCCCCAGTATCTGTGACAATGCTATTTTACATGGCAAAAGAGACTCTGCAGGTGTGATGAAGTTAAAGATACTGAGTTGAGGAGAAGTCAGCAAAGGCAAGGAAACAGACTCTCCCCTATAGTCTCTAGAAGAGACACAGTCCTGCTAACAACTTGATTTAGCCCAATGAAAGCCATTTTGGACTTCTGACGTCCAGACTGTAAGATAATAAATTTGTGTTGTTTTAGGCACACAAATTTGTTACAGCAGTAATAGGAAACAAATACATTCTAATTTAAAATGTAAGAGTACCCATAAATCACACAATTTAATGTTCCTTTTCAAACCCGCAACAGAAAATAAGAGGAGAGAATAACATGGATAGGAAGAAAGAGAAAAACAATGAAGAAAAATCAAAGAAATATAATTTGGTGAATAGAAAGCACAAATAAGATGGGAAAAAATCCAAATATATCAATAATAAAATATAGAATGTAAATAAAATAGAGCCACTTAATGAAATACAGGTACTATATAACTAGATTTTAACTATATGCTACTTACCAGACTCTGAGAGAAAATGAAAGTTGAAAGCAAAAAAAGAAAAAGACATGCCAAGAAAATGTTACTGAATTACTAAAATATTAATGTGTTGTTATCTTACAGAGTAGCCCTTATACAGCAAAATAAATTATAGTTTTACCCTAGCCTTTCTAGGTTTCTCACCTTGGAAGGAAGATTGGGCAATCTGCTTCCATAGAGCTACCCCCCTTGGAAACCCAAAGAGCCGGAAATGACTCAACGGCAGTGAGTTTGTTTGTTTCTAGGTTTCATACAGAAAATATTACGAAGAATAAGATGGAATTTTAAGAGGAGAATTTGGAAATTTTAAAAATTTTGGAAGTTTAAGTACTTAATAAATTAGCTTCAATACAAATAAAAATTTAATACAATCACAGACAAGCATCAGCAAATTTATAACCACAGTAGAAATTTTAACAGTCCTTCCATAGGAACAAATGTGAAATTAAATAGAATTGTTACTTATTTATCTATACATCAGAGATTATTACTGGCTAAACCTAATTAGCATGCATAGAATTTGGCTTCAAACAATTAGAGAATATATGTTTCAAATACACATGGGACATTTACAAAATTTTACAGAGACTAAATCACAAATGCTGCTTTGGGGCTAAGATGTGAGTTGAAAACATACTATTGTAATCCAATCAATGTAAATGTCATTGGTGAAATTGACAGGAATATTTAATTTTTAAAGTCATTTTATTGTTTTGAAATAGTATTCAGTTGGCTATGACAGAGAGAGGAACTAAAACAAGGTAACTTTTCATTATCTCATATATACCCAAAGTCAAATTATATTGTTTGCAATAGTGAAAAATATGTAGATATCCCTCTATAGGAATGATTAACAATATCATTAATATCACACACAGTGAAATTTTGCTGAAGATAATTCAAAAATAGTTGCAGTTTATTGACAGGGAATTTCCATAAATGCAAGCTGGATTCAGAAGAGGACATGGAATGAGGGATGTCATTGTTGATGTCAGATGATCTTGTCTGAAAGCAGTGAATACCAAGAAAGATGTTTACTGTGCTTTATTGACTATGCAAAAGCATTCAACTGTGTGGATTATAACAAATTATGAGTAATATTGAGAAGAATGGGAATTGCAGAACACTTAATTGTGCTTATGAGGAAGGTATATATATGCACTAGGAGACTGTCTTTCAAACAGAACAAGGGGATACTGCATGGTTTTAAATCAGGAAGGGAGTGCATCGGGATTGTACCCTTTCACCATACTTATTCAATCTGTATGCTGAGCAAATAATCTGAGAACCTGGACTATATGAAGAAGAGCATGGCATCAGGATTGGAGGAAGACTCATTAACAACTGCGATATGCAGACAATACAACTTTTCTTATGGAAAGTAAAGATGACTTGAAGCCCTTACTGATGAAGATTAAAGATTACAGTCTGCAGCATGGAATACACCTCAATGTAAAGAAAATGAAAATCCTCACAACTGGACTAATAAGCAGCATCACGATAAATGGAGAGAAGATTGAAGTTGTTAGAGATTACTTGGATCCATAATCAACACCCATGGAAATAGCAGTCAAGAAATCAGATGATATATTGCACTGGGCAAATCTTCTGCCAAAGACCTCTTTAAAGTGCTGAAGAGCAAAAATATCTCTTTGAAGACTAGGGTGTGCCCAACCCAAGGCATGTTGTTGTTGTTGTTATGTGCCATGGAGTCGGCCCTGACTCATAGTGACCCCTCCTTGAGTTTCCGAGGTGGTATCACTATGGAAGTAGATTGCCAAACCTTCCTTCAGAGGAGTGACTGGTGGGTTTGAACTGCCAGCCTTCTGGTTAGCAGTCAAGTGCCTTAGGCACTATACTACCAGAGCTCCTAACCAGCCTCATATGCATGTGAAAGCTGAACAATGGATAAGGAAGTCTGAAGAAGAGTTGATGCTTTTGAGTTGTGTTGGTGAAGAATACTGAAAGTACCACGGACTGCCAGAATGAACAAATATGTCCTGGAAGTGCAGGCAGAATGCTCCTTGGTAGCAAGAATGGCCAGGCTTCGTCTCACCTACTTTGGTAATGTTGTCAGAAAGCACCATTCCCTCAGAAGGATATCATGCTTAGTAAAGTGGAGGGTCAATGAAAAAGGAGAAGGCCCTCAATGAGCTGGATTGACACAGTGGCTGCAACAATGGACTCAAGTGTAGCAAGTATTGTGAGGATGGCACATGACTGGGTGGGCAGTGTTTGGGGCATTGTTTTGTTCTATTGTGCGTAGAGTTGCAATGAGTCAGAGCTGACTCGACGGCACCTAACAGCAACAAGAGGAAATTGCTTACCTTGTCATACAGGAGAGGAGGCCTGGTGGTGCAACAGTTAATCCTGTGGCTGCTAACAAAAAGGTTAGCGGTTCGAAACCACCCAGAAGTTCCACAGGAGAAAGACCTGGCATTCTGCTTCCATAAAGATTACAGCATAGGAAACCTTAAGGAGCAGTTCAGCTCCGTCACATGCAAAATGCAATGAGTTGAAATTTGTACCCAACAACATCATCATACGGGAATAGATGCAACAACTAAAACATCAACAACTAATATTTGAGAGCTGAACTATGTGTCTGGCACAGTTTGGGGAAGCTATTATTATTACATTTGTTCTGTAGATACACAAACCTGACTGAAGCACAGGAAGGCTAACTTGCCTAACGACACATATCTAATGAGAGATAAACAAAACAATTGTTTCCAAGTAGTTGGCCTTAAAGCTCATAACTCTTCTTTACTATGTTACAGTAATTATATACTATGAAATGTAGATTCATATGGATCATTAAAGGATGTTCCCCAAGATATTTGTTGTTCATTGCCAACTGAGTTAATTCTAACTTCTGTGATCTCGTGTGTACAAAGTAGAACTGCTCCATAGGATTTTTAAGGCTGCAATTTTTGGGAAGCAGATCACCAGGCCTGTCTTCCTAGGTACTTCTGGGTGGGATCAAACCACCAACTTTCAGCTAGTTCTTGAGTGTGTAACCATTTGGCCACCCAGAGATTATTTCTCCAAGATAAAGTGGCTTATTACAAGAGGAAATTAAATATTATTCATGATTAATTTCTTCATGTGCTTACTAAAATAATTATTATCAGTCTTTTAAAAATATTTACCAAATTTACAATATGAAATGATGTATTATTTTAAATTGTATTTTTTACAATGAAATCTTCATTTTGAAAATTATTGTTGTGTTGTGTGAAGAAGAGACTGTATATTTTTCAAATGGAAAGCCATATCTCAACACCAGTTTTACTATATAGTATATAAGAAAAAAAAATTCTACAAAATTCAAAACAAGATGGGATTATATTTTTGAAATATGTCTACGAAATGGAACAATAGCCCAGAATTATATCAGGTATAAATATGTGATAAAATTTAATTACTTTGCATTTCTTTCAGAAATAAGTTAGTAAATCTTACTCTCAGTTTTATTAAATTCTTGGATATATACTTTTATGCATATAACTACTACATAATCTCTATTGTTTGGGAAAAGTGACTTATCTTTACTTTGATGTCCTTTTTTTTTAGGAAAGATTTCTGTGTACACAAAGATGAACCATGTGATACTGTTGGTAAGTGTATGCAAAAATTGTCACAGTTTGGGGGAGTGGTAGGAAAGTTGAACACATCACTTGTTTAAATGTAGGAAATTATTTGAGAGTCCTGATTCTAATGGAATAATTTTAGAATATTATATTTCACCTATATAGATAAACATTTGTCCAAGGCCTGGTGATCTGTTTTCAAAAAAATCAGCCATTGAAACCCTATGGAACACAGTTCTACTCTGACATCCATAGGGTCACAATGAGTTAGAATTGATTCTACAACTGGAAAACAAGAAGGTTGAGTAGGCTTTTATTACCTGGAGAAGATAAAGAGCAGTATTAACAGGAAAAGAAAGACAATTGTCATCATCTACTAAGAAATTTGATGATTTGAATGATTTCTTTTTTCTGTGACATGGTTTGCTTTGGCCTTTTGTCTAGTCTCTTTAGTTTTCTTTATTTTCTCAATCTTCATTGTGATACCCTTTCTTCTGCCGAGCCCTCATGTATAGTTATTCCTTAGAATTCCATATTTATGTCTTTTCTATATGCTGCATAATGCCAACTAGAACCACAAGTTCAAATGTCAATTCCCAGACACTTACTATCCAAAAACTTACTTGGCATTCTATCAACTGCCTCAAACTACTTATGTCTAAACAGAAATATGTCTTGTTTCCTTAAACTTACTCCTTCTCTCATTTATATTACTTACATGTGGACCAAAAATCTTTGAATTAATTATCTTTTATGCTTCATTTTCCTTCACATCTCATATGTAATTAATAACTCAGTTCTGAATGGCTGTCCAGATCAACACTGGAATGTATGTTTGTGTGTGTGACAGAAAAACAAACTGGGATGTTGGTAGTACATCAGCTTTTTCTACCAAAGAAGTGTGTTGAAAACATGATTAATTACAATAGACAATTTCTAGCTGAGAGATTAGCTTGAATACTAGTTAACAATTAAATAATTAAAGAAATTGAATTAAGCATCTTAACAATGAAAGAAATGGAATTAAGTCTTTAAACTCCTATCCAAGAAAATATCAGTCCTCATGATGCTTTCTACTAAAATTCCAAAGAAAAAATTATTCCAATATGATACACATTATTTCAGAGAATAAGAAAAGGGAAATTTAGACTATCCATATTTATTATCAAATCCTAAGGAAGACAGAGTGAGAAAGAAAAATTTGGTAAGCCTTTTCACTTAAGAAAGAAAGAAAGAAAAAAATTCTAAACCAAATATGAGTAGACATTATTTAACAATGCATTTTAAAATGACTAACATGTTATTTTATCCCAAATGTTCCTGAAATGCAAGGGTAGTTTAACCTAGAAAATATTAAAATGTAACTTCATAATCCAGTCATAGAGAAAAGCCATATGATCATCTCAGTAGAAGAAGAAAATGAATTTTATAAAACTCAAACCCTCTTAAAAACTTTAATAAATAAATAAATAAATAACCTCTTGGCAAAATAGGAAAAAATAGGAATTGTACTTACCTGATACATAGTTTACTAAAACACAAAAACTATCTTTTTAAATAGTGAAGCATTACAAACATTCCTTTTAAAATCAGAAACAAATAATTTCACTATCACTTGTTCCATTCAGGGAGCTCTGGTGGCATAGTGCCTAAGGCACTTAACTGCTAACCACAAGGCTGGTGGTTCAAAGCCACCAGCTACTCTGCCCTAGAGATACTGCCCTAGAGATACTCTCTTGGAAACCAAAGGAGGGGTCACTAGGAGCCTGAAATGAATCTATGGCAGTGAGTTAGTTCCACTCCACAATGTACTTGAAATTCTACTCCAATCAATACTATGATTTTTTATATTAAAAATACCTTGTTGCTGTTAGGTGCTGTTGAGTTGATTTTCATCTCATGGCAACATCATGTGACAGAGTAGAACTGCCTCAGAGGGTTTCCTACCTTTTATAGTTTACAGGGACAGATCACCAGGTCTCTCCTGCTGAGCCACTGGTGGATCAAACCACTGACATTTTGGCTAACCGCTGAGCACTTAACCACTAGGCCAACAGGGCTCCTTCTGAAAATACCTTATTGTTGTTGTTTTGGGTGTTGTTATGTACCATTGAGTTGGACCTAACTCATAGCGACCCCTACTTGGGTTTCTGAGGCAGTATCACTAGGGAAGTAGATTGCCCAACCTTCCTTCCTGGAAGTGGCTGGTGGGTTTGAACCACCAGCCTTCTGGTTAGCAGTCAAGTGCCTTAGGCACTATGCTATCAGAGCTCCCAAAAATACCTTAGAGTATGTGAAATTAAGTTATTAAAGTTTAGGAAGGTAGATAGATGTAAAATCAATATGTAGTAATCAATAATATTTCATATACCAGTAATAAGTGGTGAGGAAATTTATTTTAAGAATTATATTTAATTAAGGGAAAGATAAATTACTTAGGAATGTGTCTAACAACAAAAAATGCAAGATATATGTGGAGAAAATTATAAAACTATGTTGCCATTCAACAAAGAAAAAGCTAATCAGTGATGACCTATTCATGGTCTAAAAATCTAAATATAATACAAATGCCCATTTCCCAAAAACTGATCTATTGCTTCAGTGAATTTCCGTAAAAATTATAACAGGTTTTTTTTTTTTGAAGAATTTACAGGCTGATTCTAAATGTTAAGTGGAGTGGCAAAAATTCAAAAACCAAACTCACTGCTGTCGAGTTGGATCCAACTCACAGAGACCCCTCCTGGGGTTTCTGAGGTGATATCACTATGGAAGTAGATTGACCGGTTTTCCTTTCGAGGAGCTGCTGGTGGGTTTGAACTGCCAGCGTTTGGTTAGCAGTCAAATGCCTTAACATTCAAATGCCTTAGGCACTACACCACCAGAACTCCTATGGAGTGGCAAAGGTCTAAAAATTAGCAAAAGGTAAGTGAAGAAAGAATATAGAGGGAAAGTCAGCATGTTATATTTAGAGTATAAAACTATTAAAACAATGTGGTTCCACATATACAGAAAATTGATTTATCATGCAAATCATTGGAAGAGGAGCCACTGTTCAGTAAGTGATGTTAGGATAACTGATGATTTACTGGAAAAAAGTTGAAATTATTCCATATGTTTTAACTTAAAAAAATAAATAATGGAAAAATAAATTCTTAGATTCAAGGCAGAGAAAGATTCCTTTCTTTTTTCTCTCTTTTTTTTTTTTTTAAACTGTGATTTAGGTGAAAGCTTACAAAGCAGTCATTTTCCATACAACAGTTTATACACATTTTGTTTTAGGACATTGATTGCAGTCCCCACAATGTGGCAGCTCTCTTCCCACTTTTCCCTGTGGTTACCTTTTCCCTGTGCCCTTCTTTCCTATGCATCCTGCCCTCTGAGCTATCCCCCTGTACAATACTGCCCTTCTGATCTCCCATGGTTGATTGTTCTAAGGAGTGTGCCTGCCTGGTGTAATGTTCACCTTATATGCCTGTCTGTTGTTTGGCTTGAAGCCATGGGAGTGAGTTCAATTGAGAAAGATTTCTTAAAGAAGACATAAAATGTTTATTGTAAAGGATATGTTTGATGAATCTACATTAAAATTTAATATTTCTTTGTATCAAACACCACCATAATGAAAGTTAAAAAAAAATTTAAAACTTATTATTTATGGATTTTAAGGTGCCATAGATTATCATCAGTTTTAAGACATGCTATTGTTTTATACACAGCCAAAAAGAAGAAAATGTATGATTAGTTCTAACCATTAGAGCTTGTTGGTTACAAGGCACATCAGTGCATGAAATGATGTGAATCTTGGACTTACTAATATAGAGTATTTGCAAAACGTATAGCCAATAAGGAGCTCTGGTAGTCCTGTGGTTAAAGCATTGGGCTGCTAATGAGAAGGTCGGAGGTTCTAAAGCCACCAGCCACTCCACGGATGAGGCAATCTGCTTCTGTAAAGATTTATAGTCTTCAAAACCCTATTGGGCAGTTCTGCTCTGTTCTATAGGGTTGCTATGTGTCAAAATCAACTCAATCGCAGTGGGTTGCTTATTTATTTATTTATTTTTGATATGGCCAATAATGTATTAGAATACAATATATAGAAAGAGCTTCTCTAAATGCCAAATAAAGTGAAAGGCACTAACAACTTTTTTTAAAAAATATATATGTACATATATATATGTGAAATTACTCAAAAAACCCAATCTCACTGCCATTGAGTTGATTACAACTCATAGTGACCCACATTGCATTTCCAAGGCTGTAAATCTTTAAAGAAGCAGATTGCCTCATCTTTCTTCTGTGTCGCAGCTCTTGAACCACTGACCTTTTGCTTAGCAGCCAAATGCCTTCCTTAACCACTATACCACTACAGCTCCTATGAGACTACACTAAGGGTGAATTGCAAAAAAAAAAAAAAAAAGGAAAGGAAAGATACCCAACCTCATCAGTAATACATGAAATGCACATTCTATTTACAAAGAGATTTATATAATGATATTGATAAATTAAGAAATTTGGCATTATGGTAACTGTTACACACTTCTGGAGAGAGTATAAATTGGTGGAATTACATTGGAAAACTTTTTGTCAGTATCTACTAAAACTGAGCGTATATATATATATCCTGTGACCATCGTTTTTTTCTTAGGTATATATCTCAGTACATTCTCTGTGCATCAAAAAAAAAAAAAATAGAATGATAGTAGTCATCAATCAAGAGTAAATTAATTGATCAATATTCAACAAATCAAGAAATCATTGTGCATATGTGAATGTCTGTCTATCTAATGAGTTTGGCTAAATACTCGACTGATAAGAGCAGCAAGGTCAGAGGATCAAACCCACTAACTTCTCCCATGAAGAAAGATATGGCAATCTTCACATAAAGATTATGACCTAGGAAACCCTGTGGGGTAGTTCTACTCTGTCTAATAGGGTTACTGTGAATCAAAATCAACTCAGTAGCAGTGGGTTTTTTTTTGAGGGGGGGTTGGGAGTGGAGTATGGAGGTCTGGGTTAGGGAGTTGAAAGTTTTTGCTCTGAGCATCTTGATATTTTTATATTTAAATTTGGGGAGACCTGAAATATAGTGGATGTATTGGGAAAAAATCTGTTTTTGAAATAAATGTAGAGATAATGAGATATAGAATGAGCATTGAGCTATGAAAAACTGTAGCATTTTCACATTAAATAGAGGACAGGAATTAAGCATATGAGTCCCAGAAGACACATTTACCCTAGAAATTTAAACATGTATGTGGTGGTGGTGGTGGTGGTGGTGGTGGTGGTGGTGGTGTCCCATTGATTTGACAAATTCAGTTTTAAAATTAGTAATCTCTTTGCTTCTCCCAGGAAGGCAAGTTCCTTAGAACACTTTAAATATATTGCCCTGCTTATAGGCTGTTATCATGTTTCATATATTTTATTTTTAAGAAAACCACAAAATGTTGTTATGGTTATCTACTGTTGGTATTCAATTAGATTTATCTATATAATTACTATTGTATTGACTTTTCATTCTTTCTTACTGTTTAGGTCTTTCCTCTGATTTTATTATTCTACTAAAATAATATCTATTAGAATTCCCTCCAGTGCAGGCCTACTGATGACAAACCCTTAAGTTTTTGTTGGTCTGAAAATGTTTCTATTTCACCATCGTTTTTGAAAGATATTTTAAGTGAACATAGAATTCCAGCCTTCCAAGTGCACTGTTTCCCTTCAGCACATTTAAGACCTAGTTCAACTGTCTTCTGGTATCTATTGTTTCTTTGAGAATTGAGCTATCAGTCTGAAATCCTTTTAAATGTAATCTGTCTGGGTTTAAAATCTTTTTTATTCCTTTTTCTGTGTGCTCACTATAAGAAGTCTACTTTCATTCCTTTTTTCTTATCTACCTAACCATCTGGAATATCTTGTTTTATGATTCTTTTTATCCCACTTTGTATTCATCATACTTCCTTAATCTAAGTTTCATGTCATTTATCTATTCTGGAGAATTCTATGTTACTATCTCTTCAAACATGACATCTCTCCTTATATCTTCTACCACACTTTCTGGAAAACCTGATAAAATTATGTTGCAGCTTCTTATTCTGATTTCCATGTCTTATTCTCTCTTCACGTCCATATCTTATCCATGTCTTTCTACATTGTGTTCTAAACAACTTTTTCATCTATATGGCCTAGTTTTAACCCATTTTCCCAATATTTATTTACTTTTTAAAAATACGCTGTTGAACCTGTTTAACACATTTAGCAAGGTTTTTTTTTTTTTATCTCTATTTTTAAAAATATTCTATTTCATTTTTTCCCATATTGGTATTTTCTTAAATAATATATTTGAGGCTTTCTCATGTTTTTCCATGCCTTCTCTTAGGACTAAATCATTTAAAGTATACTTTTCAACAGCCACTAACCAATAATTTTACTGATATTCTTATGGGCTTAATCCTGTTATTTGTTAATTTTGCTGAATCCTGCTCATACTAACATGTCACTCATTGACTTTGTATGTGAGCTTATTTTGGGGGTGTTTTATTTGTTTACTTTCTTATCTGTAAGAATCCTGTGGGGCCTGGATTGAGGGTGTGCTTTTCCAAAAGCATTTTTTATTCACAGATATCTTGGGGGTTTTAAGCTAATTTATTTTGTTAGTATTTCTTGGACCTTGCATACTGTATAAATTAGATACCTCAGTCTATATGAATATTCTCATGGGTAGCTTAAACAGAAGTCTGAGTCAATGTAGACAAGTTTTAATGCCATCATGTGTTTGTCAAGGAATAATTGTTGTTCTACTCTTTCATTGGGTTTAATTTCACCTTTTGTGTGCAGGAATAGTATCTGAGTTTTATGTAGAAGTTTCAGTTCTAAGGGCTCCCCTTAGGCAGTGTGATGGTTTAACCTGAAGACCTTGAATCAGAGTTTAGCAAATACCCTCAGGTAGCCAGTGCATGAGAGCCAGCTCAGAGCTCTGTACTTTCTTTCCTTTAGGCCAATGAGATTATTTCCCTTGCTTGTGAACTTGTGAATTTAGGAAAAATTTATGTTACTTTTACCCCAGGATTTATGTTTATAGAAAATTTGCAATGAGAATGTTCTTAGGATTTTTACTCCATCATACTGCTGGAAGTAGAATTCCAAATAAAAGTTTTGGAGAGTTACTTATGTAATTTAGGAGCCCTGATGGTATGGGAGTGCTCTGCTAACTGAAAGTTTGGCAGTTCAAGCTCACCAGAGTCTCTGTGGGAGAAGAATGAGACAGGCTGCTTCCATAAAGATTTACAGCCTTGGAAATTCTATGGGGCAGTTCTACTATGTCCTATAGGATAGCTGTGAGTCAGAATCCACTCGATTGACAGCAAGGGGTCTTAAGTATAATTTTATTCACATTGCAGCTAGACTTAGGCACATAACCCACTTTATTCAAAATTCACATGTGTTGTCAAACTATTTATGAAAATTGGTCTTAATAGTAATGATTGCATCACAAAGTTTTTTGAAAAAATAATTTTAGAAATTATTCTGTAGCTGTTGTAATTTTCTATATTCTAAGAGCCAGTGATTCTCAATCTTCTGGTCTCAGTATTCCTTTATGCTCTTGAGAATTAGTGAAGATTCAAAAAGCTTTATTATATAAGTATTATTTATCATTTGTTACCATATTCAAAATTTAAATGGATAAATTTTTATCCATTTTAATTATAATTAACTCCTATGTTAGCGTAAAGAGCATTTTTTTTTTAATAAAAATTAACTATTTTAACCATATTCAAAAAACTCAGTGAGAATTGACTGTGTTCTACATTTTTGCAACTCTTCTTGTGTCTGGCTTGCAGAAGACAGCTAGAATTTTATTTCTGCTGCATCATGTAATGTGTTTCCCTATGCTCTTTTTGGTCTAAGTTGTTAGGAAAAGGAGGTTTCTTCTTATAATCATTTCAGATCATTGGGGCTATTTTTTGTTGTTGTTGTGTGCCATGAAGTCAGACCTGACTCATAGCAACCCCATAGAGACAACACTTAAGCATTCAGCTGCTAACTGAAAGAAAGGCTGGTGTTTGAACCAACCCAGAAATTCCATGGGAGAAAGACCAGGTGATATGCTCCTGTAAAGAATGTTGTTGTTGTTATGTGCCATGGAGTCAGACCGGACTCATAGCAACCCCTCCTTGGGTTTCTGAGACGGTATCACTATGGAAGTAGATTGCCCAACCTTCTTTTCCAGGAGAGGCTGGTGGGTTTGAACCACCAGCCTTCTGGTTCGCAGTCAGAAGAGCTCCTGGGGATATTCTTTAAGGGCATGCTAAAAGGAGCTCTAGGAGCTTTGATAGCATAGTGCCTAAGGAACTTGACTGCTAATCAGAAGGCTGGCAGTTCAAACCCACCAGCCACTCCTTGGAAGGAAGGTTGGGCCATCTACTTCCATAGTGATACCGCCTCAGAAACCCAAGGAGGGGTCGCTATGAGTTGGGTCCAACTGGACAGCACACAACAACAAAACTCAAGTGGTAGTCTTTTAAGGTCAGTAGAATGTGGTGCTGTGGAATCTGAAAACTATCAGGTAACTTCCTACTCTGTATATTAATATTTACTGGTTTGTCATACATGATAAATATATTTTAACCATGCATGACTTTTAAACATTATTCATTAGTCAGTTGGAAAAATAATTGTTCACTGAAGATGCCAGATCTTCCAAATGTTGACACATTTCATCATACAATATATTGGAAAAAAAAGTCATGTTCGTTAGTATCACCACTGATCTCATTATGAAAGTCTTTAGGTATTGGGAATCTGTCAAATTCATGGTGACAGATAAAAGTTTTCCTATATTCTAATTTTCACTTGAAAGCTTACATTTCATCCTTCGCAAAAAATGCTGTCAGTTATTTTCCTTGGGGTGACAGATTCCCTTCATTTCTGGGGGAAAATATTAAATAACCAACATTTGTCTGTCAAACATTCTTTCAAATAAAAGTTGTGTTTTATGAAAAAGACAGTAGTTGAGCTCACAACACAAGCAACATTCTAATACTTTTCCTTGAGACAGCCATTATCTTTGCAGTATGCAACAAAAGATACTTTTTTTATCCAAACTTACTTTGTTGTTGTTGTTGTTGTTATGTGCCATCGAGTCGGACCCGACTCATAGCTACCCCTCCTTGGGTTTCCGAGGCAGTATCACTACGGAAGTAGATTGCCCCATCTTCCTTCCAAGGAATGACTTACTTTAGTCACACAAAATATTAAAAATGGATACTCCAATGTATACTAAATTTAATAAAATGAACAAATTTACTGCTTCTTTTTGTAGGATATTAATTGATTCTTCCCCCCTCTGTGAAGTGATTGCCAGTGAAAAATAAAATGACTGACAGTGACGTTTGGTGCCACTTTTTACTAAACAATTTTACCTACCATTGCTTTTACATTGCCAGTGCAAATATTAATACAGTTTTAACCTTGTGGATCCCTTGAAAATGTCTTAGGGAACCACTGAAATATCTCATGGAACCACAGAATTCTTCAGAACACTCTTTGAGAACTTCTTCCATAACCTGTTCTTGGGAATGATTGATAAAAATGGTGATAGTAAATTATCACAAATGTTTGTTTAAGTAGTATGTGTCTGTGTGATATATGAGATCTTTGAGGACTTTAAGATATAGCAACAGTAGTACTTACAACTGGCATAGTTACATGCAGATTGTGAGTTTTCTGGTATGAATATTTTTCACATAGTTTTTTGATAAGAGGGGTTGTGTATCCTTTAAATTTGATTTCTAACTCTGTGATGCTCTAGCCCTCCTTGCATTCTATTGCTACATCTTAGATGTTCAATAATATTTATAAATAGCGTCTTCTGTCTTTGAGCAGATTAGAATGATTTAGTGTATTTTTGTATATGCTCTGAATATTCTGATTTTAAGTACTTGCCAACTGTCATATAGGTATACAGACCACCCAGGAAGCAACTGCAAAAAGAAACCTATCCAGAGATCAAACATACTTAAGTAACACTTTTATGTCTACATGGTTTATGTGAGAATCTCCAGACACTTCCTTTCCCAGACACCAATTCACTCTCCAATCTACATTTCAGTGGAAGTAATCTTTTTTATTGGGTGAAAAGAAGAGGTCAAACCAGCTTTTTGAGTGGCTTAATTTTCATTAAACAGCAGTGGTGACATTTTCTCTTGCATTGTGGCACTTAAACACAGAATTGCAGAGACTGGGAATAATGAAAGGAATTACTAAGATTCTCTGTCTATTTGTTATGCAACTCTTTTGTTTCTCCAGAAAAACAATGATTTAATGTGTATTATTTTGAAACTTTAATCCTTTGGACTAAGCAAAAATTAATGGTTATTTTTTTTTTTCCTATCTAAATCTTAATTTTTAAATGAATTAGTAGTGTAATTAAGTCTGTTGTTGTTAGCTGCTGTCAAGTCAATTTCGACTCATAATAGCCCCATGTGATGGAGAACTTCCCCTAGGATTTTCTATGTTGTAATCTTAGCACTATGAGTCGGGGCCAACTCGATGGCACATAACAACAAGAACAATCTTAGCATAGTGCCTAAGGCATTTGCCTGCTAACCAGAAGACTAGTGGTTCAAACTCACCAGCCACTTCTGGAAAGGAAGGTTGGGCAATCTACTTCCGTAATGATACTGCCTCGGAACCAAGGAGGGGTCGCTATGAGTCGGGTCCTACTCCACAGCACATAACAACATTCTTTACAGGAGCATATCACCTGGTCTTTCTCCCATGGAATTTCTGGGTTGGTTCAAATGCCAGCCTTTCTTTCAGTTAGCAGCTGAATGCTTAAGTGTTGCCACTACGGTCCCTTACTTAAGTCTTTAAGAGAGTTCAAATACTTTTATGGGGAATGTACCATATTGAGAGTTCCATGCCCAACATTGTGATGCTTTTAAGAATAATTACTGAGGTTCTTGCTCGCTTAATCAAATGAGATATATAATTTAGCAGAAGAGATTTTCAAACAAATTAGAGGCGTGCATTAACCTGAAATGTGTATAATTTTCTCTAAATAAAAGTCAGCTTTGAGATACCTAGATGTCATATTTATGTGAGATATGTTACCCTGTGATACTCAGTGCTTAATGTGGATCCCGTCAGAAATGCAAATTGAATCTATTCAGTGAGGTAGACAGAATTCTAAGGATGTCATCTCTAAGACTCCTGTGCCCTAGTTATTTAATCAAAGATTAATCTAGGTAATGCTATGAAGGGATTTTGCAGTTATAATTAAACTCCTTTAGATAAATTAAAATACGGAGTTCAAATCACATGAACAATTTAAAAGGCAAGGCAAGGAAGTGAATTGTGCAACTGAATGAGTTTGGCAGCTGATACGCACCACTCCCCCCCACCCCGCCCCTACCATCCTGAGTCTTTAAGCCTTTAGATGAATGCCCAGCCTGGGTGACACCTCATTTTTGGCCTTGTTAGACACTAAGCAGAAAACTCAGCCAAGCCCACCCATCCTTCTGACCTAGAGAACTTTGTAATAAGTGGGTGTTGCTTTAAGCTACTATTTGTACCTTCTGACCTAGAGAACTTTGTAATAAGTGGGTGTTGCTTTAAGCCACTGTTTGTAGTAATTTGTTATATAGCAGTAGAAGACTAACAAATTCAGACAAAAGAACATATCTTGATTTATGTTAACTGAAGGTTTATATACTGGAAGGAAATAAAGTTACTTTGAAAGAAAGTGTATACATGACACTTTGTGAGGCCCATTGAGAGGGAAGGACATGTTTGTTAAGAAATAAAAGTTAGGGGCAGAAATGCAAAGGTATTTCAGCTCATCATATATGAAGGGATAGTAAAACAGTGAAATATTTTAAGAGGGTTGGGTTGGGAAGGATTTAATACAATCTTACAATCTACAAATTCTCCACATTTAATATTTCTTTTCCCTTGTGTCACCAGTGTTGAGCAAAAGCTCATTAATGTGAAATGATTCTGGGTACTTGCTTTGTGGAGCAGAAAGGAAAGGGGCAAGGAAAACTGGGCTGGAAAGGGGTGGATTGGGTGGTGTCAGCTTGTTACAAAAAAGGAAAATGTGCAAAATCTCCAGACCTCCAGCAAGGAGGATAAAAAATCCAAGGGAGTTAGATTGGTTGGAGGTATGAAGGTAGCTTTGCAATAAAAAGTCCTGTGAAGTTCATCTATGATTTATCATTCATATCAAGAGTTCTTTCTGAGTTAAATGAGGCATGATCAGTAATTATGCTTGGACAAAAGCATAAAATGGGATGCCCTAGACAAACTGGCTATATGTTCATCATATAATATTCTTAGATATTTTTATGTATTGATCAGACAGTTTTTAATTCTACATTTAAAAAAACACTTAATTCAGAAATTTTAAGCCATCACATTTCTGCAATTTAGATATTTCATTGCTTATTCCTCAATAATGATAATTAGGTTTACTAGGATTTGCTACATGTATTGGAAGCTGGTTTAACACTTTTTCTCTCAACCTCCCTTTCCTTCAGTCCAAATGGGCACAGATTGTTGGCTGCTGGCACAATATAATTGATTGAGTCTTGGGTATCTCAGATATAAAAAGGGTGAAAATCCTCATCATGTACTAAAATCCATATCTGAAATTCCTGGAAACATACTTATGAGAAAATATGAACTGTGCTTGTTTAAGGTCCATCTTCAGTTTTTACTGGAATATTAAGAGTGTAGAAAGAGCAGAAGAAAAGGTAAACATCTGGGGAAATATAATAGACTTTTTTCTATTCTTGAATATTTAATATACATTTGTTAGTTGAAAGCAAAAATTATAACATTTTCTGATGAGGTCTACAGTGTCTACATTATGCAATATATAAGACAATTACAACATGCATGAGGGTGGGTAAGGGACCTAAAACCAAAAACCCTTGGCCATCAAGTCACTTCTGACTCATACCAACCCTATGATGTTAATTTCTCTTGAAGTGGTAAAATGGTGATTTTTAAATAGACTTTGCAAAGTCGAATATTTAAAATGTAAATCTATGTTATTGTTGTTGAGTTGATTCTGACTCATGGTGACTGTAAATGTGCAGAGTAGAACTTCATAGGGTTTTATGTGACTTTTCACAAGCAGATTGCCAAGCCTATTTGTGAAGCACTTCTGGATTGGCTAAAACCACCAATCTTTCAGCTAGTAGTAGAGCCCTTTAAAATTTGCACCACTTAAGGGCTCTAAAACCTACAAAAAACTCCAAACCAAACTCACTGCCATTGAGTTGAATCCTACTCATAACGACCCCTATCGGGTTTCCGAGGTGGTAAATCTTTATGGAAGTAGATTGCCTCATCTTCCTTCTGTGGAGCAGCTGGTGGCTTTGAACCTCCAACCTTCTAGTTAGCAGTCAAATGCCTTAGGCATTATACCACTAGAGCTCCTTCTATAAAACCTACAGCAACTGCTAAAGATGTAGTCAAAAATACAATAAATAAATTAAACTGAATACTAAAAAATGTTTAAAATAACATAAAGAAAGGGGAACAGAGTAAATAAAAACAGAGAGAATAAACATTAACAACAACAAAAAATAATAAGATGGTAGATACCAATCCGAAAATATTGATATTTATGTTAAACATAAATTGTCTAAAAACACACAATTTAAAAGAAAGAGATTACCAGAATGGATTAAAAAATAAAGATCCAATTCTATCCTTCCTGAAAGGAACTCACTTCAATCATAATAGGTTAAGAATAAAAGAAATGTCATGAAAACTGAAAAAGCTCAAGTGACTATATTAATATTAGACAATGCTATGAATTTATTTATACCAAAGAAACTTACTAGGAATTAGGAGGAATATTGCATAATAAGAAAAGAATCAATTAATCAAGAAAATAAAATGATCCTAAATGCTTTAACACCTAACAATAGAGTTCCAAAATTCATGAAGCAAAAACTGATAGACTTAAAGAAAAAATAGACAAATGAACAATTATATTTAAAGACTTCAATGCTCTTCTCTTAATAATTGATTGTAGTAGTGTTCTGGTTACCTACTGCTGCTCAGACAAGAATATACCACAAATGGGAGGGCTTGAACAAACAGGAGTTTATTCTTTTACAGTTCAGAAGGCAAGAAGTCCGAGTTCAAAGTGCTAGGCTCTCGGGGCTGGGTGAAAGCCCCTCAACCCAGGGGTTCAGCTCTGCCTCCTGCTCCCGGCCCACTGGAGCTAGAGACTTTTCTTCACTTAGTTAGTGGCTGCTGAGACTGATAGACCAAAGGTTGACAAGTAAAAAGGCACAGTCCCGATATTACCAAACCATATGGCAGGCCATTAATTTAAGTCCACTGAAAGTCCCAAGGTTGACAGAGCATGGCAGGCTGCTGATCAACAACTCAGCTACATGCAGGGTTCAAGCTAGAACCAAAGATGTTTCTTATATACGGGAAGCAGACTACATACCTAAAGGCAGCAGATTCCACCATGGAGATGATTACCAGTCGCATCATGGGGAATACTACATTCAGGTGCCCAGCCACTCAACCAGGCCTAACCAAGTTGACACACAAACTTAACCACCAAAGGTAGTAAAGTTGTGTGTCAACTTGGCTGGGCCTGGTTTTGAGTAGCTGGGCAGCTAGATGTAGTTACTCCCTATGATGAGAATGGTAATCAAGTCCATGGTGGAATCGCAATGAGCAGCTGAGTACCTGCCTGAGAGATCTACTCTGCTTCCAGTATATAAGGAGAAGCATTGAGAAAGGTCTCACAGCTTTTTGGTACACAGGGATACTGCATGTAACTGAGTCTTTATTCAGCAGCCTGCCATGCCCTGATGATCTTGAGACCTTTTCTGGATTTGAACTAGTGGCCTGGCAAGTTGTTTGATAATCTTGGGACTGTTCTATTTTACTCATTAATCTTAAGTTTGCCAGACTCAGCAGCTGGCAGCTGCCTGAATTAAGAAAAGCCTCCAGCTTCAGTGGGCCGGGAGTAAGAGACAGAGCTAAATCCCATGGTCGACGGGCTTTCACCCAGCCTCGTAGACCTTGGTGCTTTGAACTCAGACTTCTAGCCTCCTAAACTGTAAGAGAATAAATCCCTGTTTGTTAAAGTTGCTCATTTGTGGTATTTCTGTTAGAGCAATACTAGAGAACCAAAACACTGATAGAACCAGTAAACGTGAAGTCTGAAAGTATATAAAAGAATTGAAAAATACTATTAACTAACATTTATAGACTATTGCACCTCCTTTAACAAAATACACATCTTTTTAAGTGAACATAGAGCATTTTTCAAGAGAGAATATATCCTGCCTCAATTTTAAAAAATAAATTTTAAAAATTTAACAAAATTAAAATCATACAAACTGCATTCTCTGTTGTTGTTGTTGTTAGTTGTTGTCATATTGGCTCTGACTGAAAGTGACCTTATGTACAACAGAACAAAATACTGTCTAGTCTCACACTATCTTCATGATCTGTTTGAGTGCACTGTTTTCACCTCCATGTCAGTCCATTCCACTGAAGGCCTCCTCACCTTCACAACCCTTCACTTTGTCAGTCATGATTTTATTTTCTAGCAACTGGTCTTTCTTGATGATATGTCCAAAGTAAGTGAGTTAAAGTCTGGCCATCCTCACTTCTAAGGTGTTCTGATTGTAATTAGCCTAGAAATCAATTTAAACAAGTAACTGGGAAGTCTTCAATTATTTGGGATTCAACACAATTCTAAATAATTTATGGATCAAAGAGGAAATTTAAGGAAATTAGTAAATATTTTGAACTGAATAATAATGAAAAGACAACATATAAAAAAAATTTTGGAAGGCAAATAAAGCAATGCTGAAAGGGAAAAAAGTAGTAAGATTAAAAGTTTTTAATCAAAAAGAGAAAAGATGGCAAATGAATAATCTAATTTCTCACCTAAGAAAACAAAAAAGGAAGAACAGACAAAGCAAAACAAGCTCATATCAAGCAGAAGGAAGCAAATAATAATATGAGCAGAAATTAATGAATTTGAAAACATCAAAAGCACAGTGGGCATCAATGAAAATAGAACTGATTTTTGCAATTATCAATAATATTATGAACAACTAGCAGATTTGAGACAGAAAAAATAGACTGGAGGCAGAGTTTATCAATATTAACCATGAAAGAGACTGTTACCACAGAAAACATGAAAAAAATAATTAGGGAATGTGGTAGTTCAGTTTGTGTGTCAACTTGGCTGGGCCTGGTTGAGTGGCTAGGCAGCTGGATGTAGTATTCAATGATAAGACTGGTAATCAACTCCATGGTAGAATCTACTGTGAGCAGCTGATTAGCTGCCTCAGGGAATAGGGTCTGCCTCCTCTATTTAAGCAGAAGCCTTTGGGAATGGTCTCTAGCGTATGGCGTGCTTGGATCCTGCTTGTAGCCGTGTCGTTGTTCAACAGCCTGCCATGCTCTGCTGACCTTGGGACCTACAATGGACTTAAATTAATGGCCTACCATGTGGTTTGGTAACATCGGGACTGTGCCATTTTATTTGTTGACCTTGGGTTTGTCAGCCTCAGCAGCCAGTAGGTACCTGAGTAAAGAGATTCCTCTAGCTTCATTGAGCCGGGAGCAAGAGGCAGAGCTGAAGCCCAAGGTCGAGGGGCTTTCACACAGCCCCTAGAGCCTGGCATTTGAACTCAGACTTAAAGCCTCCAAACTGTAAAAGAATGAACTCCTGTTTGTTAAGGCCATCCTATTCGTGGTATATTTCTGTCAAAGTGGCACTAGTTAACCAGAACAGGGAATATTACAAAAACTCTCTATATATACATTTGATATTGTAGATGAAATGGACAAATTCATTGAAAACCACACACTAACAAAACTTACCCAAGATGAAATAGATAGCCTGAATAGTTTTATAAATATAAAATAAATAAAACACATAGTTTGAAACCAATCAAAATTGAAACTTCAGGCCCAAAAAGTTTCATTGGTGATGCTTTAAAAAAAAAAAAAAAAAAAGGATAGAAAGAGTACCAATTCCACAATACTTTTTTCAGATAATAGGATAATAAGGAACATTTTGCAAATTGTTTCATGAGGTTCAGCATTACTGTGATATTAAAACCAAACCAAGAAATACAAGAAAAGCAACAACAAATTAAGGACCCATACCCCTCATGAAATTGTTGCTGTTAGGGGATGTGGAATCAGTTTTGACACATAGTGTCCTCTGTACAACAGAATGAAACACTGCCAACCTGTGGCAACCTTACAATTGTTGCATGCTTGAGCCTATTGTCACAGCCACTGTGTCAATCCATCTCTTTGAGGGTTTTCCCATTTTCTGCTAACCTCTTCTTTACGCAGCATGATATCCTGCTCCAGGACTGGTCCTTTCTGAAAACATGACCAAAGTATGAGAGATGAAATTTAGCCATTCCTGCTTCCAAGGGACATTACAACTGTACTTCCTCCAAGACAGATTTGATTGTTCTTCTAGCAGTTCATGTTACGCTCAATATTCTTCACCAATACCACAATTCATATGTGTCAATTTTTCTGCAGTCCTCCTTATTCACTATCCAGCTCTCATGTGCATATGAAGCTGTTGAAAATGCCATGACATGGGTTAAAACCAAAACCAAATTCACTGCTGTCAAGTTGATTCGACTCATAGTGACCCCCCCCCCTTGGGTTTCCCAGGTGGTATCTCTACAGAAGCAGATTGCTCAATCTTCCTTCCAGGGAGTGGCTGGTGGGTTTGAACTGCCAGCCTTCTGGTTAGCAGTCAAATAATCCTCAAAGTGATATCTTTGCCCTTTAACACTTTAAAGAGGTCTTTTGCAGCAGATTTTCCCAGTGCAATTTGTTGTTTAATTTCTTGACTACTGCTTGCATAGGCATTGATTACCGTTCCAAGTAAAATGAAATCCTTGACAACTTCTATATTTTCTCCATTTATCATGATGTTGCTTCTTGGTCCAGTTGTGAGAATTTTTGTTTTCTTAATGTTGAGGTATTATCCATATTGAAGGCTGTAGTCTGCTCTTTATCAGTAAGTACTACAAGTCTTCTTCACTTTTAGCAAGCAAGGTTGTGTCATCTGCATATTGCAAGTCGTTAAAGAGTCTTCCTCCAATCCTGATGCTGTGTTCTTCATACAGTGCAGCTTTATGCATTATTAATTTTCTCATGAAATTAGACTACCACTATTAGCAAATTGAATCCAGCAATATATAATAATAGAACACACCTAGGTGGAGTTTATCTCAGAAAAGCAAGGATGTTTCAATATTTGAAAATCTATTAGTATAATCAAATATATTAAAAATCTAAAGAAGAAAACATACACGACCATATCAGCTGATGTAGCCAAAGCATGTGGCAAAATTCAGCATCCCTTCATGGTAAAAACCTTAGCAAACTAGAAATAGAAGGGAACTTTTGTGATCTAATAAAAGAGTATGAGCAAAAACAGAAATGGCATTTAACATCACGTTTAATTGTAAAAGAATGACTACTCTCCCATTAAGACTGGAACAACACAAGATTGCCCACTCCACCCCTCCTGTAGAAGTCTTAGAAATGAAAATACATTAAAGAAAAAAAAGGCAAAAAGAAGTTGAAGAAAGAAGTAAAATTATCCCTATTTGAAATAAGCAAGCAACAACAACAGCAACAACAACAAAAAAAAAAAAAAATCAAGGAAATTATGGGGGGAAAAAACTCCAAAAATTAATAAGTAAGTTTAACAGGGTCAAAGGATACAATGTCAACATGCAAAAACTAAATGTATTTTCATATAATAAAATTGGACAATTTGAAGACAAATTTTATGTATGTGTGT
>NW_006921772.1:4287393-4290992 GCF_000298275.1 Orycteropus afer afer
CTTGATAAAAAAAAAAAAAAAAAACTGAAATAGGTAGGAATAACTTTGGCAAATATGTACAATATATTGAGCTCTGGTGGCATAGTGCCTAGGGCATCTGACTGCTAACCAGAAGGTTGGCAGTTCAGTCCCACCAGCCACTCCATGGAAGAAAGACTGGGCAATCTACTTCCATAAAGATTTACTGGCTAGGAAACCCAGAGGAGTGGCTATGAGAATCAACTCCACAGGCAGTGAGTTTTGGGAGCTTTGGTGGCATAATGCCTAAGGCATTTGACTGCTAATCAGAAGGCTAGAAGTTCAAATCTACCAGCCACTCCTTGGAAGGAAGATTGGGCAATTTACTTCCATAGTGATACTGCCTTGGAAACCCAAGGAGGGGTCGCTATGAGTTGGATCCAACTTGATGGCAGTGAGTTCGGTTTGTTTTTTATGTGTGTTGAATACTACAAAATACTGATGAGAGTTGTAAAAAATGTCCTAAATATATGGAGACACATTGTGTTCATGAATTGAAGACTCAGCATTGTATAAATGAAATTGTCTTTAAACTAATCTGTAGATTTAACATAATTTCAGTGAACATTACAGCACTATTTTATGGCTAAATATAAGCTGATTCTAAAATTCACATGAAAAGTAAAAGAACTGAATATCTAAAACTGTTTTCAAAAAGGTAATACTTTTGCAGGAATCATTATTCTTGATTTAAGACTTACAACAAAGCTTCAGTAATCAAAACAGTGTGGTAACAGTGAAGGAATAGATACCTTTATCATTAGACCAAAATAGATATTCCAGTGATAGATTCACACAATGTGGCCAGTTGATCTTATATGAAGGTACACAATCTATTCAATGAAGAAGGAATAGTCTTCTCAACAAATGATGTTTAAAAAAAAATGAGACATTATCCAAAATAATAGGCTTATACAAAAGTTTGAAAAAAAAAAATAACCTATTGATCTGAATGTAAAATTTAAAACTATAAAGTCCTCGAAGAAAATTTAAGAAGATATATCTTTGAGTTTGTATTAGGCAAGATTTCTTATATATGACCCCAAAAACATTATCCTTCAAAGGAACAATTGATAAGCTAGATTTTATCAATATTGAAACTATAACAACAACAATGAAAACAATAACCAAACAGAGCAAATGCTGTTGCTCTGTTAAGCGAATAAAAGTCCAAGTTATAGATCAGGAGGAAACATTTATAAATCATGTATCCAGAAACAAGGACTTGTATATAAAATATGTAAAAAAACCAAACTCACTGCCATTGAGTCAATTTCAACTCATAGGAACCCCCACAGAGTTTCCAAAGCTGTAAATCTTTACAGAAGCAGATAGCCTAATCTTTCTCCTATGGAGTGGCTAGTGGG
Source organism: Orycteropus afer afer (assembly GCF_000298275.1). NCBI lineage: Eukaryota > Metazoa > Chordata > Mammalia > Tubulidentata > Orycteropodidae > Orycteropus > Orycteropus afer. The sequence continues at coordinate 4,288,779 of NW_006921772.1, forward strand.
TTTGACCATTGACATTTTGGTTAGCAGCCAAATACCTTAACCACTGTGCTACCAGAGCTTCTTATAAAACATAAAAAGAACTCTCAAAAAAACTCAATTTAAAAATGTACAAAATGACTTAAAGAGAAACTTCAGTAAAAAGGGTAAGTGGATGACAAACATGTGAAAAGATGTTCAATTTATCGTCAGGGATATATAAATCAAAACCACAATGAGATATCACTGTTTACCCATTATCATGAATAAAATTAAAAATTATGACAATAGCAACCATTGAGGAGGATGTGGATTAATTTCAACTCTCGTGCATTTTTATTGGGTATGCAGAATTTTAAAAGGTAATGGGAAAACAATTTGGCAGTTTCTTTTAAAGGTAAACATAAACTTACCATATGACTCATCAATCCCATTCCTGTTTACCTCAAAAAAATAAAACTTATGTCCACCAGAAACCTATCCCCTGATGTTTTTAGCAGCTCAATCCATAATTTGCCATTATGAGAACTAAGGTGAGCCTGACCCAAGCTACGGAATTTTCAGTAGCTTCATATACATGTGATAGCTAGACAAGGAATAAGGAAGACTGCAGAAGAATTGATGCATTTGAATTATTGTGTTGGTGAAGAATATTGGATGTACTATGGACTGCTAGAAGAATGAACAAATCTGCCTTGGAAGAAGTACAGCCAGAATGCTCCTTTGAAGCCAGAATGACCAGACTTTCTCTCTCATATTTTGGTTATGTTGTCAGAAGGGATCAATCCTTGGAGCAGGATATCTTGCTAGGTTAAGTAAGAGGGTCAGCAAAAAAGGGGAAGACTCTCAATGAGGTGGATTGACACAGTGGCTGCAACAGTGGGCTCAAGTATGGCAATGATTGTGAGGAGGGCACAGGATGGGGCAGTGTTTTCTTCTGTTGTACACAGGGTCGCTATGAGTCAAAAGTGACTCAATGGCACCAAACAGTAGCAGCATTTCTGCCAAAAAAGTCTACCTAAAATGGACTACCTAAATGCCCTTCAATAAGTGAATGGATAAACAATCTATGGTATATCAACATAATGGGATACCAGTCAGCAAGGAAGGTGAGACTTTGTTTAGACATGTTATCAGGAGGTACCAGTCCCTGAAGAAAGACATCATGTTTGGTACAGTAAAGGGTCACAAAGAAGAGAAAGATATTCAGTAAAATGAATTGACACAGTAGCTGCAACAGTGGGCTGAAACATAGCAACAATTGTGAGAATGGTGCAGGACTGGACAGTATTTTGTTCTGTTGTACATTGGGTTGCTATGAGTCAGAACTGACTGGTGGGCATCTAACAACATAACAATAACAGTTAGTGTCTGTCTACCACACATGGAGTTGGTGTACTTCAGTTGCACCATTCTTAAAATTTTCATTCATTCTTTCTCTTTCCTCAGTTAGACTTTAATCTTTGTGCTCAAGGATCTTGCTCAGTACATGTCTGTATCCTTAGCACATAGCGTAGTGCCTTGAACATTTCAGATGCTCAACATTTATAATTCCGGATAGAACTGAATTACTGATAAGAAAATAACGTCTTTCCCATGATTCACAATAAAAGCAAGGCTGAATTTATTACCTTGTTTATTTCTTGGCTGCTGCTTTTATTAAACACTGGCCAGAACATAAATCAAACACTTTATATTTCTGTTTTGGCAAGGCATCTTGCGGGGATAGACTTAGCTACATAATTTTTAAGGAATTAGCATCAAAGTGGCTGTTGTTAAGATATTTCTCTTTTCGAGATCCTTTATCATTAAAGAGTAATTTTAATTACAATATTTTCTTTCTATTAGAAAATATTATTTTAAGATGTTGCTCAACATGATATGAATATTAAAATTTGCTCAGAAGCAGCTAAATTACTGAAAAATATATCGACAGTGTATTCAGAAACATTAAAAACAAAATGAAATCTGAGGATTATCCACTTTGCCTTCTCACAGTTTTTTTGTTTTTCTTTCTCACTGCTAGTTAGTTCCTTAGTGTGTCTGTGGGGGGGCGCTTTATTTAGAAGCTCCCCAAAGTCTTCCTTATCTTTCTTCTTGTTGTTATGTTGTTGTTGTTATGTGCCGTCGAGTCATACCTGACTCATAGCGACCCCTCCTTGGGTTTCTGAGGCAGTATCACTACGGAAGTAGGATTGTCCAACCTTCCTTCTGAGGAGTGGCTGGTGGGTTTGAACC
>NW_006921772.1:4291977-4294852 GCF_000298275.1 Orycteropus afer afer
GTTCAAACCCACCAGCCACTCCTTGGAAGGAAGGTTGGGCAATCTACTTCCGTAGTGATACTGCCTCGGAAACCCAAGGAGGGGTCGCTATGGATTGGTTCTGACTCTATGGCATATAACAACAACAACATATTAAACTTAATAATTTACATATTAGAAATTTAAGAACATGTTGAAATATTATATTATTTAGATTTATTCAGTTTATAGCAGTATCTCTGTCCTTTACTAAAATAAAAACACTGATCATAATGTTATGAAAAGTAACACAATAATTAAAAGAATATGTTGAAAAGAGAAGTTTCTGCCAAACTGTTTTGAAGTTTGAATTGGTTTGTAGATATAAATGCATTATATTAGTTATTTTACTATCATCCTAAAAAAGCAACTTATATAGTTTTTAGTAGCATGATATTTTTAGTTTTAATTGTTCCTGTTTAATGCCTTCAGGATATGATTACGTTATAACATTATAAAAATATGTTAGCCAAAATTCCTGATTTATATGCAAGCAGAACACTTTTAAATTTTTCCAGCTGTATCCTTAAACTTACTTCACAAAATCTTTAACTGTGATTCATCTTACCTATTTTTTAAAGTCGTGACAGTTTGTTAGTCCCCAAGGCAGATGAAATCAGTAAACCTAATTCATTGTGTGTGGGGGGTGGGGGATGGAGGGGTGTGGAGGGTATTTAGAAAGCTTAAAAATTCATGATTTATCTTTTTAAAACATTAACATAGCAACAAGAATCCCAACTTTAAGCTGTGTTTGTGGTACACTGTGCAGTAAATTTCCCATTACTGATTTACAAGATCTAGATGTGTGAGCTACCATGTATGGCTTGTTCAGTGTGCCACAGCACTGTATGTTAAGAGTTGTTCTAATATCTGAGTTAAAAATTTCAGATGGCATATTTCATTAACAATGTATAAAATCACAATAACATACACTAAAGAAGGATGGGAGTCTGACTTAGCTCCTTAAACCATTCCATAATCTGCTGTTGCATTTTCTTAAGGGAGATGAGAAGTGAACGTGGTCTAGAGTCCATGTAGAGTACAATAACAAGAGCATAAAACCAACTGATGTAACTACATTTTAGAAATTATTCTTCCTACTGTACAAAAGCTCTCCTCAATGTGGTGATGGTTCTGGGTAGGTGACCCTCAATCCTCTGCATTCCTACAACCATGAATATAAAAGCATAAAGTGTAAAAACAGCAACAACTACAAAACTTACTTTTGAATTCTTCGCTGTGATCCACCCTACCTCTCAGAAGAGCAGAACTGAGGAATCTGCCCCACCGGCTCACTCCCCAAAATACTTTCCCTCTGGACTCCCTTACTTTCACTGTTTTTCTGAAATGTTTACTTGCACCACTATCCTTCGTATCTTCCTTCTCACACCACATTAACATTTTCTATAAAAGTTTCCAAAGATTCTAGATAGAAGAGGTCTATCTATGCTAAAAAGTCTGATAGTTCACTACACTTGCATCACTCCTTAAAATAATAAAATAAAATGAAAGATCCACTGTTTTATTCTGCTTTAGAAAAAAATATACAAACATGTAAATTTCCATCTGCAGTTAATTTTGTCTCAATACACATAGCATTGACTTCCTACGGTGTAATAAATCTTTCTCACAAGTCTCTACCTCATTTAATTTAAAAAAAAAAAAGAAAACTTTAATTTATTCATTAATGTTTAAATGGTTTTATTCATGCACCTTGCTTTCTGCTAAATATTCATTGTTTCCAAATAGCACCCCCACCCCAACCTCTCACCTATCCTTTCCAAGTAGGTAGGGAGATGGGCTGTGGATCAGCATTCATATATTTTCTCACTGCCCCCTGAGATCCCTGGTCTTTGAAGTGAATTCCTTATTCTGCCTTGTAATGGAGCATACTGCTGACCTTGGCTGCTAAGGATACAGTTAGTGAGTTCAACTCAAGCATCTATGTACGGCCTGGGGTCCTTTTAACTTCCAGTGTGACTCATCTCCACAACTCTTTATCCTCCCACTCTGCCCAGACTTCACCCTTCCAACTCATACTGCTACTGATGACACTACTGAGTTTCAACTTTTAAATGACTCCTGGGTTAGGACCCTCCTCCTCCCTCCCATGTCTCCATGACAAGGTCATCTAACCTCTCACCCAAGTACCTTACAGGGCAGTAAGAGTGAGAGTCAAAGTAGACCTAGTAATGATAACTCAGTCCTTCCATCTGCCTAATCACACAGTATTATTTATTCTCTGCTTGAGCCATCCTATATTGGTATAAGGTTTTCCAGTCCAGTGTCCTCAAATGAGATTAATCCTTATTCCTCTGCACCTACCATCAGTGAGATACCTTAGGATGATTAGGAAGACTCAAAAAAACTCCAAAACCACTGCCATCCATTTGATTCCTATTCATAAACGCATCTCACTACTAACCAGAACTTGGTGGTTCAAACCCACCAGCTGCTCTGTGGAAAGAAGACAGGGCAATCTATTTCTATTTCTGTAAAGATTGTCCACTTTGGAAACCTACTGGGGGTTGCTATGAGTCGGAATTGACTTAATGACAGTAGTTTTTGTTCATAACCTAGCATTGTGCCTAAAGCACTTGACTGCTAACCAGAAGGCTGAAGATTCAAACCCACTAGCCACTTCTCAGAAGGAAGGTTGGGCAATTTACTTCTGTAGTGATACCGCCAAGGAAACCCAAGGAGGGGTCGCTATGGGTCAGGTCTGACTCCACAACACATAACAACAACAACAACATAGGTCAGGGTAGAACTGCCCCATTAGGTTTCCAAGGATATAAATCTTTACAGAAGCAGAGTACTACATCTTTCTCCCGTGGAGAGCAGCCAAACTCTTAAC
>NW_006921772.1:4294952-4305944 GCF_000298275.1 Orycteropus afer afer
TTTATATATATATATATATATATATATATATATATATATATAAATACCTGAATTCTTAATTCATTCACTTAATGATCAGTTAGCCCAGCAGATATCTGGGGTGAGATATCTAAGGAGAGAATGTTACAGACAGAGGAAAACGTTGGTGAAAAGATTCTATGGTGGAAATGTACTTGTCACATTTTAGAGATGAAACACACACACACACACACACACAAGCTAAGATAGCTAGAGTACAATGAATAAGGGGGGAGAATTACAGGAAATTTCACATTTGATATTTTTTGACAGCTTTGGTAAATTATAAAATTTATTCACAGACTTTTTAATATTACCTTCTTATTAGTGTTTTCTTGTTTTCAGGATGCATAAGAGATGTTTCCTTATTTATTTCTGATACCAGTAATTTGTACTTAACTCTCTTTTATCATTGATCAGTTTGCTAATTGATTATCAATATTTTACTAATTTTTGTGTTGTACACTTGTTTTCTATTTCATTGATATTCTTCTTTACTTATTTTCTCCCTTACACTTTTCTTAGCTCTGATGCTTTCTCTTTTCCTAGCTGTTTGTAGGGCTTTAATCATTGATTTTTGTGTATTTTTGTCTGTGATATGCATTTAAAGCTATGAATTTCCCTAAGCACTGCTTCAGTTTCAGCCACACATTTGTGAAATGTTCTATTTTCATTATGACTTATTTTTCTAATTTCCATTTAAATTTATTCTTTGACCTGTGGACTGTTTAAAAGTGTATTATCTCATTTCTTGGCAATTTTGTTTTTGTTTTTTTAGTTATCTTTTCAGTTCTTGATTTTGTGCTTATTTGCATTGTGCTCAGTGAATATACTTTGGATGATTTCCACATTTGAAATTTGTTAAGGCTCTTCTCACTACTCACCATATGGTCAATATTTATAAATGTACCATGTATACTTGAAAAGAATGTGAATATGGTGGTGAGCACAGTGTTCTATTATGCCAATTAAAGCAGACTTACTAATTTTGTTTTACTTTTTTTTATATTCTCAGTGAACTGTTTTTCTATTTGTTCTATCAGCTACCAGAAGAGAAATGTTAATGTCTTCCACTATATTTGCATATTTGTCTGTTTTTCCTTATAATTACGTCCAGTTTTGCTTTATACATTTTTCATCTTTGTTACTAATTAAATAAAAATATGAATTTGTGATGTCTTCTTGTTGCAGTGGCCCTTCTTGATGTTTCTGCCTTAAATTTATTTCATGGAGTATATATTTGTAATATTGGTTAATGTTTTCATATTATATATTTTTCTCATTCTTTTATTATTAACATTATCTGTATTCTGATATTTAAAGTGTATCTCTTGAAAGCAGAATATAATTAATATTTTAATCTTAGTCAGATTTAGAATATGTTATTTTTGTGGTGGTTGTTGTTGTTACGTGCCATCGAGTTGGCTCCGACGCATCGTGACCCTCTGTACAACAGAATGAAACACTGCCTGGTCTTGCGCCACCTCACAATCCTTGCTATACCTGAGCCCATCATTGCAGGTACTGTGTCAATCCATCTCATTGAGGGTCTTCCCCTTTTGCACTGACCCTCTGTTTTACCAAGCATGATTTCCTTTTCCAGGGAATGGTCCCTTCTGACAAGAAGAACAAAGTAGATGAGATGAAGTCTGGCCATTCTTGCTTCCAAGGAGCATTCTGGCTGCACTTCTTCCAGGACAGATTTGTTCGTTCTTCTGGCAGTCTATGATACTTTCAGTATTTTTTACCAACACTACAATTCAAAAACATCAACTCTTCTTCAGTCTTCTTTGTTCATTGTCCAGATTTCACATGCATATGAGGTGATTGAAATTACCATGGCTTGGGTTAGGTCCACCTTAGTTTTCAAAGAGACATCTTTGCTCTTCAGCACTTTAAAGAGGTCTTTTGCAGCAGCTTTACCCAGTCCAATATGTTATCTGATTTTTTGCTGCTTCCATTGGTGTTGATTGTGGATCCAAGTAATAGGAAATCTTTGACAAGTTAAACCAAAACACCAAACTCATTGCCATCGAGGCAATTCCGACTCATAGTGACCCCCTTTGGGTTTCCAAGGCAGCATACCTTTACTATAGATTGCTCAGTCTTCCTTCCACAGAGTGGGTGATGGGCTTGAGTCACCAAACTTACATCTTACTCACAAACTTACGATGTATTGATAGGAAATGTTGTATTTCTGTTTGTTTTCTATTTGACTTTGTTTTGTGTTTCTTTTTCCTCCCCTCTTGCTTTTTATTTTTCACAAGTGATCCAATATATGTGTGCCATTTTTCCTCTAAAATTGTAAGTTATATATTGTTTTACTTTTCTGTATGTGATAATCTGAGATATTACAACATTCATCAGTTTAGCATTCTCCTGATATTGCTAGAACTTTTGAAGACTTGAACTTAATAAAGTTCCCCACACGTAAGTGAATCCTCTATGTCTTAGTTACCTAATGCTGTGATACACATTTCACAAGTAAACTCAAAACCAAGCCACTTCCATTGAATTAATTCCAACTCATAGCAACATACAGAGTAGAATTACCCCATAGTGTTTCCAAGGTGCTTTAAATCTTCACAGAAGCAGACTGCCTCATCTTTCAACCATGGAGTGGCTGGTAGGTTTGGACTCCCAGACTTTTGGTTAGCAAATAAATGCTTTAACTACTGGATCACCAGAGTTCCTTATAACAGAAGTTGGTGGCTCTAAAGAATAGAATTCATTTTCTTACAGTTCTGGAGACTAGAAGTCCAAATCATGGTCTCTGCTGTGTTGACTCCTTCTTTGTAGGTAGTCCTAGGCACTCACTCCTTGGTTACTTGACTTGTAGGTGATCCTCACATGATGTCTGGTTTCCTTCGTATGTGTGTGTATCTGAGTGGAATCTGTTCTTTTTATAATTCTAAAGTAATTAGATTTAAAATGTACCCTATATGAGTATGATCTAATTACCACAACACAGAAACCTGTATATCCATATAGGATTACATCCAACACTTATTTTGAAGTGACACAATTTACTCCATAGCCCATATTGCATATTGTGGGATTTATATAGTTCTCTATATTTTAAGTTTTGAAAAGACATTATAATTATTGTTTTGTGTTTTCAGTATTTGTTATAGCTACCCATAGATTTACTCTTCCTGGTGGTTTTCATTCCCTCTTGCATTTCCATGTTTCAGTCAGAGATGGTGTTTCCTTCTGTCTGAAGAAAAAAAAGTTAACTTTATAGCATAGGCCTTCAGTCTTTCTCAGTATAAAAGCACTTGTATTGTACCTTTATTTTAAAAAAAAAAATAGTTTCACTTTATATAGAATTAGAATTTACAGACTTTGTTCCAATCAAGCTATAAACATGTCATTCCATTATCTCGCAGCTTTTATTGTTTTGTTGTGAAGGTGACTGTTGGTTTTACTGTTGTTACTTTGAAGTAATGTTGCTTTTTTTCTCTGGGTGCTTTTAAGATTGTCTTATTTTGTTTTAAGCGGTTTTATGATGTGGCTTGTGGCTTTTGTTTTTATATACTTTTTTTGTTGTTGATTTATCCTGCTTGTGGTTTATTAGACTTTTTTATTCTGTGTCTTGATGTGTTTTCTTTTGTGTTATAATTTAATCCAGTTATTTTGACAAAAACTTGACTGTTAGCTCTCAATAAATTTCCTGTCTTGTTATCTGTCTTTTTTTATTCTAGGATTCAAGTTACAAGTAAGTAAAATCTGTGATTATGTCCTACATATATCTTATACTCCCTTCTCTTTTTTCTCCCATTTTTTGCTTCAATTTGCATATTTTAATTGAAAATCTGTCTAGTATTGTATTCTTTTATTCTCCTCTTCAATGTGCAGTTTACCATCCATTGTATTTTTAATTTTAAATATTATATTCTTCAGATTAAAAACATCCATTTGATTCTTTTTAAGTTTCCAATTTTCTGATAATTCTCAATTTTTCATCAATTTTGTCCATATTTGTCTCTATTTTCCTTAAAATATAAATCCAAGTTATGTTAAAATTATTGTATGCTTACTAAGAAGTTGATCACTTCTGAGTGACAGTTTTCCTTATTTTTTGGTCCTATACTTCTTCCTTTGCATGCCTAGTGTTTTTATTTAATTCAGTTATCAGCACTGTGTGTGAACAACAGTAGAGGTGCCAGATGATGCTATCATATGACTAAAAAGAGTTTAATATTTCCTTTTCTAGGCTGTTAGTATGGAAGACTAGTGTTTTAACTTAATTAGAGTCTGTGCTTTGCCAAAGCTAGATTATACTTTGAGTAAAACTATCTGTGATTTCCCACTGTTTGTCAAGCATGAACTTCTGTTACTTTCAGTGATGAGACTGGCAAGTCCGTGTGGCAATTCTGCTCTGCTCTTCCAAAGTTAGGTTTAGCTCTTTAAATCTATCTCATCTCATGTATTTTTAGATCATGATACTTTTCTTGAGGGGGAGCGGTCAATAGCCTCTCAATTTTTCAGAATTTCCACTTCAGCCCTGTGTGACCACCAAATCACTCAGGTTTTTTTTTTTTTTTTGCTTTTCTTTTCTCTCTCTCTTTACTTTTGCACTTGACCTCTTCCTGGATCAATCCTAGTATCTCAACCTCAGCTAATACCACCCAGGAAAAAGTGGCTGCAGATAGTCAGCTCAACTTTGAGAGTTTATCCTATTTTTAGGATTTTACAACTTTTAATTCCTTTTGTTAAAGATAATAAAAAATCCTCAGAACTGGCCCAATAAGCAACATCATGATAAATGGAGAAAATATTGAAGTTGTCAAGGATTTCATTTTACTTGGATCCACAATCAATTCCTATGGAAGCAGAAGTCAAGAAATCAAATGACATTGCATTGGACAAATCTGCTTCAAAAGACCTCTTTAAAGTGTTAAGGAGCAAAGATGTCACTTTGAAGACTAAGGTACACTTGCCCCAAGCCATTATCTTTTCAACAGCCTCATATTCATATGAGAGCTGGTTAATGAATAAGTCAGTCTGTGGAAGAATTGATGCATCTGAACTGTGGTGCTGGCAAAAAATGTTGAACGTACCATGGATTGCTAGAGAAATGAACACATTTGTGTTGGGGGTATTACAGCCAAAATCCTCCTTAGACATAAGAATGGCCAGGCTTCCACTCACAAACTTTGGTAATGTTACCAGAAGGGACCAATCCCTGGAGAAGGATACCATGCTTATGCAAAGTACAGTATAAGTGGAAAAGAAAAAGACCCTGAAATGGATGAATGGACACAGTGGCTGCAATAATGGTCTGAAACATGGCAACATTTGTGAGGATGGCGTAGGACCTAGTAGTGTTCTGTCCTGCTGTGAGTCAAAAATGAGTCAAAATGACTCATTGATACCTAAAAGCAACAACTCATTTTATTTTTACAGTTCTTTTATCTTTAAAAATTACTAATTTTCTATTTCCTTCAAATTTCTCAACAGTAATATTGGACTACTTGAACTATTCTACTTTTTATCTCTCTAGTTTTGCTATGTAATGAGTTACCATAACTTCTAAATGTTTGTTAATTTTATTTCAGTGAGATTAGAGAAATTTGTCTGATATTAATCTTTAGTTATGTGTTGATTGTTGCTTGATGGCATTTGCAATTTTAAAAAAAAATTTATATGTGTTTGAAATGATATGTATCTTGTAATTGTGTGTGTGTGTGTGTGTGTGTGTTACATCAAATTCATGTTAAGTGATTAGACCCTCTGTTTTTTTTTGAACACAAGCCATAGACTAAAACACCTATAATGCATGTGCTAAGATGGAAGGCAGGAGGATTTATTTGCCTTTACGGGCCTGGAGTTTCCTCAGATAGAACTCCAGCTCCTTGCCTTCTAGCACATAGCCATCTGCTCCACCCTGGCCCATACGTGCAAGAAACTCTTAGCCTGCTGAAACTGCTCCGGCAGAAGACTGCTGATTTTTGCATTCTTTTTCCTTTCATCATGTTTGTTCTGAATTTTCTTTGATGGTTTTTTGTTTAAAATCTTTTCCTCCTCAGGAGTCAGTTTGGACCCCTTCTTGAATCCCAGGGGCACTGCAGAGTGGGACTGGTACCACTGACGCTCGGGGTCTTGTCAATTAGCACAATGTAGTTCTTCACCAAGGTCTGGGTACAACAGACCAGCTCATTGTTGGATGCATTGTAGACAACATCTATGATCCTTGTTTTGCGAGTACAACACTCAGAGCCCCAGGAGAAAGAAGTTCCCTACATCCAGCCTTAGGGCTCGATACTTCTTGTTGCCTCCTCTGACATGAACTGTGTGTGTGCCGCGGGGGGCAATCTTAGTGCTGGCAGCTGGGCGTCCCAGTTCATACTTCCGCTTCTTCTGATCGGTAGGGCATTCTCATGCCCCCTGTCTTGTGACTCTTGTGCCAGTTGTCCCGGAAGATGCCCATGGCTTGGTGCTGACTGCAAAGAGCCCTCTGTATCATAATATTCGTGTTTACTTTTATCTATTTAATTTCAGTAATTAAAAGTTTGATAATATGCCCGTATGATTTTACAATAGTCTTATTTTATCAGCAGTTTGATACTTAATTATTAGATACATATTTATTTATTGCTAAATGCTTCTGGTAATGATATAATTAATGATCCTCTTTATAATAATGTTTTTTTTCTTAAAGTATATTTTAAAAATATTAATTATGGGACACTTGTTTTGGGAACTTTTATTTGGTGATTCTTTTTCATTGCATTTATATTTTATTGTTATGTTTATGGGTATCATTTTAGACAAAAAAAGATGAATTATTTAAAATCCAATCCAAGAATTTTTTTTTTTCTCTCAAGAAAGATCAATCCATTTACCTTTATATATGACCCTGTATTGAATCACATTTATATTAGTCTTTATTTCAAAGATTTTGATCTGTGTATTTCCTTACTTTTTATTAAGGATATGCTAAACGAAGTGTTGTTGCAGGAAAGTACTAAAGGCTTGTCCATTCAAATAATCTAAACTACCATCTCTATGAGAAACATCAACTTTTGTAAGAATATGCCTACCTCTTCCTCTGCTCAGTGCTTTGTTTAAGAATTCCCTGCCAACTTTCACTGCCTTGCCCTAGCTAACCCCTGCCCAAACAGTAATATCACCAAGTGTTCTTTTTTTCCTCTAAAAGTCTTTCCTGCTTAAACTCTCCCTCTCTGACTTCTCTTTTCTATGCTCACATAATAGTCTGAGTATATACTTTTCTTTGAATGATCACATTTTAAAATAATTACTTCTGTGCTCTCACACTCCTAAAGGGATTCTCAGCATCTATTCATCTTTGTACCATTGGTACTTTTCAACATATTATGTTACTTGTCACATCAGACCTCAAGTAATAATTACAATTATTTCTTAATTAAACTTCTAAAATAAGAATATGCCACAGAAAAGTATCGCATCAGTGCTCACGATTTATCAATAGTTAAAATACTAGTATTCTCTCATATTTGTCACTCTCTATACCTATATAATGGGAGATCTGGTGGCATAGTGCCTAAGGCATTTGACTGCTAACCAGAAGGATGGCAGTTCAAACCCACCAGCCACTTCTGGGAAGGAAGATTGGGCAATCTACTTCCTTAAAGATACTGCCTGGGAAACACAACGAGGGGTCACTATGATAGGAGTTGGATTTGATTGGATGGCAGTGAGTATTTTTTTTTTTTTATGTATGTATCTATATAATATTGGAATGCATGCAGTTGCTGCAGTAAGCTCTGTAGATTTATGAGCTAGAAAAAGAAAAGACTCCATTAAGTGTTGTGATTAGCCATTTTAAAAAGATCTATTGAATTTTTAAATAGAATAATTGTTTCAACACTTAATAAAATATTAAAACTATTTTCCGATGCATGTTATGTGTCAGTCTCTGTACTTAATTTATTTAATCCACACAAGAAACTTTTGAGCTAGTATAAAAAATTATACCCATTTTATATATGAAGACGTTGAAGCACTCAGTTAAGTAACTTACATTAGGTAGAACTGTATCACCTGTAACTAGGAGAGTCAGGATTTTGAAATCATGTATTCTGAAAAACAAAAAACAAAACAAAACAAACCAAACCTCATTGCCGTAGAGTCTATTCCAACTCATAGAAACCCCTTTTGAGTTTCCAAGGAGGTAAATCTTTACGGAAGTAAAGATTGCCCAGTCTTCCTTCCATGGGGTAGCTAGTGGGTTTGAACCGCTGACCTTATAGTTAGCAGTCAAATGCCTTAGGCACTATGCCACTAGAGCTTCTTTCAGGTAACCCCCAAAACCCAAACTCACTACTGTCGAGTTGATTTCGACTCATAGGGACCCCTTCTTGGGTTTCCAAGTTGGTATCTCTATGGAAGTAGATTGCCCAGTCTTCCTTCCGAGGAGTGGCTGGTGTAATGCCTTAGGCATTATGCCACCAGAGCTCCTTCAGGTAACCTAGCTCATAGTTAAAACAACAGTCTGAAGCTAGAATGCTTCCTTTTGTTAGAACACATCCGATTTCATAAAAACTTCTGACTTCCCTATCTAGTGCATCTTAGAGGACCTTGTTGTTGTTGTTGTTATGTGCCGTAGAGTCGGACCTGACTCATAGCAACCCCTCCTTTGGTTTCCGAGGCAGTATCACTACGGAAGTAGATTGCCCCATCTTCCTTCCGAGGAGTGGCTGGTGGGTTGGAACTGCCAGCCTTCTGGTTAGCAGTCAAGTGCCTTAGGCACTACAAGTTTCCAATTACCTTCATGAGGTACATCATATCATAGTGTAGGATAGTGTATATTATTTTCAGATGAGCAATTCTGTTTATACCTGGTGTATGATATGATTCATTTTTAGGTGATAAATGCAAGGATTATTTTTGTTTGCATTGCATTTCCAGAGTTCTTGATATTAAAAAGTACTTTGAAAATGATCTGTATTATATCTGTCTTTAAATAACAGCTGTGTTAAATCCTTTTCTCTTCTAACCCTATCCCATGTTATAATAAGAAGCATATGAGTTCTTGAAATGATCTAAAAGCAAGGGCTTTTAAACAGAATAATGCAAGTCATTTAAATTAGTCATGGTTACACTTACGCTCCATAACTTTCAATTAAAAAAAAAAAAAACAACTCATTGGTGTGCCAAAAATAAAAGAAATACAATTTGAATTTATTAAAGTTTTAGTTGAAGATTCGTACTTTATACTTAAGTAAAAGCAGAATAGATGTGGTCATCTTTGATTGTTAAACCAAATCTCAGTTTATAAGAGGTTCTCTTAATTGCCATTAAAAATTCATAAACATGATTATTATATGTATAAGGCTTTACATTTTCCCATTGTAAAATTATTATAGACATGTAAATTTGGAAATTGGGGAAAGAAAAAGAAAATTCACTCTTAATCTTAGCACATAATACAATTTCTATAAGAAATTAGCACACGTATTTAGTCTTTTTTCCCCTATGAATATGTGGTGGTATGAAAATTTTAAATATATAATCATAATCATACCTCTGTGTAACTCTGTACTCTGTATTTTCAAGTTGTATTTGTATTAGTTAAAACAAATTTTATATAAATTCATAAACTATATCTTCATATGATACAACATCATTTTTAGCACCATTTATTTTTTTAACAAGCACATAAAACTCCATTGATTTCCTATAATCTGATAAAAAACCTAAGGCCCACAGACAGATCATTGTTCATTCTTTCTTTTCCCTTATACTACAAGATTAGAGCAAGGAAGATAAAAACATAAATTATATATCTGTTCATTTCTCTTGTTCCCCAATGTTGCTTTAAAATAAATAAATAAGTAAAAGCCTCCCCATTCTCAAAGAAGAGTTCAATTTGAACTTCAAGCTCTTAAACATTGTGATCTTAACCCTCACTATCATTGTGATCATTGAACTTTTTGGTCTTTTGTCACATTTCCTATGGCATTTGTTTTCCTCTCACACTTTTTTGAATTCAGTATGATTGGGTGAAATTTAATTTCTGTATTATGATCAATCCACCCAATACTACATGATAATTCTTTAACCTAAGTGTTTATAACCTGTACCTCTACTTCTACTGTGTTGATGTGAAACTTAACATGAACTCTGAAATCCCTAAATCTCACTCTGTGACAATCTTCAGTACTTATTAACTACTTCCTAAGATGTCTGCTTTGGATATATACTAGGCATTAGTGAGCTGAAATGGACTGGTATTGGCCATTTTGAATAGATGATCATATAGTCTACTCTGCTGGGAATGACAAATTGAAGAGGAGTGATGATTCATTCATTGTCAAAAAGAATGTTTCATGATGTGTCCTGAAGTACAATGCTGTCAGTGATAGGATAATATCCATACACCTACAGGGAAGACTAGTTAATACTGTTCTTAAATAAATTTGCACACTAACCATTAAAGGCAAAGATGAAGAAATTGAAGATTTTCTCAACTTCTGCAGTCTGAAGTTGACTAAACTTATAATCAAGATGCATAGTTACTGGTGATTAGAAGGCAAAAGTTGAAAGCAAAGAAGAACCATTGGTAGCTGGAAAATATGGCCTTTGTGATAGAAATGATGCTTGAAACTGAACAATAGATTTTTGCAAGACCAATGACTTATTCATTGCAAATACCTTTGTTCAACAAGACAAATGGCTACTATAACTGTTGAATTTTCCAAGTGGAATCACAATAATCAAATCAACTACATCTATGGAAAAAGAGGTCAGAACAAGGCCAGGAGTTGACTGTAGGAGAGACAATCATTGCTAACATGCAAGTTCCAGTTGATGCTGAAGAAAATTAAGACAAGTCCATGAGAGACAAAACAATACAACCTTGATTATATCCTACCTGAATTTAGAGACCACTTGAAGAATAGTGTTGACACATTGAACACCAATGACCAGAGACCAGATGAGTTGTGGGATGACATCAAGAACATTATACATGGAATACAAAAAAAA
>NW_006921772.1:4308149-4311402 GCF_000298275.1 Orycteropus afer afer
AGCTGCTGCATTGTAAATTTTGGTCAATGACATGAGACAAAGTATATGTGAACTGCTGTATGAAAAGTGAATTTACTCTGTAAATGTTCACCCAAATCCTAATAATAATAATAAAAAAGAACTAGTGGTACTGAAGGAAGAAGTTCAAGCTGCCCTGACAAAATTGGTGAAAAACAAAACTTCAGGAATTAATGGAATACACACTGAGGTATTTTAACAAGCATTTGCAGTGCAGGAGGTGCCTACTTGTTTATTGTAAGAAATTTGGAAGACAGCTACCTAGCCAACTGACTGGAAGAGATACATATTTATGTCCATTCCAAAGAAGAGTGATCCAACAGAATGTGGAAATTATCGAACAATATCACTAATACCACACACAAATAAAACTTTCCTTAAGATAACTCAAAAATGATTGCAGCAGTGCATTGGAAGAGACCTGCCAGAAAATAAAGTTAGATTCAGAAGACATGGAACAAAGGATATCATTGCTAATATGAGATGGATCTTGGCTGAAAGCAAAGAATACCAGAAAGATGTTACCTGTGTTTTATTGACTATGCAAAGGCATTTGCCTGCATGGATCATAACAAATTATAGATAACATTACAAAGAATGGGAATTCTATAACACTTAATTGTACTCATGAAGAACCTGTATGTACACCAAGAGGCAGTCCTTCAGACAGAACAAGGGGATGCTGAATGGCTTAAAATCAGGAAAAGTTATGTGTCAGGGTTGTTTCCTTTCACTGTACTTATTCCATCTATATGCTGAAGAGATTTTCTGAGAAGTTGAACTGTATGAAGAGGAACATAGCATCAGGTTTAGAGGAAGGCTCATTATCAACCTGCAAAATGCAGATGACACAACCTGGCTTACTGAAAGAGAAGATCACTTGAAGATCTAAAACTACAGTCTACTCTATGAGTTACACTTCAACATAAAGAAAAAAAAATTCTTCCCACTTGATCAATAAGCAACATCATGATAAGTGGAGAAAAGATTGAAGTTGTCAGGGATTTCATATTACTTGGTTCCACATTTAACACCCATGGAAGCAGCAGTCAAGAAATTAGACAACTTATCACACTGGGCATATCTGCTGCAAAAGACCTTTTTAAAGTATTAAGAAGTGAAGATGTCACTGTGAAAACTAAGGTGCTCCTGACTCAAGCCATGGTCATTTCAGTAGCCTCCTATGAATTTGAAAACTGGTGAATGAATAACGACTCTTAGCGACCCCTCCTTGGGTTTCCGAGGCACTATCACTATGGAAGTCGATTGCCAACCTTCCTTCCGAGGAGTGGCTGATGGGTTTGAACCACAGGCCATCTGGTTAGCAGTCAAATTCATTAGGCACTAGGCCACCAGAGCTCCTTTTTTTTTTTTTTTTTAATTTTTATTGGAAGAAGAAATTGATGCTTTTGAATTGTTGTGATAGTGAAGAATATTTTAAATACAGTTGATTGCCAGGAGAATGAAGAAAATCTGTCCTGGAAGAGGTACAGTCGGAATGAACTTTAAAAGCAAGAATGGCCAGACTTTATCTCATGTGCTTTGGTCATGTTTTCAGAAGGGACCAGTCCCTGGAAAAGGATATCATGATTGGTAAAGTAGAGGGTCAATGGAAAAGGGGAAGACTCTCAATGAGATGCAAAGATGGGCTCAAGCTTAACAAATATTGTGAGGATGCCAAAGGACTGGGCAGTGTTTCATTCTGTTGTGCATGAGTTTGCTATTAAGCCAGGGACAATTCGACGGCACCTAAGAACAAAAACAAAGTTTCTGCTCTTTGTTTTCATTGATGACACCATTTTACCAACCACTGTATTTTATCCTTTGAACTATCAGTCTCTCTCTAATTTTATTCCTTTATTCACCCACCATAGAATCATATAAGTTCCATCCTTTCTTTCACTTTTAACTGTACTGCCTACTCTCATACCCCTTTGTCCTTCCTTCACACCTGATCTATGAAACCACAACCCTAATTGGATCCTGATATATTGTGCATCTCTGTTTTGGTCACTAGATAGGATATCACTAGACTGGCCAAGTGCTAAACCAGACCCATGCTCTTCATCCATATCTGGAGTGATGTGTTTCTGACTCATTCACACATACCCCTAGTACTTAATTGACTCTTTTCCTATTTTCCTCAGTTAATATTCCAAGCTTTCTCCAAAAGATGCTCTCTAACTCTCATTCACCTTTGACACATAGATCAGATGACGTTGAATCCTTTTTTACCTAGACATACAAGAATTTCAGGAAGCAGTACCTGACTTAACCTCCATCAGACACACAACACGTTCTTAGCTCTTCTTTATCTTTTCCCTTCTCCATACAAGAAGGTTTCGGTTTCTGTCTACAGCTAATCTTTCCTGCCATCCAAATTATTGTTTCATTACTGTCGGCTCAACTCTCTCTCCTCAATTCTTCTGATCTTCTGGGTTTCTCTTAACATTATTTCATTTGGGCTTATAATTTACTCATGTGTTTAAAAATTTAAAATCTGAATTAGTAACAAAACTACTCTCTACCTCTTCATAGACATTTTTTACTTTAGACAAATCTCTACTTTCTCATTTCGCAATAACTCAAACCGTTGTAGAATTCACCAAAAAACCAATGGAGGCTAGTATTTTCTGATTTGGAAGGTTATTAATTTTTGATTCAATATATTTAATACATAATAAGTCTATTCTGATTATCTATCTACTATTTATGTGAATTTTCATTGGTGGTTCTTTTAAAAGAATTTATTCATTTCATCTAAGTTATCAACTTGTGGGCATAGAGTTGTTCATAATGTATCTTTATTTTCCTTTTAATAATCTGTGGGGTCAGTTGTGCTTTTTTTTTTTTTTGAGTGTATCATGTCATTTCATATTTTTGTGCTTTAGAACTTAATTGTTCTCTTCTCCCTAGAAAACTCTATTCTATTCCCAAAATCATGTAATTTTTCTCATTACTACATCAGTTTAAGACTTTCAGTTATGAGAGCTAAACAATACAATCCACCAACTTGGCCTTATAGACATCTACAGAGCACTTCACCCAACAGCAGCACAATATATATTCTTCTCTAGTGTACATGGAACATTTTCCAGAATAGACCACATGTGAGGCCATAAAGCAAGCCTTAATAAATTTTAAAACATTGAAATACTGCAAAGTATGTTCTTAGATCATAATGCTATCAAATTAGAAATCAACAATAGGAAGATCAACAGGAAAAGAGTAAACA
>NW_006921772.1:4314906-4321758 GCF_000298275.1 Orycteropus afer afer
ATTATGCTGAGTGAAATAAGTCAATCACAAAAGGACAAATATTGTATTTGTCCATTATTGTAAAAGTCAAGGAAAGGTTTATCTATGGAAGGAAATTTTGTTTGTTGGTTACCAGGGGTGGGAGGGGAAGGAACGGAATGCTGTTAGATAGATAGAGAAAAAAAAGAAGGAAAAAAAGAAAAAAAGACTTTGAATTATAATGTTGCTGTAAGTTCACATTTTGACATGTGGACAAAAGGCAACAAGAACACAAAAATTTAAATTTTAAGTGAGACATAAGAGTGATAATTAGAAAAACAGATCCTTGGGACCCATGTAGGAATTAAATGCATAGCAGGCCACAAAGAATGTCTCAAATATGTGGAGGAATTCAGATAGTGCATTGACAGCAGTACAATTAAATTTGAAATCAATAAACGAAGAGTATAAAAATAAAATGTATGTTTAAAAATATGAAAATAGTCCCTAGAGAACTCATGGATTAAAGAAAATACCACAATAGAAACTAGAAAAATGTTTAGCACTGAGTGACAGTGAAGAAAAATGAAATATAAATGACTTAACTCTAAATTCAACTCAAGAATTTAGATAAAGAGTAATAGAGTAAACCCAAAGAATATATAAGGGAATTTAAAAATGATTACATGAATTAATTATGTCAAAGCTTATTCTTTAAAAAGACTAATGAAATATTCCTTAGAAAGAAAGATAAACAATAACAGAAGGAGAAAGAAAAAACAAAATATTAAGAATAACTTCCATTGCAATTGAGTGTGTTTTGATTCATAGTCACTCTGTAGGACAGGGTAGAACTTCCCATATGGTTTCTGAGGCTATAATCTTTATGGAAACAGGTTGCCACATCTTTCTCTCACAGAGCAGCTGGTGGGTTTAAACTGCCAAACTTTCAGGTACCAGCCAAGTTCTTAACTACTTATTACCAGGGTTTCTTAAGATAAATTTCTAAGAACAATTTTATGACAACATATTTGAAAATTATGCAATTAATAATTTTATAGAAAAATACAATTTAGAAAGTTATTATGAAGGCATAAAAACTTTTATGAACCAAAAGCCATTTAATACTTTGAATCAAATAAACTATAATAAGCCAAGATGTTTTTCATATATTAAATTTGGATAAATTTCTAACAGATAAACTCTGCTTTATACATAAGTTTTATATACTGTAAAACATATCATAAGTACTCATTTGTTTTTATGAATGTATGTAATAAAATGTAGTATAACAGAAATATAAGTATTTTTGAAAATCACAAAGCAAATATTATATTGAAAAAAAAATGGAGAAAAAAACATGCCTCATGTCAACATATACAGAAAAGGCATTTAATAACATTCAATATTCACTTATGATTTTAAAAAATCCAGTTATTGTTAGGTGTTGTCAGATCATTTCAGACTAATAGCAACCCTATGTGCAACAGAAAATACTGCCCATTCCTGCACCATGTTGTTGTTGTTATGTACTGTCAAGTCGAACCCGACTCATAGTGACCCATCTTTGGGTTTCCGAGGCAGTATCACTACGGAAGTAGATTGCCCCATCTTCCTTCCAAGGAGTGGCTAGTGGGTTTGAACCACCAGCCTTCTGGTTAGCAGTTAAGTGCCTTGGGTACTATGCTACCAGAGCTCCTCCACCATAGTCACTATTATTACTATGTTTGAGTCCGTTGTTGGCAGCCATTGTATCATTCCATCTCATTGAAGGTCTTTCTCTGTTTTGATGACCTTCTACTTTACCAGTCATGATATCTTTCTTCAGTATCTAATCCCACTTGATAACATGTCCAAAGTACGTGACACAAAGTCTCACCATCCTTGTGTCTAAGGAGCATTCTGGCTATTCTTCTTCCAAGACAGATTTGTTTGTTCTTCTGGGAATCCATACTATATTCAGTATTCTTCACCAACAGCATATTTGAAAGGCATCCACTCTTCTTTGATCTTCCTTATTCATATCGCAGCTTTTGACTGCATATGATGTGATAAAAATACCATGGCTTGGGTCAGGCTCACCTTAATCCTCAAGGTGACATTTTGCTTTTTAACACTTCAAAGAGATCTTTTGCAGTTTTGCCCAATGCAAATACATTATTTGATTTCTTGCCTGCTGCTTCCAATGAAATGGAATGGTTGAAGGGTGATATCATAGGCATTAGTGAACCGAAATGGAAGGTTATTGGCAATTTTGAATCAGATAATCATATGGCCTACTATGCTGGGAATGACAAAGAGGAACAGTTACATTCATTGTCAAAATATCGTGTAACAAGTCTAAAATTGAAAATGATTTCCTTTATCTAATAAACTATGTCTATGAAAGTCTTTTTGATAGAAACAATGCCAGAGAGCACATGATAGAATTTTGCAATTCCAACGACTTACTCATTCCAAAAACCTTTTTTAACAACATAAATGGTGACTATACACATGAACGTCACCACATGGAATACACAGGAATCAAATCAACTACATCTTTAAAAGAGATGAGGGAGAATGTCAGTATCATCAGTCAGAATAAGGCCAGGGGCCAACTGTGGAACAGACTAATATGCAAGTTCAGGATGAAGCTGAAGAATACAAAAACAAGTCCACAAAAGCCAGTGTTACCTGGAGTATATCCCACCTGAATTTAGAAATCACTTGAAGGATAGATTTGACTCATTACACACTAATGACTGGAAACCAGAGGAGTTGTGGGATGACATTACAGACATGGTAAATGAAGAAAGCAAAAGGTTATTAAAAAGACAAGAAAGAAAAGATCAAAATGGATGTCAGTAGAGACTTTGAAACGTGCTCTTGAAGGTAGAGAAGGTAGAGTATCTAAAGCTAAAGGAAGAAATGATGAAGTAAAAGAGACAAACAGAAGACTTTTTTTTTTTTTTAATTTTTATTGTGATGAAGGTGAAAGTTTACAGAGCAAATTCATTTTCCATACAGTAGTTTACACACACTTTGTCTCGTGACATTTAACTCCAATTTCCCACAATGCAACAGCTCTTTTCCCACTTCCTCCCCATAGTCACCTCCTCCTTTTGTCCTTCCCTCCCACACACTCCTGCCCCCCCCCCAGCTGTCTCCCTGTGCATTCATAGCTCTTCTATTCTCCCCTGATTGATCTCTCCAAGGAGTATATCTACTTAATGTAAATGTTCAGCTCATATGATTGAACAGAAAACTTTGAAGGGTGCCTTAAGAAGACAAAGTAAATCATTATAAAGAAATGAGTGAAGATCTGGTGTTAGAAAACCAAAAGGAAAACATGTTCATCATTTCTCAAGCTGAATGAACTGAAGAAAAAATTCAAGCCATGAGTTACAATATTGAAGGATTCCATGGTTAAAATATTGAATGATGCAGGAAGCATCAAAAGAAGATGATAGAAATATGCAGAGTCACTGTACCAAAAAGAATTGGTCAACATTTGACCATTTCAGGAGGTAGCATGGAATCAAGAACTGATGATGTTGAAGGAAGATGTTCAACCTGCCCTGAAGGCAGTGGTGAAAAACAACACTCTAGGATTGATGGAATACCAATTGAGATGTTTCAGCAAACAGAATCAACACTGGAAAGCACACATTCATCTATGCTGGGAAATTTTTAAGACAGCTTTGGCCAACTCACTGGAAAATTTCTATATTTTTGGCCATATCAAAGAAAACTTATCCAACAGAATGTGAAAATTGTCTGACAATATCATTAATATCACATGCAAGTAAAGTTTTGCTGAAGATAATTCAAAAACAATTGAAGGGTTATATCAATAGGTAAGTGCCAGAAATTCAGGCCAGATTCAGAAAATGCTGATGTCAGATGCATCCTGGCTGGAAATAGAGAATACCAGAAAGATGTTTAATCTGTGTTTTATTGACTATGCAAAGGCATTCGACAGTGTAGATCCTAAAAAATTATGGAAAACATTTCTAAGAATGGGAGTTCCAGAGCACTTAATTATGCTCATGGGTAACCTGTACATAGACAAAGAGGCAGTCATTCAAACAGAATAAAGGGATAATTGTTGTTGTTGTTGTTTTTATTTGCCGTCGAGTCGGCCCCGACTCACAGCGACCCCTCCTTGGGTTTCCGAGGCAGTATCACTACAGAAGTAGGATTGCCCAACCTTCCTTCCGAGGAGTGGCTGGTGAGTTTGAACTGCCAGCCTTCTGGTTAGCAGTTAAGTGCCTTAGCCACTATGCTTTTATGGAATTTTAAAATTTCATAAAGAGGAGATACATTTCTTTCAACTGCTGTCCTTCCCCCCACCTCCTTTGTTCTTTCCTTTTTTGTCTTTTTTTCCTTTCTCCTTTCATTCCTTTTTCACTCCCTTTGATTATGAAATAAGGATTGTTGTCACAACTATCCCAAAATCTTTGTTTTCATTTTCTTTTTGTATTATTAAGGACATATCTTGGCTATCTTAAAATTCACATGATCTTAAAAAAAAAAATTGGAAGGTTTTTTCTGTTTGTTGTGTCATGCAACTAGGTAAGAGAACATGTTTTAACCATTCAAAACAATATGTTTTCCTCCTCCTCACTGTCTTCTTCTTCTCATATCCCTACTCCTCTCCTTTTTTCACTACATTTAGCTTCCCTTCCTCTGTCATATTTATTTAACCTTGAAATAATTTCAATTGTATTAATAATCATCCACCCATTGCATTCATCATTGAAAAGAACATTTCAAGATCTATGCTGAAGTACAATGCTGTCAATGATAGGATAATATCCGTACACTTACAAGGAAGACCCATTATTATGCAGATTTACATACCAACCACTAAAGCCAGAGATGAAAAAACTGAAGTTTTTTTTTTTTTTTTTTTTTACCAACTTTGGCTTTCTGAAATGGACCAAACATGCAATCAAAATGTTTTGATGATTACTGGTGATTAGAATGCAAAAGTTGGAAACAAAGAAGAATCATCAGCATTTGGAAAATATGGCATTGGTGATAGAAATGATGCTGGGTATCACATGATAGAATTTTGCAAGACCAATAATTTACTCATTGAAAATACCTCTTTTCAACAACATAAATGGTGGCTACTATACATGTGATTTCCCAGATGGAATACACAATAATCAGATTGATTACATATGTGGAAAGAGATGATGAAGAAGCTCAATATCATCAGTCAAAACAAGGCCAGGAACTGACAGTGGAACAGACTATCAATTTTTCCTATACAATTTCAAGTTCAAGCCAAAGAAAATTAAAATGGGGCCACGAGAGCCAAGATGCGACCTTGATTATATCCTACCTGAATTTAAAGACTATCTGAAGAATAGATTTGATACATTAAACACCAATGAATGAGGACAAGATGAGTGGGATGACATCAAGAACATCATACATGAAGAAAGCAAAATGTCCTTGAACCAATAGGCAAGGAAGAAGAGACCAAAATGGACAGCAGAAGAAACTTGCTCGTGAAGGCAGAGTAGCTAAAGTGAATGGAAGAAATGATTAAATAAAACAGCTGAAAAGATTACCAAAGGATGTCTGGAGAAGACAGAGTAAAGTATTATAATGAAATATACAGAGACCTGGAATTAGAAAACCAAAAACAAATAACATGCTTGGAATTACTCAAGTTGAAAGAACTGAAGAAAAAATTTGGGTTTTGAATTGCAATATTGAAGGATTCTGTGGGCAAAATATTGAAGGATGCAGGGAGCATTAAAAGAAGATGGAAGGAATACACAGATTCACTGTACCAAAAAGAATTGGTCAATGTTCAACTAGTTAGTAAAGTAGCATATGGTCAAAAAACAACAATATTGAGGGACAAAGTCCGAGCTTGCCTTAAAGAATTGGAGAAAAACGAGGCTCCAGGAATTGGTGGAATACCCATTGAGATGTTTCAACAAACATGGCATAACAAGGATTGTGCAGATGTTGCAGGACTGGACAGTGTTTCATTCTGTTGTACATAGGGTCAGTGTGAGTTGGAGCCGACTCAATGGCACCTGACAATCACAACATCCATCCTTTCTCTCGTCCATTCATCTATTTGTAGATTTGTAATTTCTATAAAATTCATGTTTCAATTTATACATACATAGTGAAAATAAGATCTATTTGTATATTTCAACTTTTGGCTGTTTCTTCCTGTAGTTATATTTCTAAAAATAACACATTTATTCCACATTTTTCTTAAAGAATATATCTTTGCTCTGCAGATAAGCCAGTTGATAACAGGCCTTGACATTCAGCATTTTGAAAAAGGGTCTTACTTTCCTAGAATTAGTGTAACAAAACACCACAGAAAAAATTAGTTTTCCATTTAACAATTTACTTTTTGTTTCACAATAATAATTGCAATCCCTCAATGTAACAACATTCTTCCTACTTCTTTCCTGGGTTCCTTGTTTACGTTTGTCCTTCTTTACTGGCCAGAGACCACTAGTTTCATCTTATATGATTGCTCTCTAGCTTTTAAGACTCCATTCATTATTCATCACAGTAAGGTGTCTTTGTGAACTATATTATGCCAAATGACTTAGTTGTCCCCAGAGGCTGTGATCCTAAGCCCCAAAACCCAGTGACTCATTCTCACTAAGTGTTTGGTTATGACCAAGTTTTCATAACTGTCTCTTCTTTGTTCTACTATATACATGGATATATTTACAACACTTATAAATACATATGTAGAAATACCCTTTGCCAAACCTAAATATGGGTATGAGTATAGTCCTATTTGCCTACTCATACCTGTCCAGCTTGCATGTCTGTCTATATATCTACTCATAAATTATTATTTGTTATCACTGATACTGTATATAGAATTGTTGTTGTTTTGTGCCGTGGAGTTGGACC
>NW_006921772.1:4326228-4333060 GCF_000298275.1 Orycteropus afer afer
GGGATTGGGCAGTGTTTCGTTCTGCTGTGCATGGGGTCGCTATGAGTCGGAAATGACTCGACGGCACTTAACAACAACAAAGATGTCTTTTGTTGTGCATAAGAGTTTAATTTTTAGGAGGTCCCAATTGTTTCCAACTATTTCAAGAGATAGCATATGATCAAGTACCAACAGTACTGAAGGAAGAAGCCCAAGTTTCTTGAAGGAATTGGGAAAAAACAAGGCTCTAGAAATTGATGGAATACCCCTTGAGATATTTCAAAAACAGATGCATCATTGGTGGTGCTTACTCGTTTATACCAAGAACTTTGGAAGACAGCTACCTGGCCAACCAACTGGAAAAGATTAATATTTGTGCCCATTCCAAAGAAAAATGATCCAAAAGAATGTGGATATTATTGAACGATATCATTAATATTACATGCAATTAAAATCTTACTGAAGACAGTTCAAAAAATGGTTGCAGCAGTATATTGCCATGGAACTTTCAGAAGTACAAGCTCTATTCAGAAAAGGACAAGTACAAGGGATAACATTGCTGATGTAAGGTGGTTCTTAGCTGAAAGCAAAGAATACCAGAAAGATGTCTACCTGCGTTTTATTGACTATGCAAAGGCATTTGACTCTGTGGATCATAACAAATTATGGATAACATTGCAAAGAATGAAAATTCCTGAACAATTAACTGTGCTCATGAGGAACCTATACATAGTCCAACAGACTGTCTTTCAAACAGAACAACAAGGGGATACTGCATGGTCTAAAATCCGAAAGGGTGTATGTCAAGATTGTATCCTTTATCCAGACTTATTCAATCTGCATGCTGAGCAAATAATCAGAGAAGCTGGACTGTCTGAAGAAGAAAATGGCTTCAGGTTTGGAGGAAGACTCATTAATGGCCTGCAATATGCAGATGACACAATCTTGCTTGCTAAAAGTGATGATGACTTGAAGCACTTACTGATGAAGATCAAAGACTACAGTCTTCAGTATAGATTACACCTCAGCATAAAGAAAACAAAGATCTTCACAACTGGACCAGTAAGCAACATCATGATAAGTGGAGAAGGATTGAAGTTATCAGGGATTTCATTTTACTCTGATCCACAGTCACCACCCATGGAAGCAGCACTCAGGAAGTCAGATGTATTTCACTGGGAAAATTTGCTGCAGCTAAATCTTTAAAGTGTTAAAGAGCAAAAATGTCATTGAGGCACACCTGGCCAAGTCATGGGATTTTCAAACACCTCATTGCATATGAAAGCTGAATAGTGAATAAAGAAGATCCAAAAAAGAGTTGATGCCTTTGAATTGTGGCGTTGGATAAGGATACTAAAAATATCACCAACTGCCAGAAGAATGAACACATCTATCTTGGAAGAAGTGCAGCCACAGTGCTCCTTAGAAGTGAGAATGTCCAGACTTCGTCTCATCTACTTTGGTCATGTTGTAAAAAGGAACCATTGGCTAGAGAAGGATATCATCATTGGTACAGTAGAGAGCAAAGAAGGGGAAGACCTTCAACAAGATGGATTGACATAGTTGCTGCAATGATGGGCTCAAGCGTAGCAAGGATCGTGAGGATGGTGCAGGACTGGGAAATTTTTCATTCTCCTGTCCATAGTGGCTCTATGAGTCAGAGCCAACTCAACAACACCTTACAACAACAGCAATCATCTAGTTTATTTTCTGTTGTTCATGCATTTTTGGTTATGTTTGATAGTCTATTTATGTTGTAAATAAGGAGCCCTTGATTCACCCCTGTTTTTCTTTGATGATTTTCTGTACTTTTAGATTTTCCTTTTAGGTCTTTGATCCATCTTGAGTTAATTTTTTTTGTGGTGTGAATTACGGATCTTCTCTGAATTTTCTATGAACGGATATTTAGTTTTGTCAGCATCATTTGTTAAAGAGACTGCCTCTTCTTTATGTAATGGATTTTGACATTTTGTCAAAGATCAGCTGTCCATTGGTGAATGGATTTACTTTTTGTTTCTCAGTTCTGTTCTATTGGTCTGTGTGTCTGTAGTCATACCAGTACCAGACTGTTTTAACTACCATTGCTGTATAGTATGTTTGAGATCAGGGAGTGTGAGACCTCCTATTCGGTTTTTCTTCTTTAGTAGTGCTTTGCTTACCTGGGGTGCTTTCCTATTCATATAAAGTTGATTATTAGTTTTTCTATTTCTTTAAAGAATATTGATGGAATCTGACTTGGGATTGCAATATAGCTATATAGATCAGTTTGGGTAATATTGACTTTATCACAATATTAAGGCTTTGTATCTGTGAGCTTGGTATGTTCTTCCATTTATATAGGTCTCATTCGGTTTCTTGTAATAGTGTTTTTTAGTTTTCTTTGCATAAATCTTTTGTATCCCTGGTTAAGTGTATTCCCATTTATTTTGTCTTTTGAGTAGCTATTGTAAATGATATTGTTTTCCTTATTTCCTTTTCAGTGTTTTCTTTGTTGCTGTAGAGGAATCCAACTGATTTTTGTATGTTGATCTTTGAAACAACAGAAATTTCATGTCTTACAGTTCTGGAGGCTAGAAGTTCAAATCAGGGTATGGATGATGTTCTTTCTTTGTAAGGCTCTGAGAGAGGAACTGTTCCATACATCTCTCCTAGCCTCTGGTGGCTCCTGACAACCTGTGGTGTTCCTTGGCATGCAGATTCATCTTCACAAGCTGTCTCTCATCTTTATCTATATCTCTGTCTCTGCTCTCTTTTTTTATAAGGGAGCATGTCTTTTATACATGACAAGAGTCATGTAGGATTAAGACTTACCCTACTCTAGTATGACCTCATGTTAACCTTCAAAAACTCTATTTCAAAATAAGATCAAATTCATAGGTACAAGGTTTAAAGACTTCAACTATCTTTTTTAGGGACCTGATTCAGTCCACACCTCTGGTTACATATATATTTCTTCAACTCATCTTCCAGTTTTGCATCTTCCAGCAATGCCCTGTGCACTGCTGTTTTAAATTTCTCTTGGCTTCTGCCACATTCATAAATTCTCTTCTTATAGAAAATCCCTCTCTCCTGTCAAGTGGACTATGTTGTTGTTGTTGTTATGTGCTGTTGAGTTGGCCCCGACTCATAATGACCTCTCCCTGGGTTTCCCAGGCAGTATCACTAAGGAAGTAGATTGCCCCATCTTACTTCCAAGGAGTGGCTGGTGGGTTTGAACCACCAGCCTTCTGGTTAGCAGTCAAGTGCCTTAGGTGGACTATGGGTGCCTCTAAATCACTTTGTGTTATTCAATCTTCTGTCTTTCTGAAGCATGGCAAGACAATTTATTATTCTTTTTCATTTGAAATTTAATTATTCGTTACTCTTACTCCTTAAGTTTCTAGAGAGAGAAAACAGTTCTTCAACAGTTAGCCAACTATCTTTAACCAGAGGCAGCTCTGCATTAAATGGTTATCAAAAGAAAAATAAATATTAGATGCCGGATAAAGCTACTTTGAAATCCCTATTCTATTATATTTATTAGTTGCATTGTGTTTTGTAAGACATTCCACTAGCATAGGCCTTAATAGCTTCATGCATACAATGAGCTTAAAACATGTATTTTATAAGAATATGAGATTTGAGAACATATATTCAAGAACATACTTTAATATTTATTTATGAGTTCAATAAATACTGGATATTATTATAGTAACTTTTGTTATTTGAAAAAAAAATAAAATTTACCTACATAAGGTTCAAGTTTTGTTTTTGTTTTTTGTTTTTTTTGAAGATTTTTAAAATTGTGGAAAAATATATATAACCAACATGTACCAATTCAACATTTTTTACCTGTAAAATTCAGTGACATTGATTACATTAATTATATTGTCAGAATTCCTTTTTAAATTATTCAGGAATTTATTTTAAATAATAATATTGTAAATGAAACTTTGATTAAAAATATCAATGGCTTTAGATATTTTCTGATGTTTTAAACCAAAAGGCCAAAATAATTTTCAGTAATATACGCTATAGACAAATAAATTATAGTAATCTGAATCTGCAATTTTCAATGGAAACACTTTCAATTTGTCAAATATCACAGTTTTTATGTCCTTTTAGTTAAAATGGTGTTTAATAAAACAAAATTTCAAAATGTTATAAACTCAAAATATAAACATAAGTTTGAGAATATCCTATATATATTTTCTTTTAATGACATTTCTTTGAAACTAAGAGATTCACAAGAATTTAATATTTAACATAATACATTTAATTTATATTTTTAAATTATAATTATTCCTCAATCTTAAATTACAATTAAAAGTGGTATGAAAACAATTATTGCTACAATATACTTTTTTAGAATTGGATAATTAGAGAACTAATTTAATCTAAAATATGAAATTGAAAAGAATATTAAAAGTTGATTGATTTACACATATGTATGTGTACTCAAAATTTCTATGTATAAGGGCTAGATATCACAGTTTGGTTTTGCATGTTTGAGTGAAAACAGCTATTATTTTCATTCATATTAATAATGCTCAGCAAAAGTATATGCATTTTGAATTGCAATATATTGTAATTAATGTTTATGTTTTCTAGGTATTGCTTACCTGAGTGGAATGTGTAGTGAAAAGAGAAAATGTATCATTGCTGAAGACAATGGCTTGAATCTTGCATTTACGATTGCTCATGAAATGGGTCACAAGTAAGTAAAATGTGACTATGCTAGTATATTAACATGCAATTTGTAATTTGAGTTATTGTACTATATACATACCATTTTTAGTATTTTTTTCTTTGTTGTTTGAATATTTGAGGAATTACGGAAACAAGGAAAAGGTAGGGATGAGGAGAATACCTAAATATAAAGTGTGTTAACCATTTCCGAGACCCTTAATAAAAATCACAGTACATTGTTAAAATCCTCATCAAGGCAGTCATTACATGGCACAATTTTTTATTTTACCTCGGAAGGAAGGTTGGGCAATCCTACTTCCGTAGTGATACTGCCTCGGAACCCAAGGAGGGGTCGCTATGAGTCGGGGCCGACTCGACGGCAAACAACAACTACAACAACAGGTATTTCCAAGTGATATATACATTGCAGTAATCATGAGACTAAAAGCTATATATTTTTCAAGTATATATCCCCAGAAAACACATGTAGAAGTGAAAAACTTCTAGCCTATAATAGTACCTATGTTATTACCAGACACAGAGTAAAAAGGAATGAGCCTGAATAGTTTAGGAGAAATGTACTTGAAAGAAAACTAAGCTAATCAGTTTTAATCAATTTACATGGAGTAATTTATTTAATACTCACAAAAAGCTTGGAGAAGTTGCTACTATTTTCTCATTTTAGAGATGCTATTGATAATAGCAATAATAATTATTAATAGCAATACGTATATGCCCTCTTGGCAGGCGTGGAATTACATGCTTATATATCCTTGCAACAATTTTGTGAGGTAGAGCTATTGTTGTTTGTGTGTCCTCGAGTTGATTCTGACTACTTGCTACCTCGTATAACACAGAAGAACTGCCCTGTAGTGTTTCCTAGGCTGTAATCTTAGAGAATAGTGTCAGGTCTTTTCTTCTAAGGAGTGGCTGTTTGGTTCAAACCACTGACATTTTGGTTAGAAGCCAAGTGCTTAACCATTGTGCCACCAGGGCTTAGTTGTACTAGTTTATTAAAGTAGGAAACTGAATCATATAGAAGTTAATTTACCCTGTCAAAGTTATGAAAATAGTAAGTGGTGGAACAAGGATTTGAACACAAGCATTTCAACTCAGGACACACTATTTTGCATTTGTACAATAAATTATCTGATACTTTTGAACTTAGATTCCTCATCTGTAACATGAGGATAATGCCTTTGTTGTGAAGTTGGTCTGGAATTCAAATTACATAGGCATAGTGCCTAAGGCATTTGACTGCTGACCAGAAGCCTGGTGGTTCAACCCTACCAGCCATTCCTCGGAAGGAAGACTGGGCAATCTATTTCTGTTGAGCTACCACCTTGGAAACCCAAGGAGGGGTCGCTATGAGTCGGTACCAACTCAATGCCAGAGTTTTGGTTTTTTTTATCACTAGTAACCAATTGCTGTATAATCCATCCTGACTATTGTTGACCTTACATGTTTCAGAGAGAACTGTGTTCCATAGAGTTGGGATGGGATCCTTTGGAATTAGATCACCAAGCCTGACTCTAGAAGTTACTCCAGTTGCATTAAAACTGCAGACCTCTGAGCAGCGGAATATCTAATCATATTGACCATTAGACTGGGTTTATCCTCTCAAGTTCATCACATGTCACAGCCCTATCTAGTATTTTACACCCAGCTCAATTCATTTTCTTGATAATCCTGTTGTTGTTATGTGCTGTCGAGTCAGCCCTGACTCATAGCGACCCTTCTTGGGTTTCTGAGGCAGTATTACTATGGAAGTAGATTGCCCAACCTTCCATCTGAGGAGTGGTTGGTGGGTTTGAACCGCCAGCCTTCTGGTTAGCAGTCATGTGCCTTAGGCAATATGCTACCAGAGCTCCTTTGATAATCCTAGACTCTATAAACAATTGAGTAAAGTTCAGTTTATAGTAGATTCTGACTGATACAAGAAGGCTTAGAAGAAACAATTTATATAACACATGACAGTGATTAATTAAACAAACAAAAACCTTTTTTCAACTGAACACAAGTACAGCAAAGTGACAAATCATAATTGTGTAATTCAATGAGTTATCAAAAACTGTTGTTGTTGTTGTTGTTATGTGCCGTTGAGTCAAACCCGACTCATAGTGACCCCTCCTTGGGTTTCCGAGGCAGTATCACTACAGAAGTAGGATTGCCCAACCTTCCTTCC
>NW_006921772.1:4333160-4333970 GCF_000298275.1 Orycteropus afer afer
GGAGTGGCTGGTGGGTTTGAACTGCCAGCCTTCTGGTTAGCAGTCAAGTGCCTTAGGCACTAAGCTACCAGAGCTCCCATATATAGAATAGTATTTACCTTTATTGTCTATAGCGCTTGTGCACTTGTTGGTGTTTTCCTTTGCTGTAGTGATACTGTGCTTATTATTATTACTTCCTTATTGTATATTGTTTTCCCCTTCCCCCAAATTAATATGTATCTATTAGCTAGTTAGTGATTTTCCCTCCCCTATTCTACCATCCCTGGTAACCATCAAAAAATGTTTCTTTCTGCATGTAAACCTTTTTTGACTTTTTATAATAGTTGTCTATACAATATTTGTCCTTTTGTGATTGACTTATTTTACTCAGCACAATATCCTCCAGGTTCATCCATGTTTCCCATATTCCTTGTTATTTTTTCACATTGCACAGTACTCCATTGTGTGAATGTACCTTAATTTGTTTATCTATTCATTTGTTGATGAATGCTTAGGTTGTTTCTATCTCTTTGATATTTTGAATACTGCTATACTGAACACAGGTATGCATATATCTATTTGTGCCTCGGCTCTTACTTCTTGAGGATATATACCTAGTTGTGGAATTGCTGGATCAAATAATAATTCTATTGCCAACTTTTTAATGAAGTGTCATATTGTTTCCCACATGGATATGCCATTTTACAGTCCCACCAGCAGTGTATGAGTTCCAATCTCTCCACAGCATTGCCTGTATTTGTTATTTTCTGCCTTATTCAACTTTACAGTTATTGCTGGAGTGAGATGATATCTTATTGTTGTTTTTATTTG
>NW_006921772.1:4337244-4339005 GCF_000298275.1 Orycteropus afer afer
CTTCCTTCCGAGGAGTGGCTGGTGGGTTTGAACCGCCAGCCGTCTGGTTAGCAGGCAAGTGTCTTAGCCACTATGCTACCAGAGTGATACTGCCTAGTAAATCCAAGAAGGGGTCACTATGAGTCAGATCTGACTTGATGGCCGTGAGATTGGTTTGGTTTTGGTATAAGTTCCATTTGGCACAGAAAAGCAGTAGAGCACTTTTACTGAAAGGTATGATTAAAAGTCAACTACTTAAATAAAATTCTTAAATTCATATATTTTTTTTATTATATTACATTTTGGGGGTATTTCTTTTTTATTCTTTTTTATTAAATTATATAATGGAAATAGTCTTCTGGAACCTAATAGTAAGCTATAACTTCTTCCAGTATATTTCCTACTGCTGTCAGAGAATGAATCATATAATTCTACAATCCACAACTTTAGAATAACAGAATGATTTCATTTATACTTGTCAGTGTAATAATATCATTGTAACTACACAAGAACTGTTCCCAAACTGAACTGGGATAAGTGTATTTATATTTATTAACTTGAATTTGATTTTTAAAAATCCCCAAAGCAATGTCACATGTTGCTGAAAAATAAATACTAGCCAGTCAGGTAATGATAATAATAGTAATAATAATAATAATAATAATAATAATAAATTCTTGATGGTGACACTATGAGGAATTGAAGAGAACAAAAATTCCTCTTTTATTACTGCAGAGGAATCAAACAATATCAGAAAAAAAATGCATTAACTTTTTCCTTTGGAAAACTACCATTTATTTTATTTTGTTTTTTTAATTATATGCAATTATATATTTTTGCTGTTAGTTGCCATTGAGTCAGTTCCAACTCATAGTGACCCATCTATGCTAAATATAACTGCTCCATAGGATTTTCAAGGCTATGACCTTTTGGATGCAGATTACCAGGACTGTCTTCTCAGGCACCTCTGTGTGGGTTTGAACCATCAACCTTTTGATTAATAATGCAGTGCTTAGCCATTTGTGCCATTCAGTGACTCCTATGTGATTATATACAAAGAGTAAATTAGAATTCAGCAGAAGGCCAGATACAGGTGGGGGGGCGGGGGGAGAGACTCATCCCACAGGCAAGAGGAAGCGGGAGCCAGGGCAGATGGCCGGAACAGGTAGGGGGAAGGCCAGGAAGTGGGTGGAGTGGTTTTGGATCAGCTAAGGGAGAGGAATTTGTCTGTCAGTTTGTCATAGTGTGGCAGCTTATATGTTGCTGTGAGGCTGGAGGCTGTGCCACTGGTGTGTCAAACACCAGCAGGGTTGACTATGGCAGATGGGTTTCAGCAGAGCTTCCAGACTGAGACACACTTAGAAGAAGGAGGAGGCCATCCACTTCTTAAAGAATTGGCCAGGAAAAACCTTATGAATAATAGTGGAACACTGTTTGATATATTACTGGACAACTTTATGAATAACCCGGAAACATTGTCCGATATAGTGCCAGAAGATGAGCCCCTCACATCAGAAGGCACTCAAAATACCACTGTGAAAGAGCTGTCTTATCAGAGTAGATCCATCCTTAATGATATGGATAAAGTAGAGCTTACGAGACCTCCATTTGCTGACATGCCATGACTCAAAATGAGAAGAAACAGCTGCAAATGTCCATTAAACATCGGAACATGGAATGTACGAAGTATGAATATACGAAAATTGGAAGTTGTTAGAAATGAAATGGAACGCATAAAGATTGATATCCTAGGCATTAGTGAGCTGAAATGGACTGGTTTTG
>NW_006921772.1:4339360-4340467 GCF_000298275.1 Orycteropus afer afer
TGATAGAATTTTGCAAAACCAGCAACTTATTCATTGTAAATACCTTTTTTCAACAACACAAATGATGGCTATACACATGGACTTCACCAGATGGAGTACACAGGAATCAGATTGACTACATCTGTGGCAAGAAGTGATGGAAAAGCTCCATGTCTTCAGCCAAAACTAGGCCAAGAGCTGATTGTGGAACAGACCATCAACTGCTCATATGCAAGTTCAACTTGAAGACAGTTAAAACAAGTCCATGAAAGCCAAAATGTGACCTTGAATATATCCCTCCTGAATTTAGAGACCAAGTAAAGAATAGATTTGATGCATTAAACATCAACGACTGAAAACCAGAGGAATTGTATGATGACATCAAAAACACCATCCATGAAGAAACCCATAGGTCATTAAAAAGACAAGAAAGGAAGAAAAGACCAAAATGGATGTCTGAAGAGACTCTGAAAGTTGCCCTTGAGTGAAGAGTAGCTAAAGCAAATGAAGACCTAAAACTAAACTGGAAGAATACACTCAGCATTTCTCAAGCTGAAAGAACTGAAGAAAAAATTTAAGCCTTTAGTTGAAATATTGAAAGAATCTGGGCAAAATATTGACTGATGCAGGAAACATCAAAAGAAGATGGAAAGAATACACAGAGTCACTGTACCAAAAATAATTGGTCAATATACATCCATTTCATGAGGTGGCATATGATCAAGAACCAATGATACTAAAGGAAGAAGTTGAAGCTTCACTGAGGGAAGTGGCAAAGAACAAGGCTCCTGGAATTGGCAGGATTGAACATTGAGATGTTTCTTCAACGAATGGATACTGTGCTGGAGACACTCACTGAGCAATACCAAGAGAATTGGAAGACAGCTACCTGGCCAACTGAAATGGAAGAGATCTATTTTTGTACCCATTCCAAACAAAAGTGATCCCACACAATATGGAAATTATCAAACAATATCATTAATATCGCTCAGCACTTCTCAAACTGAAAGAACTGAAGAAAAAATGTAAGCCTCGAGTTGCAATATTGAGAGATTCTATGGACAAAATATTGAATGATGCAGGAAACATCAAGAGAAGATGGCAGGAATACACAGAGTCACTGTACCA
>NW_006921772.1:4341870-4343339 GCF_000298275.1 Orycteropus afer afer
AGACTTCGTCTCACCTATTTTGGTCATGTTGTAAGAAGGGACCATTCCCTGGAGAAGGATGTCATGCTTGGTAGGGTGGAGGGTCGACGAAAGAGGGTGAGGCCTTTAAGGAGATGGATTGATACAGTGGCTGCGATGATGGGCTCAAGTATAGCTGGGATTGTGGGGCTGGCGCGGGATCGGGCAGTGTTTCGTTCTGCTGTGCGTGTGGTCGCTATGAGTCGGAAACGACTCAACGGCACTTAACAACAACAACAACAACATCATTAATATCACATGGAAGTAAAATCTTACTTAAGATATTTCAAAAATGGTTACAGCAGTATATTGACAGAGTACTTCCAGAAACACAAGTTGGATTCAGAAGAGGAGGTGGAACGAGGGATATCATTGCTGATGTCAGCAAAGCAAAGAATACCAGAGAGATGTTTACCTGTGTTTTATTGACTGTGCAACAGCATTCGATGGTGTGGATCATAACAATTTATGAATAAGATTGAGAAGAATGGGAATTCCAGAACAGTTCATTGTACTCTTCAGGAACTTGTACATAGACCAGGAAGCTGTTGTTCGAACAGAACAAAGGCGATACTGCATGGTTTTAAATCAAGAAGGGAGTGTGTCAGGGTTGTGTCCTTTCATCATACTTATTCAACGTGTATACTGAACACATAATCAAAGAAGCTGGACTATATGAAGAAAAACGTGGCATCAGGATTGGAGGAAGAATCATTAACAACCTGAGATACACTGATGACACAACTTTGCTTGCTGAAAATGAAGATGACTTGAAGCACTTACTGATGAAGATTGAAGACTACAGTCTGCAGTATGGATTGTACCTCAATATAAAGACAATAAAAATCCTCACAACTAGACCCATAAGCAGCATCATGATAAATGGAGAAAGCCTTAATAGAACTTGGTTCTACAATCAACACCAATGGAAACAGCAGTCAAGATATCTGATGACATATGGCCCTAGGCAAATTGGCTGGGAAGGATTTCTTTCAAGTGCTGAAGAGCCAAGATATCTTCTTGAAGACTAAGGTGTGCCTGACACAAAGTATTTTCAATTGCTTCATATGCATATGAGAACTGAACAATGAATAGGGAAGACTGGAGAAGAGCAGATGTTTTTGAGTTGTGGTGTTGCTGAAGAATGCTTTAATTACCATGAACTTATATAAGAACTAACAGAGCTGTCCTAGAAGAAGTGCAGAGGTAATGCTCCTTGGAAGAGAGAATGGCAAGAGTTCCTCTTACCTACTTTGGTCATGTTGTAAGAAGGGACCAATCTCTTAAGAAGGACATCGTGCTTGATAAAGTGGAGGATAAATGAAAAAGGGGAAGAACCTCAACAAGATGGATTGGCACAGTGGCTACAATGATGGGCTCAAGTATAGCAGGGATCATAGAGCTGGCACAGGACCAGGCAGTGTTTTGTTCAGCTGTACATAGATAGGGTC
>NW_006921772.1:4344364-4348317 GCF_000298275.1 Orycteropus afer afer
CCTCCTTGGGTTTCTGAGGCAGTATCACTACAGAAGTAGATTGCCCAACCTTCCTTCCGAGGAGTGGCTGGTGGGTTTGAACCGCCAGCCTTCTGGTAAGCAATCCAATGTCTTAGGCACTATGCTACCAGAGCTCCTACACTAATGATGGCATATAATGTTTGTCTTTTTGTGATTGACTAATTTCACTTGACATATTGTGAGATGTTTTGCAGATTCATCACTGTTCTTTAATGTTGTGTTGCATTCCATTGTATGTATATGCCATGCTTTATTGATCCATTCCTCCAGTGATGGGTGTTTAGGGTTGTTTCCATCTTTTTTGCTATTATGAATAGTACTATGATGAACCTGGTTGTGCATATATCTATTTGTGCTGTGGCTCTTACCTCTGTAGGATATGTAGCTAATAGTGGAATTGCTGAATCGTATATTTCTATTTCCAGCTTCTTAAGGAAGCTCCATACTATTTTCACAGTGGTGGCACCATTTTATAGTCTGCCGTGTAGTAGGATTCCATTCCCTGCACACCCTCTCCAGCATTTGTTGTTTTCTGCGTTTTTGAACTTTGGTATTAGTGCTAGGGTGAGATGATATCTCACTATTGTTTTGATTTGTATTTTTCTAATGGTTAATGATCTCATGCATTTCTTCTTAGGTTTATTGGCTGCCTGAATGTCTTCTTTAGTGATTCATAATATATATATTATATTAGTTTGAAAAAGGCTGTCAACAAAATATAATATCATCTTTTATTGAGATGCATTGTGTTAAACATTGCATATTCATATCTAATTTAAACTTATACCAATTCAACTTAAGTATTGTTACTATTTTCTGTTTAAAAATGAGGAAACATAAGGTAATAAAGATTGATTTTTCAGAACTTCTTTGTATATAAGGATATTCTTAAAGATCAAATGTATTGTAAAAATTGTCCTAGCTTTTTTGAGTTAATTTAGTTTTTAAATGTTTCTAATCTGCATATTTTTGTGTAGTCAAATCTCTTATCACTTCCTTTTGTAATTTCTTCTATAGATTTTTGTAATTAAAATGCCTTACACACTTGTTAAATTGTTTTATATTTTGTTTCATTTTTAGCCAGTTAACATTTTAACTTGTCTATAATTTATTATCATGTGCATAGTAAAATTCTCTGTTAAATTTGTATTTTTCATCAGCTGCTCAATAAATATTAGTACTTTAAGTATGGTCTGTGATAAGATAAAGTATTTTGTCAGCATATAACACATTGTTTCCTTCATTGAGAAAATCTGGAAATGAAAACTATAAAACATCAGGTGAACCAAACTGATTTACATTCTGTATCAGCTGCTTGTCTAGATGGAAACAGTAACCAAAGAGTTCACCTAGTGACAGCAGTGCACAGACCACATTCAGAATAGCCCCACTGCATAACACAGATACTGCAGCCTGTTATTTAATCTAAGTCATTACATTAGGAAGTTGCATTTGAATTGTTTCAGAACAGTCTTTTTTCATTTTTAGCCAGAAAGGTGGTCTGTACTTGAAATGTGCATTTCTGTCATCATGGGTTAGTGTGGTATTTTTAAACAGTAATTACAAATAATAAAAGCTATTATTTTATAGAACATTGAATGGTGCTTTAGATTATATATATATATATATATACAACACATCTCTCTTTTTTTTTTTTCTGT
Source organism: Orycteropus afer afer (assembly GCF_000298275.1). Lineage (NCBI taxonomy): Eukaryota > Metazoa > Chordata > Mammalia > Tubulidentata > Orycteropodidae > Orycteropus > Orycteropus afer. The sequence goes on from NW_006921772.1 coordinate 4,346,047, forward strand.
ATGACCACAAATAATTCAGATCTCTTTGTGGATTTCAACTAACACTAAAATAACCCCTTTAGTATTGGCTAATGTTTTCCTAAAATTTAGTCCCAGGTCTTAGATATTATTAAATATATAAATTACCAGGAAATAATAATTTCAATTACAATTTTTAATAACATAATTTTGCACGTTTTTTGTTATTTTGCTAAATCTGGAAATTTATTGGACAGCAAAACTTGGCACTGACTTAGCACATTAGGACCCAAAATTTCTGCTCCCACCTGAAGAAGGAAGGCAATAATATTACCTCCATTTTAGAGATGACAATTGCCAAAACCCACACAGCTAAAAAGTGCCTGAGTGGACATGTGAAGCCAAGTTTGTCTAATTCCAATGTCCATGTTAATAATTACTGTGCTATGCCAGAAATGCTGAAGAGAACTTCTAGCTAACTTCACTCTAATTTATTTCTGGATTTACCCTGGATTATCTGTATCCACCTTCCTCTTCAGACATATTTCACATTGTACTCACTCTCATTTTCAGAACTGCAGCTATGCTAGAATTCCTACACTGTTTCTCATGTTATCATACTTCTTTACACCACAAGACATCATCTTCTTTCCCATCTGCTATTGTTCTTAATTCAGATATCAGTAAAAGGCATTTCCTAAATAAATTCTTTATAAGTTATTTTGTGTATGTCAGTCTCCCTAATAAACATTGTAATGGCATTACCCCGTTTATACGGCTGTGAGCTCCAAGAGGTGATGAAGCATGAACATTTTTGCTTATCATGGGATTCCTAATGCATTTTATAATACCTAGTGTGTATTGTAAGGAGCTCTGGTAGCACAGTGGCTAAGGCATCTGACAGCTAACCAGAAGGTTGGTGGTTCAAACCCACCAGCTACTCTGCAGAAGCAAGACTGGACAGTCTACTTCTGTAAAGATTTACTGCCTGGGAAACCCAGTGGAGGTGGCTATGAGTCAGAATCAACTTGATGGCAGTGAGTTTGGTTTTTTGGTTTTTGGAGTACATGTTATAAGACCTCTGGTGGTGCAGTGGTAAAAGCATTCATCTGCTAACCAAAAGATCAGCAGAGTCACTCTGCAGGACAAAGATGAGGCAGTCTTCTTCCATAAAGATACAGTCATGGAAACCCTATGGGGCAGTTGTACCCTGCAGAATGGACTTGATGGCAGTGCTTTTCTTGTCTATTTGTTTTGTTTTTGGTACATAATAGGCATGCAATAAATATATACTAAATAAGCAAATACTTTAATACAGTAATTATCATAGAAGCACATTCTGAAGCATATAATGTCAATGGCACTCTACTAAAAAAGAGAGGGTTATATATATTAAGGGAGCTCTAATGGCATAGTGCCTAAGGCATTTGACAGCTAACCAGAAGGTTGGTGATTCAAACCCACCAGCCACTCCTTGGAAGGAAGATTGGGCAATCAACTTCCATAGAGATATAGAGATATCACCTCAGAAACCCAAGGAGGGGTCACTGAGTCAAATTGAGTCGATGGCAGGGAGCTTGTTTCTTTCCTTTATATATATATATATATATATGTAGTATGGACTGTTTTCTGATATTGGATGAGACTTTTAATAAGTTACAAAGTAAAGTTTTTTGAAAGTGTGGATGCTGGAAAGATAGCAGCACAAGCAGGTCTAGGATTTCAACCCATATAAATATCAAGAATATCTATTCATTTCTGTAAGAACTTTAGAGGAAAAAGACACCAGGAAGGGGACACCAGCTGACCAAAATAAGGTGCTTCTCATACAGTAGGAGAAATGCTTCTTCCACTGTCTCTTCTGCTTCTCTTCTAAGCACAGCAGATGGCCAGATGTAGTAGAGCTGCAGCTACAACCAAACAGACCCACAGGTCTCCTGTGCACTAACTCTCTGGCTCCAAGGACTGCTCAGGGAGTGTTTTCTGACCACTCTGGGAGTGAAGCAAAGGAAGGAGAGTCTCTGGATGATGGCTTTCACAGAATGAGAAAGGGAAAGATGAGCAAGGACTAGAGCCTGTGCCCTGTTGAGGATACATTGATTAGTGTGTATTTTCTGATTAATATGGGAGCCACCAAAGGACTGACACCTCACTCTAACTTAAAATATAGATGTCACAAAGTCTGAAGCCTGTGCCCACTTAAGAATTTCCTGTCGAAATTGGTACTCTCTAAGCATCAGATGGGAGCTCTGGTAGCATAGTGGCTAAGACACTTGCCTGCTAACCAGACGGCTGGCAGTTCAAACCCACCAG
>NW_006921772.1:4349132-4350899 GCF_000298275.1 Orycteropus afer afer
AAAAAAAAATTTCAAAAGCTATTTAAAATTTTGTGGCATACAGATAAAGCTATTCATAGGTGGAAATGAGTATCTTTAAATAGAAATATAAAAGATTAAAAAAGGAAAATTAATGAGCTATGTTTCCACAATAAGGTAGAAAATAACAACAGAGCAAAGTAATATAAATTAGAAGAAATCGTAAAAAGTAGAAATTAGTGAAATACAAAAATGCATAGAAATGGAAAATTAAGATAAAATTAGATCAATGAAAGTGCTAGTAGAATTGACAAACGTAAGACTGATCCAGGAAAACAGTACAATTAAACAGTATTAGAAGTGAAAAAAGGGAGAAAGTACATACAGAAAATTTTTTACCAAGAATTACCCAGAAAATATATTGTGTATTTTTATGTCAAAAAAATAAAAACAGATGATATGTGAATATTCTGATAAAACTTAATCGTTGTTGTTGTTATGTACCGTTGAGTCAGATCTAACTTACAGTGACCCATTCTTGGGTTTCTGAGGCAGTATCACTACGGAACTAGATTGCCCAACCTTCCTTCGAGGAGTGGCTGGTGGGTTTGAACCTCCAAACTTCTGGTTAGTAGTCAAGTGCCTTAGGCACTATGCCACCAGAATTCCTTTAATAAAACTTAACAGGACAGCCTAAAGTTTTATAACCACTTAAATCAAATTCACTACTATAGATTTTATTTTCAAAAGAGAAGTTCAGTCCAGACATAGTTATCAAAAAACAAATCCATTGCCATCGAGTCAATTACAATTCACAGCAACCCTACAGGAACAGTAGAATCAGCCCCACAGGGTTTCCAAGGCTCTAATCTTTACAGAAGCAGACTGCCAATCTTTCTGTCACAGAGTGGCTGGTGGGTTCAAACCACTGACATTTCAGTTAGCAGTTAATAGTTCTAAGGAATGGATAATTCCAATTGTAATCTAACTTTTCTAGAAAATAGAAAATGAAGAAACACCAAATCATTATTTGAGTCTCATATTAAGTTAAAATTTATGAAGGAGAATGATGCAAAAATAACAAATAAATTTCAAAATTAAATAGCAATGTATAAACAAAGGTAACACCCTCTACAAAATTAAGAAAAATTCAAGCATCACACTAAACTTGCTTGTATATATACTGAAGGTACAAGCAAGTACAGCATAATAGAAAAATAAATAAAAGGCATAAAAATTAGAATGGAAGAAGCAAATGATGTTTTTGGAAATGATATGATTGCTTTCATTTAAAAAAAAACATAATAAAGGCAATTATGAGATTAATCAATGAGTAAATTAAGATTATTAGATATAAAATAAATACATGGGGAAAAAATCTATAAACTACAATAGAAAATATATATATTTTTTTATAAAAAGGATATAATTTAGGGTAGAAATAAGAAATCTATACTACTTAGGAATAAATTTAACAAACTATGGTAAAGTATAACCAAAAAGAAAATCAGTTGCTATCACATCATTTCTAACTCATGACAACCCCACGTGTGTAGGAATGCAGTTCATAGGGTTTTCATTGACTAGTTTTTTGGAAGCAGGTTGCCTGGCTGTTCTGAGGAACCTCTGGGTGGGTTTGGACTGCCAACCTTTTGATTAGTAGTCAATTGCCTAACTGTTCAAGACACCCAGGGACTCCTGAGGAAAGTATGTTTGTTGTTGTTAAGTGCCGTCGAGTCGTTTCCGACTCATAGCGACCCCATGCACAGCAGAATGAAACACTGCCCGATCCCGCGCCAGCCCCACAAT
>NW_006921772.1:4353587-4355743 GCF_000298275.1 Orycteropus afer afer
AGTCCATTTAGGCTAAAAGGCTCTCAAAATAGGACTGGGAAAGAGCTGCAACATCTGAGTAAACCCAGCCTTACTCATATGGAAAAGAGAAAGCTTTTGAGACCTTCATTTGCTGATGTGGCACCACTCAAAATGAAGAGAAACAGCCGCAGACATACGAGAAAAGTATACACTTCTTAAAATTTATTAAATCAAACCTCTATCAATGAAAATATGCCATCTGCAAAGGTTGTTGTTGTTGTTGTTAGGTGCTATCGAGTCAGCTCTGACTCATAGTGACCCTGTGTACAACACAACAAAACACGCCCTGGTCCTGGGCCAGCCTTTCAATCCTTGCTACACCTGAGCTTATGGTTGCAGCCACTGTGTCAATCCATCTCGCTGAGAGCCTTCCTTTCTCATTGACCCTCCACTCTACCAAGCATGATATTGTTCTTCAAGGAATAGTCCCTTCTGACAATATGACCAAAGTAGGGAAGATATGAGGTCTGGCCATTCTTGCTTCCAAGGAGCATTGTGACTGTATTTCTTCCAAGACAGATTTGTTCATTCTTCTGGCAGTTCATGGTACTTTCAATACTCTTTGCCAACACCGCTACTCAAAAGCATCAACTCCTCTTCAGTCTTCCTTATTCATTGTCCAGCTCTTACGTGTATATGAGGTGATTGGAAATACTATGGCTTGGGCTAGACGCACCTTAGTCTTCAAAGAGATATCTTTGCTCTTCAGCACTTTAAACAGGTCTTTTGCTGCAGATTTGCCCAGTGCAATGCTTTGTCTGATGTCTTAAATGCTGCTTCCATGAGTGCTGACTGGAACCAAGTAGGAGATTGTATTATAATAAAGGTCTCAATTATTCTGTAAATTATATGGAAATTCCAGTAAACATATTCTCAGATTTTGTTTTGCTTTTAAGGTACTCAGCAGAGATTTCTAAAATTTATGTGAAAGAACAGAAAACAAAAAAAAAAAACAAAACAAAATAGACAAAATATTCTTGAAGAAGTTGAAAGGAGAGAAAAATAGAAAGAATAATGTGGGAGTTATTTCCTAAAAGAAATCAAGGTCTATTATGTACCTATAATAATGAAAACTCTTTGACATTCATGAAAATATGACAATGATGAACATAGAAGAAAATATGAATCACAAATGGTCCCATACTTACAAGAAAACCTGATGTATGATGAAAGTGACATTGTAGATCAATGGAGGAAAGATGAGCTATTAAAAAAAAAAAGATGGTGCAATTGATTATCCATATGTCTAAGAATCGAATTGGACAGTTTATTCACACTGTATATAAAAGTCTATTTCAGATAAAATGAAAGATAGAGATATGACACACAGACTTTTTCTAAAGCACACAAATAATAGAGCCTTGAACTCTGACATAGAAGGTTGAGAGAAATCTTTAATAGAATTGGTTTTGCTCAAGCTATTTATTTGTGTTGTGGTTTCCCTGAATACTTGATTTGTATTAAATGACTATATATATAGTTGTTTCTTTCTTTCCTTTTATACTACAGTCAAATTCTGAAGTCAATATAGAAAGTCCACAAAAGAAATTCTAGTTTAAAAAAGAGAAAGGATAGAGAGGAAAGTGACCTTATCAGATACTAATATTTGTCATAGTAGATAAAACAGTTTGTAGAGGTGCTTGAATAGTCAGAGAAGTCAATAAAAGAGGAGCAAAAAAATTCATATATAAACAGAAAATCCTTACAGACATATACCATATAATAAAGACTGCATTTACAATCAGTGGGAGGAAAGGAATTATTCAATAACAAAAGTAACAGGAATCCGATTTTCTTTCTTAAACATAACATGAAAATACACAGTAATGATTCTATTCATTGAAGATTTTTTTGTTTTGTCAGCTTGTTTTTCTTTTACAGTCTTTTTATAAGAACTGCACTTACAATTTGAGATGTGAAATCTAGAAGAATTTAAGAAAAGACTAGATAAAAATAACTACTTACAATGAAATATCACTGCAAAGTAAAATGCCGATAAAGTCAGAAGGTAAATCACAATCAGTGAAAAGGATTTGTAACAACAACAACAACAACATGACAAAGTCATATTTCCTTAATATTAAAAGAGCTCTTACAAATCAATATGCAAAATGAGCAAATCTCCACTAGAAAAA
>NW_006921772.1:4356228-4357398 GCF_000298275.1 Orycteropus afer afer
CCCGACTCATAGCGACCCCTCCTTGGGTTTCTGAGGAAGTATCACTATGAAAGTAGGATTGCCCAACCTTCCTTCCGAGAAGTGGCTGGTGGATTTGAACCGCCAGCCCTCTGGTTAGCAGTCAAGTGCCTTAGGCACTATGCTACCAGAGCTCCTTCTTGTGTAATTGTTCAGCTTGTAGGCCAAGGCTATAAATCTTGAGGGAAGCAGACTGCCTCAACTTTCTCCAGTGGAGCAGCTGATGAGTTCAAACTACTGACCTTTTGGTTAGCAGCCTAATGCTTTAACCACTGTGCCACCAGGACTCTTTTGAATCAGTACACCTGAACCCATATTCATTCCCAGCATAAAGGCCATGTGCTTCTCTTGGCATAGATACACTTCTCATCCTCTTCTACACTCATCTGTCAGTTTCTTGTACTGTGGTGCCTTGTTGCTATGATGCTGGAAGCTATGCCACTAGTGTTTCACAACCTAGCAGGGTCACCCCTGGTGGACAGTTTTCAGTAGAGCTTCCAGAATACGAGGAAGGACATGGCCAGGTTTACTACTGAAAATATTGGCCACTGAAAACCTTATGAATAGCAAGGAAACATCTGATGCAGTGCTGGTAGATGAGCCCCTCAGGTTGGAAGGCACTCAAAGTATGACTGGAGAAGAGCTGCCTCCTCAAGGTAGAGTCAACCATAATGATTTGGGTGGAGTAAAGGTTTCTAGACCTTCATTTGCTAATATGACACAAATCACAATGAGAAGAAACAGCTGCCTACATCCATTAAAAATCAGAATGTGTAACATATGGAGAATGAGTCTGGAAAATTGGAAGTTGTGTAAATGGAAATGGAATGCATAAAGATTGATATTCTAGGCATTAGTGATTTGCAGTAGACTGGTATTGACCACTTTGAATGTGATAATCATATGGTCTACTAAGCTGAAAATGACAAAGAGGCATGGAGTCCCATCTATTGTCAAAAAGAACATTTCTAGATCTATCCTGAAGTGCAATGCTGTCAGTGATAGGATAATATCCATACACCTACAAGGAAGACAAGTTAATAAAATTAGTATTTCAATTTACGTTGTTGTTGTTGTTGTTAAGTGCCGTCGAGTCGTTTCCGACTCATAGCGACCCCATGCACAGCAGAACGAAACACTGCCCGATCCCGC
>NW_006921772.1:4357748-4358759 GCF_000298275.1 Orycteropus afer afer
ATCTGTTAGTTCTTTTAGCAGTCCATGGTACTTTCAGCATTCTTCGCCAGAACCACAACTCAAAAGCATCAACTCTTCTTCGGTCTTACGTACCAACCACCAAAGCCAAATATGAAAAAATTGAAGATTTTTACCAGCTTCTGCAATCTGAAATTGACCAAACATGCAACCAATATACATTATTAATTACTAGTCATTGGAATGCAAAAGTTGGAAACAAAGCAGCAGGATCGGTAACTGGAAAATAGGGCTTTGGTGATAGAAATTACCCTGGAGTTTGCATGATAGAATTTTGCATAGCCAACGGCTTATTCATTGCAAATAACTTTTTCAACAACATAAATTGTGACTATATACATGGACCTCACCAGATGGAACACCCAGGAATAGAATTGACTACATCTGTGGAAAAAGAGGATGAAGAAGCACAATAAAATTGGTCAGAACAAGATCAAAGCCAATTGTAGAACAGTTCCACAATTGTGGAAGTGCTCAAAGTCTAACTTGAAGCTGAAAAAAATTAAAACAAATCTACAAGAGCCAAAATATGACCCTGAGTATATTGTTGTTGTTGTTGTTATGTGCCAGCGAGTCGGATCCGACTCATAGCAACCCCTCCTCGAGTTTCCGAGGCAGTATCACTACAGAAGTAGCTTGCCTCATCTTCCTTCTGAGGAGTGGCTGGTGGGTTTGAACCACCAGCCCTCCAGAATTTAGAGATCATCTGACGAATGGTTTTGTTGCATTGAATACCAGTAACAGAAGACCAAGTGAGTTGTGGGGTGACATTAAGGACACCATATATGAACAAAGCAAAAGGTCATTAAAAATACAGGAAAGAAATAGAAGACCAAAATGGATGTGAGAACAGACCCTGAAACTCTGAAACTTGCTCTTGGATAGAGAGTAGCTAAAGCAAATAGGATAGGAGCTCTGGTAGCATAGTGGCTAAGACACTTGCCTGCTAACCAGACGGCTGGCGGTTCAAACCCACCAGCCACTCCTCGGAAG
>NW_006921772.1:4358859-4370620 GCF_000298275.1 Orycteropus afer afer
CCTCGGAAGGAAGGTTGGGCAATCCTACTTCCGTAGTGATACTGCCTCGGAAACCCAAGGAGGGGTCTCTATGAGTCGGGGCCGACTCAACGGCACATAACAACAATAACATAACAAAGCAAATAGAAGAAATGATTAAATGAAATAGCTGAACAGGCAGCTTGAGAAGATGAAGTAGAGGATTATATTGAAATGTGCAAAGACTTGAAGCTGGAGCTATAAAGGGGAAGAACACACTTAGTGTTTCTCAAGCTGAAAGAACTGAAGAAAAAAGTTACGATATTAAAAGATTATATGGATAAAATACTGAATGATGCAGGAAGTACCAAGAAATGATGGAAAGAATACAAAGTCATTATACCAAAAAGAACTGGTCAACACTCAACCGTTTCAAGTGGTAGCATATGGTCAAGAACTGATGGTATTGAAGGAAGAAGTATGGAAGGTATTGAAGGTACACTGAAATAATTGGTGATAAGCAAGGCTCCAGGAATTGATGGAATACCCATTGGGATATTTCAACAAACAGATGCAGCATGAAACATGTTTACTCATCTATGCTGAGAAATTTGGAAGATGGCTGTGACCAACCAACTGGAAGAGATCTGTATTGGTGCCTATTCCAAAGAAAGGTGATACAACAGTAATGTGACAATTGCTGAACAATACCATTAATATCACATGCAAGTTAGCTATTGCTGAAGATAACTCCAAAATGATTGCATAAGTACATCAACAGAGAAGTACCAGAAATTCAAGCCAGATTCATAAGAGAGTGTAGAATAAGAGATATTATTACTGATATCAGATGGATCTTGCCTGGAAGCAAAGAATATGTAAAAAGTTGTTTACCTGTGTTTTATTGACTTAATGCAAAGACTTTCAACTGGGTGAATCATAACTAATTATGGATCACATTGGGAAGAATGGGAATTCCAAAAAACTTAATTATGTTCATAAGGAATCTGTACATAGATTAAGGGGTAGTTGTTTGAACAAAAGGAGATATTGCCTGGTTTAAAAATCAGGAAAAGTGTGCATCAGAGTTGTATTTTTCACCCTACTTTTTTAATTTGTATGGGAGTCTCTGGCAGTGTAGGGTGGCCTGAGCCATTTGACTGCTAACCAGAAGGCTGGCAGTTCAAACCCACCAGCCACTCCTCAGAAGGAAGATTGGGCCATCTACTTTTGTAGTGATTCAGCCTCAGATACCCAAGAAGGGGTCGCTTTGAGTTGGATCCAACTTGTTGACAGTGAGTTTAGTTTTGATTTTTTTGGATGCTGAGCAAATAATCCAAGAAGCTGAACTATATGGAGACAAACATTGCATCAGGGTTGGAAGAAGACTCATTTACAAGCTGGATACTAAGATGACACAATTAAAACTGAAAAAGACTTGAAGCACTTTGTTGTAGTTGATATTGTGTGTCAACTTGGCTAGGCCTGGTTGAGTGGCTGGGCAGCTGGATGTAATATTCCCTATGATGAGACTGATAATCAACTCCATGGTGGAATCTACTGTGAGCAGCTGAGTAGCTGCTTTAGGGATGTGGTCTGCTTCCTGAATATGAGCAGAAGCCTTGGGGAATGGTTTCTAGCTTATGGCATGCTTGAACCCTGCATAAAGCTATGTCATTGTTCAACTGTCTGCCATGCTCTGCCGACCTTGGGACTTTCAATGGACTTGAATTAATGGCCTGCCATGGTTTGCTAACATCAGGACTGTGCCTTTTTACTTGTTAACCTTGGACTTGTCAGCCTCAGCAGTCAGCAGCTGAGTGAAGAAAAGCCTCCAGCTTCAATGGGTCAGGAGCAGGAGGCAGAGCTGAAGTACAAGGTTGAGGGGCTTTCCCCTAGCCCCTAGAGTCTGGCACTTTGAACTTGAACTTAAAGCCTCCAAACTATAAGAGAATAAACTCCTGTTTTTTCAAGCCATCTCCTTGGTGGTATATTCCTATCAGAGTGGCACTAGATAACCAGAACACATTTACTGATGAAGATCAAAGACTATAGCCCTCAATATGGATTACATCTCAACAGAAAGAAAACAAAAATCCTCATAACTGGACCAATAAGCAACATCATGATAAATGGATAAAAGATTGAAGTTGTCAAACAGCAGTCAAGAAATCAAACAATGTATTGCATTGGGCAAATTTGCTACAAAAGACCTCTTTAAAGTGTTAAAGATCAAAAATATCAGTTTGAAAACTAAGGTGTGCTTGACCAAGCCATGGTATCTTCAATACTTCATATGCATGTCAAAGCTAGGCAATGAATAAGAAAGACTTTGGAAGAATTGATGTATTTTTATTGTGGTGTTGGCAAAGAGCAATGAATATACCATGGAGTACAAGAAGAACTCCTTGGAGGAAGTACAGCCAGAATACCCCTGAGAAGAGAAAATGGCTTATTTCATCTCTCATCATTTGGTTATATTGTCAGAAGGGACCAGTCCCTGGAGAAGGATATCATGTTAGGTAAAGCAGAGGGTCAGCAAAAAAATTGGGAGACCCTCAATGAAATGGATTGATACAGTGTTTGCAATGAGGGGCTCAAGCATGGCACTAATTCTGAGGATGGTGCAGAATCAAGTAGTGTTTCTTGCTGTTATACATAGGGTCGGTAATTTTAAACCAACTTGATGGCACCTGACAACAACAGCTCTTCTGCAGTTTTCTCTTACATGTTTTTTCAGATTATTTTGTCATATGATCACATGCCCAAGCATTGCATGGGCAGGTTATTTTCCCTTAATATATGCTCTTACAAGTTCTATGTACAGGTCGTCCCTGGGTTACAAATGAGATCCATTCCTAAGTGTTTTATAAGTCAAACTTGTAGGTGAGTTGGAACAAGTGCAGATGGTTCTTACTTAGCAATACTTTAGTGCAAGAAAGAATCAACTCCATGGCAATGGATTTTGGTGTAAGAAAAGGCTCAAATCATTTTCCATAATTTAAAACCTGCACACACAGAAAGTGAAGGTGATTGTGATGAAGAACTTTTGTGGGAATAGGAGTTTATTCAACTGTTTCAAAAAAAAAAGTGAGGGCATATTTACATAACTTGAAAGGGCAAGTGCGAGTTATCTGTAAGTTTAATTTTTGCAACTTAAGGACATAATGTATTTTTCATTTCCAGTTTTTTTTTCACAGTTGCAGGTTTACATTCTTTGATATCTACATCTTTAATTAAAGATCTCTGATGGCATAGTGGCTAAAGCATTTGGCTGCTAACCAGAAGGCTGGTGATTCAAACTCACTAGCCACTGCTCAGAAGGAAGATTGGGCAATCTACTTCCATACTGATAATGCCTCAGAAACCCAAGGAGCAGTCGATATGAGTCAGAACCGACTTGACAGCAGCGAATTTGGTTTGGTTTTGGATCACTATGAGTCAGAATAAACCCAATGGCAGTGAGTAGTATATCTTTAATCGCCAGAGACCTGCAGTCGTTAAAACATTCAACTGTTAAGCAGAAGGTCAGCAGTGTAAACTCATCATCCCTTTGGTGGGAACAAGATGTGGCAGTATGTTTCCAAAAAAGTTTGTCTCCTTGGAAACACTATGGGACAATTCTATTTGGTCCTGTACTTTTTTGCTATGAGTCAGAATCCACTCGAAGGCAGTGGGGAGTTATGATTGATTGGATTGTGTTGTTGTTGTTGTTTAATAGTTTCTCTCTAACACCTTTCACATGTGCTCAATAAATAGCTGTTTAGTGATACTTTAAGGAGCTCTGGTGGTGCAGTGCTTAAGGCATTAGACTGCTAAGCAAAAGATTGCCAATTCAAATCTACCAGCTGCTCCACAGAAGGAAGATAGGGCAATCTATTTCCATAAAGATTTTCCACCTTGGAAACCCAGTGGAGGTCACTATGACTCGACAGTAGTGGGTAAGCAATATTTGGACTAGCAGAATGTGTAAAAAATGTTGGAAAATGTAATTCTTATATAAATTTGAGAGGACTACAAAGTGCTATACTATTTTAGGGAACACTGTGGCAATAAACCAAAAACCAACTCACTGCCATCAAGTCAATTCCAACTCATAGCGACCCCTATTGGATTTCCAAAGCTGTAAGTCTTTACAGAAGTCTTTACAGAGCAGCTGGTGGATTTGAATCACTGATCTTCTGCTTAGCAAGCAAATACCTTCACCACTACACCACCATACTTCCTTAATATGGCAATAGCTATCAAAATTTAAATTGGAGATCTCTACCAAATAATAAAGATTTTGTTCATTTTGCCAGTTTTCATATCACATTTTCAATTATTTAATTTATAGTTGTGTTTCTTTGATTACTAGAATAATTGAACAATTCACCTTTTGCCTCCTTGCTTCATTTAGCCACCTTATTTAAAAATAACTAGCCAGGAAAAACAATAATCATAAGGACTTGATATGGTTACATTTTTCCATCAAAAAATACCACAACAGTGACACTTATGTTTTTGACCATTTCATATCTATTGGCTCAGTATTTTATTTTTGTTGTTACAAGTGTCCTTTTGAGGAGCAGAAGAGTTAAAGACAAAAACAGTGAATACTATTACATACTCATTTCTGCAAAAACAGTCGTAACAATGATCTACATTTGGGTACACATATAGACACTCAATCTGAACAGGTGTGGAAAGGCAAATAAGACCAAAAAAAAAAAAATCTATCTATCTATGTATATATATATATATATATCTCTATCTATCTATCTCTATCTATCTATCTATCTATCTATCTATATACACCTTCTGGTTAGGTTCTAAATGCCTCATCCACTACACACACACACACACACACACACACATATGTAAAACTATGTTTATATATATATATATATATATAAGTTTGACAGAGGATGTCTCTACCTACTTATGGAGTAGTGCATGAGGCATTTGGCTGATAAACAGAAGGTCAGCTGTTCAAGCCCATCAGCTGCTCCTTGCAAGGAAGATGGGGCGATTCTCTTCCGTAAAGGTTTACAGCCTCGGAAACCCAACGGGAGTCTCTATGAGGTGGAATAGACTTCATGGCAGTGAGTTTGGAGGTTCTTTGGTATTTATATATGCTGCAAATAGATCCATGAATGTAGTAGAGCAAACAGGAAGGCAACGTTATAAAACCTTCTTAGTCATAACCAAACACTTTGAGGGAATGAGTCACTGGGCATGGAGGCTCAGGACCATAGTCTTAGGGGACATTAAGGTTCATTGATGTAACATAGACCAGAAAGACAATGTTCTACATCCTACTGTACTGAGTAGCAATTGAATCTTAAAAGCTTGTGAGTGGCCATATAAGGTACAACTATTGGTCTGTCCCCATCTAGAGCAAAGAATATTGGAGAAAATCAAAGATGCAAGGGACAATTAGTCCAAAGTAATAAATGGTCCACATGAACCCCAGTCTCCAGGACCCTTAGATCTAAAGAACTAGATAGTGTCTAGCTACCATTGCTGACCACTTGAAAGGGATCACAATAGTAGGTACTGGAAAGAGTGGGGAGAAATGTGGAACAAAACTCAAAATCATAAAAGAGACAAAGCTTACTTGTCTAATGAAGACTCATAAACTCCAAAGACGATGGCCCTTTGACACTCTTCAAGGTAGTTAACCCCCATGTTTCAATTTTCAGGCAAATGATAGACAGGCCTATAATGGGAACAGTAAAACTAGGAGGATATGCACTCCTTAGAACAATCAAACATATGAGCTCAAGAAGACAATATTTGCCCAGGAGTAGGGCTAGAAAGTCAGGATGGAATGGGAAAGGGAGGGATGAAGGGAAGTGGTGAGCCTAGGGAGGAAGTGGTGAGCCTAGGGAGGAAGTGGGAAGAATGCTGTTACAGCGTGAGGATTGCTGTAAACTAAACATCACAACACAGAATGTGCATGGATTGTTGAATGGCAAACCCATTTGCTTTGTAAACTTTCACCCGAATCACAATTTTTTTTTGAAGTGTCCTTTGAGATATGTTTTATTCTTAGAATAATGCTATGGACATAAAGCTGTGGATAAAAATGTTTGTCTTGAAATTGTTGTCTATTTCAGTTCATTTTTTTTTCCCAAAAAAATTGACTCTAGCACATTTATGACATGTATGTATACTTATAAGAGAAAATAACATAAAAGTTCTAGCAGAGATCCATATTTTCAAAAGTCAAAAGAGACTGCATTAAACATACAGTTTATTTGCTGATGAAGATTCTAATATGGTAATTAATTGCCTACTTCATAGAGACTGAAATGATTAAAATTAGATAATTGTAAGTCATGGCATTATACAAACATGAAACATTTTTTGATATGTTAAAAAAATGTATATGTATTCCTATTTTCCATGTTGTTTTTGTGTTTTGAACCAGGGGAAAAGGACCAATGTATATTACCAAGCTTTGGCATGAAACAAGGCTACTCCACTAAGTTGGTAGTTCAAGAGTTTTATCAGATCTAAAAGACTAATGAGCCAAAAAAAATATGCCAAGTTAGCTTCTGCAAGGCAATAAATATTTGAGTTTTAAGTACTACCAAGAAAGTAGACACTTGTGACTAATACACCTTTGAAATCAATGATGTTTACATATCTATTCTACTGAAAATTGTGCCTAGACTGAATTGAGAGTAGAGCCAGGCAGGTTATAATAAACCTGCTTCTTCAGACACTTGTACTTCTATTATTGGTACCCTGTTGTTACAAGGCCTTCAGTGAGGCATCTGAAACATCTTTAACTCTTTCTCCTCTTTGTTCCTCCCATAATCAGTTGCCAAATTCTAATCATTCTTCATCTGAAATAGCTATTCCATCTGTCCATTTCCTCTGTTGTTAGTCTCACAGGCTTGAACTATTGCAATATTTGTGCCAACAGTTGCCCTGCATATAGTACCTTATCTTTCTAATCAATCCTACACATTAGCCAGATTCAGTTTCCTGAATCATGATCCTGATCAACAGGTCAGAAATCTGTATTTTACCATCCAGAAAATGAACTCCAAATTCCTTTGCATTAGATTCATAATAATCTACCTTTCTAACTTTATCTCCCATTCATCTGTTTCATGAAGGCAAACAGTTCCATAGTATGGCAGTTAAGTTTGTATGTCAACTTGGCTGGGCCTGGTTGAATGCCTAGGCAGCTGGATATAGTTTTTCCCCATGGTGAAATTGATAATTCAGTCCTTGGTGGAATTTATTGGAGCAGCTGAGTACTGCTTTAGGGATGTGATATTTCCCATATATAAGGAACAGCTTTGGAACCAAAACATATAATTAGCAAATTTTGTCCCTGTTCATGTTTTTCCTTAATTCCAACTCTTTCTAAAAATATTACTTGTCATGTTATAATTTCTGATATATGCTGATCTGTACTGATACAGATTTTACTAATACACCCTATAAAACAATAATCACTGCAAAACTGTATCAATATCTAATACATTTTTCTTCCACAGTACAAATTTAAGTGCATTGTACTTACAGGCACATAAACATTTGTTTTATGAATGAATGATCACTTGTGTGAATTCCCATCCACTGGACAGTCAACTTGATATCCAGTAGAAAACAGTTGAGTCTTAGAGAATAAAAATAGTTTGGGTTAAGTAATGCACCAACTTAACTGAGTGTTGAAAAAAAGATGCTTTTATGGCTATACAGATATAAACATGACAAAGTATTTTTTTTTCCTTTTTAGTACATGGTAATATTTTGAATTTTTATTTTAAAATGAACTGTGAGAACATAATAGTTCAATTAGATATCAATTGAATGTGATGAATCTACTTTGAAATATGATTCCAGGCCAGTTCAGCTATGTCATGCAAGTTTTGAAGTCATGGTGCTTGGAAGGGCAAAATTCCAACTGTTTTAGTAATAGGGCTATTTAAATCTAAAATTCTGCTGATTCAAGCTGGCATACACCCCAGGCAGCATTCTGTCATATATATATTTGGCTAATCTCTCTCAGCTTTCAGTAAGGTATATCTTTTAGAAGAGAATAAATTATTTTTTAATTTAATTCTGCAATGATGCCTGGTAGTGTGTCTGCTGTAAGAAAGAGAGGTCATATTCTAGAGGGAAAGTAGACAAACAGTAAGAAGTAAATAGGAAACCAGATAAAGGCAATCTGCTACCACTTAGGACATTTAGAATGGGAAAAACTGGAAATAATGATGACTTACTGTAATAGAGTATATTCTTACTTACTTCTAGAAATCATTGCTCTTTAAAATGTTCAAAGTTACTTATTCTATAATGGAGACTTTTGACCTACCAGTATTGGTGGCTGCATGTAAATTTCCTGTCTCCACATTGTACTCTATAAAATTCTCTATAGCAAAAGCCAAAAATAACTTCCTCTATTACACATGCCTTGGTTAATGTTCGGAATTACTCAAGTGGACAGATGACAGAGAATGAATTAGAGACACACTGTCTTGAACTTGAATCCTTATTCTGCCAGCAACTTGCTGAGTGTCCATTGGGGATGTCACTTAACCTGTCTGTACTCATTATCTTCATCTCTGAAATGGGAATAACTCTGCCTTACAAAGTTTATTTTTTAGTATTTGTGATATTGTAACTGCATGGCACTGTTGGCACATAATACAGAATGAATGAATAATAATGACAATTAGTATTATTACAACTATTTTTATGAATGCTTTTATATAAATCAGAAAGTTTCCATATCCTGTGGTCTTACGTCTCTTTTAACTTGAAGAATGATTTCATAGTATTCAGAATTTCTTACTGAGTTGGGTAGAAATTTGCTTATTATGAAGACATTTTTTTCTGTAGACTACTAACTTTTGTATTTCATGTTTTACTTAGGCAGGGATACCAGTTAAAGCAATAAGTAGTTTGTCCAAGTTAGTAATCATAATAGGACTTCAGCCCATATAGATGTGCCATCACTCTAACCCCAGATTCTCTCAAAGGTAGACATCACAGTGAGTAGGTAGAAGAGGGAAACCCCAGCTAATCTATGGTCTTAGAAGCACCTCTTTTCTTTTGCATTTCTCTTATGTACCTTGGCAACTGTGTAGCCTAAAGTAAGGCCAACAACCTACCTTGAGGAGTCATCTATGGATTTGTTAGCTTGCTTATGATTTCTCTAAGTCAACAAAAGGTCACATCAGTTTCAATGTTCCATCTATTTGATAGAAGCTTTAGTTGCCTCTATGATTCCATGTCAGTTGATAAATCCATAGACATTCATTGGACAAGGTATGGAACTAATTAATTCAATGACTTTAAGAGAATATATGACAAGTTTTGTCTTCTAGACATTTACATTCTAGGTGGAGATAGTTTATACATACTAATTAAAACTCATCAGAAATATAAGGCAATTCTGATATGTCTTATGTGCCATCTCAGTGAAGGTCACAGATGATGAGGATTATGAAAAATATGGGGTAGGATTATTAATGTGTTGTTTATAGAAGAAGAGGGTCTACAAATTAGAATTGGATTTGTAAATACAGATAAATGGGAATGTATTATAATAGAAAGGAAATGTACAAAGGATAGGCTAGACCTAACTGTCCCAATGAAAATTAGATTAATGTAAGTTTACAGATGGTTTGAATAACCATGTAAAGATTTTTTTTTTTTTTTTCTGTAGAATAGTAGTTCTCAGGATTTTGAGTGATTAAAAATCTTCTGGAAAATATGTTAAAATGCAGTTTCTCAGGCCTTATCTCTACATAATCTTTCTCAGTTTATTCTGGGGTGAGGCCTAGAAATCTGCCAAATGAAAACATTTTGAATAGGAAGTTAGGATTCTTTTATGCATGCATTCATAAGAAACATAATTAAAGTATGGTTTAATGAGGTTCACAGTGGAGGAGTAATAGGTCAATTAGGCAGACATTACAAGAATCCGGAAGTGAAGAGAATCAGTACTTGTCTTGGTTGTCAGCAGTAGAGATGGAAAGAAAGGGATGGGTAGGAGAATGATAGAGAATGTAGAACAAACAGGATTCAGACATCTGTTGGCCACTGGGGGCAAGAGAAAGCATTCCAATCCCTGAAGATGATAACTCTTCAAGAGTAGGAACTAGATCTTACTCATTTTTATGACACCATCTCAGTACCAAAAACCAAACACACTGCCATTGAGTTGGATCCACCTCATAGCGACCTGTCCTTGGGTTTCCAAGGCATTATCAGTACATAGCAAATAGTGAATTTTCAACAAATGTGTTCTGAATTTTTACATAAACTTGATATAAAGTGTATAGCAAGCTCATCAGGTATCTTTTTCTCCACAGCTATCTCTAGTTCTTGGGGAGTCCTCTAATTTTTTACCTTGTTGTTAACTTGTTTTTCACATTGCCAATGATACTATAGATTTAATTATTTGGAGGAAAATGAAATGATTTGAAATATGGAAAGTAACAAAAATATCTAATGTCTTACTTTTTCTCTATGTGCACAGCAGTGAAATTACATTAAATCAGGCATAGTCATTGGATTATATGAAATTGCATCACTTTGTGAAATATAATTCACTTATAGTTAGAAATTGTGATAATTTGTTTCTTTTTTATTAACGTTTCCATATAATATGTGGCTTTTAGTTGGGAGATATTAGATCATGGGAAAAAAAAAAAAAACTAATGTATTCAGCACCCAAAAAAAAAAAAAAATGTCCACTGGTTTAAACTATTACTGTTTACAAATCAAATCCATTTCAAATTATCTGAAGAATGTGAGTGAATTCATAAATGTTCTCTTCTCTAACCCTTTAAACATCAAAAGGGACCATCTTCAAAATCCAAATGTTTCTCCAGTTTTCCCCAGGATATCACAAAACTTCCTGGCAGGAACTTTTAAACAAGTTGAGAAGTTTTATAAGATAAAAATATTTTTTCAGTTGACTTGACAACCATGTACAATGTTAGTGGAAAGTTTATTTGCCCAAGGCTCTTTGTCAAAATGAATTTAAACTGAGATTATTAAAATGTAGTTCAATTGCACAGTAAGAGGAGAGAGGTGTTGCTAATGTCTTACTTAGAGAATGTTTTCCATACAACGCATGTGGCTTGGTTACAGGACTGTAACCAATGTAGGCATCTATTTCTGCTAAGGGAGAGGAAGCATTTTAAATTCCTTAGAAAACAGTAAATCATTTGTGTAAGTGAAGAGATTTGATCCAGAAAAGGAAGCACTATGGTGGTGGTTAGAGCTCCAGCTGCTTGAGCATCAGAATGCCTGGGGCTAATTCACAGTTCCACTATTAATCTCAGTGCCATCCTCATCAGTAAAATAGAAGTCATGGTAATAGAAACATTATGGGGATGTTGTGAGGATTAAATGATATCATCATTATAAATGATTAATACAGTGATTGGGAGCTCTGGTAGCATAGTGGCTAAGGCACTTGACTGCTAACCAGAAGTCTGGCGGTTCAAACCCACCAGCTACTCCCCGGAAGGAAGATGGGGCAATCTACTTCCGTAGTGATACTGCCTTGGAAACCCAAGAAGGGGTCGCTATGAGTCGTGTCTGACTCGATGGCACATAACAACAACAACAACAACATAGTGATTGGCACGGATATATGATCATAATTATTTGCTTTTATATCAAATCTGAAGTAAGCAATATCTTTTGTCAGATAGTTCCAGATGTGTAATAAAAAGGTGCTGTTCTGGTTTAATGATAATCTTTCCTGTTATGAGTTAAATAGCTTTAGGAAAGTTTCCAAAAAAAACCCAAACTCACTGCCATTGAGTCGGGTCCGACT
>NW_006921772.1:4378035-4403393 GCF_000298275.1 Orycteropus afer afer
GGTGGTTCAATCCCACCAGCCACTCCTCAGAAGGAAGGTTGGGCAATCTACTTCCATAGTGATACCGCCTCAGAAACCCAAGGAGGGGTGGCTATGAGTCAGATCTGACTCCACACAGTTTTTTTTGTTGCGTTTACTATATTTCAAGTATTGTAGCAGGCATTTTACATCATTCTCATTTGATCCTCACAACAAATGAATCAGGAAAGCATAATTATATGCATTTAACAAATGAGGAAACTAAGGCACATTTACTCATTTATTTATTATTATTTAACTTACCTCTAGGCACTTGAGTAAGGGAAACATAGCTGAATTCTTTCCTTAATTCTAAAAGCTTTCTAATCTACCTCCCAGTGTGCTACAAATTAAACTACTCCATTTCTACTCCATATCATCTCTTGCTTCTCCTTTTCATCTTCAAAGTATGAAAAATATTTATCTTCCTATTTTGTCAATCATTATCCAAATATATGTTGATTCAGACCACATTTGAAGACCATCAATTAGAATATCAAAGATAAGTTTTATTTCCCTTATAGATCAATTTTTCTAATACTAAAGGTGAAAAGTGATATTGAAAAATATATTTTTAGTTTTATTAGACCAAAATTTTCTTACTTATCAATGTTACCAGACATAGTGATATAATTGGTGCTCATTCATTAGTTTATCCCATCCATATTGTTTTCTCCTTTTAAAATTGTATTTAATGGTAGTAATCTTGTTTTAAGTCTTTAGTTTATCATACTGAAAATGGAATATTTTAGTTTGAAAATTTTTGTTTTGGTTTGGGAAAAGACGGGTCATCTACTTGTGATTTCCTTTAGCAAGTTCTATAAAGGTACCTTTAATTTATTATTTAAAAATATAATGTAGATATTCTTGTCATTCAGGATTCTTTATTATGAAAGGCAATTTTATTTATTATCTAAACTATTACAAAATGAGAAAAGGGAATATGTGACTATGCTGCCATCATCTCAAGTTAGCATATACAGAAACAAACTTACTTCTTTCTGCTTCTTCACTATTATCGTTCACTTACAAATAATTGTTTTTAATGGCTACATTATGAAAGTTCCTTGGAAATTATATAAAATTTTTACTGACTAGAAGCACTTCCACACGATGGCTTGGTTCACCATTTCAACATGGGTTTTTAAAGTGTGATTCCTCTATGTCAGCCTCTTAGAGGAATATATTCCTTTCATTAAGACCTTGGAGAGTTAGCTAAAAATAAAAATGTATAAGGCAATGTGGAAAATGCTATAATAGTGCTGTGCACAGAATCTTATGGTGGGAAAAACAGAAGAACATGTAAAGCAAGGTGGAGTTTAGCAAAATAAAACTTCCTTGAGATAGCATATATTTATCTTGATGGATCAAATATAATTCATCCAAAGAAGTTGAAGGAAAGGCACTTTGGCTGGAGGCGGGAGGGCAGCCTAATGGAAATTCATATGCAGAATGTGTAATGGTTAATTGCATAAGTTCTACAGCCATCCACTTCAGTTCAAATATCACCACTTGCTCACTGTATAATCTTGTGGAAATTACTTTATTTCTCATCAACAAAATGGGTCTTATAATAGTTCCTACTTTAGTGGATGATGTAACTCAAGTTTATAAAGCCATTTATATAATATGTAACATATCAAATGCTAAAAAAAATGTATTAATTATAAGAGAAAAAGAAACAATATTTGGGAAATTGCAAGTCATTTGGTATTGCTGAAGAGAACACAGAATAAATGACATGGAAGAAGGTGAAAGGGTTATGTACGATCTTAAAGAGCTGGAAAATGACAGAGGAATGTGTTTTAAATATATCTCACTGGAAGCAGAGTATGGGGCAGGGGAATGAGAAGTAGAGGAATGGGGTGGGAAGAATCGGTGAAGACTGGAGATACAACCAAGTAGAATGCCATAATAATAGTCAAGGCTAAGTATTATAGGAAGTACCTGGGTGGGCCAAATGGTTAATGTGCTTAGTTGCTCACTACAAGGTTGAGGTTTCCAGCTACCCAGGGCTGCTGTGGAAGAAACACCTGGCAACCTACTTCTGAAAAATCAGGCATTTTTTTTACAATTCTGCTCTTGTATACACGAGGTTCACCATGAGTCAGAGTCAGCTCAAAGCAAGAGGTTTAAATGTTATATAATCCTTTTTAATAGTAACAGTTGGAATAGAAAGAACATATGAAGTGACAGTGGAGAGAAATGTTTAGAAAGTAAAATTGTCCAGGCTTGCCACTGATCCAAAAGGAACAAAGCAAACCAGTTGCTGCCTAGTCGATTCTTCCTTATGGAGACCCCATAGGTAGCTGAGTAGAATTGTGCTCATAGGATTTTCAAGGCTGTGGTCATTTGGAAGCTGATCAACCAGGGCTTTCCTCTGAGAACCCTCTGTTTGTGCCCCCCCCCCAACATTTAGTAAATAAAAGAACTTGGGTAATAATTTGGGAGAGCAGGAATAAATGCCAACTAGGACATTCTTGACTTGCCACACAGAGTAGATAGCAAAGACATAGGAAAGAGCAAGAGAGAAAGAAAATAGAAGCGGGAACAGGTTTGAAAGAGAAAATGACGAGTGCAGATTTTAGGCATGCTGCATTAAGATGCTTCTGAAACATTTATATGGAGATGTGAGAGTTTTAGAATAGAGTTCTAGTCTCAAGAAACAGATTTGGGTTTCACCAGAAAGCGTTTGATAGTCAAGAATGTTGTTGGGTTCCCAGGAACAGTTGGTGTTATATGAGGTAGCTGAAAATGGTCTAATGAAATAAATTGGTAATAAATAGTAAGATAGTACAATTTAGCATGGGTTCAGATTTGATAAAAGGTGTGACTAAAGAAACTTCAGGACAGAGCAAGAATCTAATTGTACTTGAATAAAAATTTACTATTTCTGTGCTTTATACGTAGAACTATGTGAAAAATATATTGATATCGGTGACCTAAACATGTCATTTTGCAGGTAGATGGAGAAAGTATTTTCTATTACATAAAAATATTTATCTTTAATGTGGTGTAACAAAATTAAAAAATAAATTAAGCTGTAAGTTTAAACTCCAAAAATAATTTTTACCCCATTATTTTAATTGTTTTTACTGTTCTTTAATTGCAATTATGAAATGTTTAAAAAATATAATACTTAATGCATATTTTTTTTATCTTAATTATATTCTGAATCAGCATGGGCATTAATCATGACAATGATCACCCATCATGTGCTGATGGTCTTCATATCATGTCTGGTGAATGGATTAAAGGACAGAATCTTGGTGATGTTTCATGGTCCCGGTGTAGCAAGGAAGATTTGGAAAGATTTCTCAGGTACTTGAGGTCACTTGTTATTGTTTCATTGTGAATGTTTTTAGTGTGTCTGGACAGGCAATGTGGTGGATTGCAAAGGGCACAAGGAATGAAAAGGAATCAAAGCACTTGATTTCCAATTTTGGCTCTTCTATTGAATCATGGTGTAGATTAGGACACTTTTTTTTTTAACTCATTTGCTTCTCAGTTTCCATATTTTCCAAATAAAAGGATAAACAAAATGATTTGTTAGGTTGAAAAACTACTGTAATGATACAAAAAACAATATCTCACTGTATTTAAATGCCTTATCGGTATCTCCCAATGGAAATATTCTCATTGCTCACCAGAGAACATACCTGTTATCACAAGAAAGCTATTTAACAAAACCTCCATCCTTCCCTATGTCCTTCTAACCTGTTAATCTTTTTTTTTTCATTAAGAAATAAGTTTTACCATTATGTTGTTGTTGTTGTTGTTGTTATGTGCTGTTGAGTCGGACCAGACTCATAGCGACCCCTCCTTGGCTTTCCCTGGCAGTATCATTACGGAAGTAGATAGCCCCATCTTCCTTCTGAGGAGTGGCTGGTGGGTTATAGGAGTCCCCAAACTCCTTTACCACCTTCAATGCTTGTCATACCTAGCTTCTGCCTAGCTGCAGAAGTGAAAAGTATCACTATTGCTCTAATTTTCGTTTTGTAGCACTTGTTCTTTAGTATTCCTTTGGTGGTAAATAATCAAACCTGAAACAGTACATGATATGCAATGGAATTAGAGAGCGAGAGAGAGATGCTTAAGTAGCTCAAAGTCTAATTAAATAAGAATATGCAACCACCTAGCTAGTTAATTTCACTGCAGAGGTAAACTCTATGCATTTTTTTCATACCATTTTAATCCAGAAGCCTGTTTTTCTTGTGAGAAAGGTATTAAAATCTACTAAAATATGATGCTCATTATGTTACTGTAATTCCATCCTGAAATAATGTACAATATATTCTATCTTTGTCTTGATAATCTAGAGAACAACACTGAGAGCATGTGATATTTTTTAACATAACACTTTGTTGTGTCAGTAGCCCTTCAGTGAGTCTGAATGAATTCCTAAGGAACACATATGATATATGACTGTCTTCATATGAATCTAAACTCTGTTCAAATGTCACTTCAGAAATAAGAGCTGTAATACAAATCAGTGTTAAGTGCAAAAATATCCTTACTATTAATACCCGAGAATGCTTTGCATACAATCTTTAAATCCTCAGGTACAGTTATTTTCTTACCTTCACACATTTACATTTGGACACATTACTCTGCTGCTTCTTGATCAAAAATGTATAAATAATACTGACTTCACATGGTTATGTAGACTAATCCATATGAAAACCTAAAGTAAAAAAATTTGTTAACTTAAACATAATTTTTTTTTATTCTTCTTAAATAATTACAAATGATTCTTATCTAGTGAATAAATTCCTCAACCATTCAATAGAACAGCTTACAAATAAAAGTAAGACAATATTTTAAAACGTATTTTAAAAATATTCCCTGTTGATATTCTAACTAATCATAATAGCTTTTTATATTAAATTCAGAATTTTACAATGATCTGTATATTGCCAGGTCAAAGGCTAGTAACTGCTTGCTACAAACTAATCCCCAGAGTGTCAATTCTGTGATGGT
This sequence comes from Orycteropus afer afer, assembly GCF_000298275.1. NCBI lineage: Eukaryota > Metazoa > Chordata > Mammalia > Tubulidentata > Orycteropodidae > Orycteropus > Orycteropus afer. The sequence goes on from NW_006921772.1 coordinate 4,383,034, forward strand.
CCCCTCCAAGCTTCCAGGGATGACATACACTGCTGATGAGCAATGTCAGATTCTCTTTGGGCCGTTGGCTTCCTTTTGTCAAGAGATGCAGGTAAGGGTCATGCCCAGGTGGGATTTTTTTTTTTAAAAGTATGTTCATGTTGTTGTTTAGAAGTATTTAACAGTTATTGATTGAAAGAAGGGAATAACCTCATTTTAGTGTTAATGGATTAAAAGTATCCCAATCCCAGAAGAAAGTTTTTTTTTTTTCCTAAGCATAGTTTTCTGTATTTTTTTCATTTACCTGTTAGAAGTGATAGATATAAAATGTGGGTATTTAATCAAAGTCAGTATGACATGACCTAGCAATTTCTGTTTAGAAAATGGCACTGAAATCTGGTGGAGGGTCGACGAAAGAGGGGAGGCCTTCAACGAGATGGATTGACACAGTGGCTGCGATGATGGGCTCAAGTATAGCAGGGATCATGGAGCTGGCGTGGGATGGCAGTGTTTCATTCTGCTGTGCATGGGGTCGCTATGAGTCAGAAATGACTCGATGGCACCTAACAACAACAAATTCATATCATGCAGATTCAGTGCTTCTATTTGAAAGCTCCTACTTTCTTAAATGGTAACTCTGCAAAAAGATAATACAAAAAATGTAGTTGTAGCAAAATAACTATATTTTACAATCCTGAAAATAAAATTTAACAAATACATTTTAAAGAAAATTAGAGAATACATTGTCTAAATAGTTGTACTATGGGAAAAAGATAAATTTATGATGGCAAAAAAGGTAAATTTATGATGTGTATGTATCACTGTTCAGAGAGTTGATAATTACTGAAAAGGCCAATTGTTCCAGGTCTATAAAATCTAAAGGATGGAGCAAAAGGAACTTCTCAGTTGATGTTAGAATTTTAACTCTATTTACCCTTTCATCTTTCTTTTTTTTTCCCCTCCTCCTCCTGGCCATCCACTACCTTCCCATCTTGATCTCCCTACTCCTTCCCAACATATGCACATTTTTCTATTTCAGGAATAGAAGGAAGTCATGCTTAGAATAAATTGGTCAGTTATTCCTGAAATGTCTTTCACTGTACCTAAGTTTCCATGATTGTCTTGACAGGAGTCTGGCTTTGTTGAGTATCATGCTGTTTTGGATAATTGGCAGCACAGATAATATTTGTTATAAGGAAAAGACCATATGGTATTGCAACACATCTCATGCTTTCTTTGCTTTGTAATTCTTATCAAAACAGTTATTCACATGCTTGTATATCATTTGGTTATTAGCTATCTCCTGCATTAGTATGTAAGATCCATGAGGACAGAGACAATTTTTCTAGCATCTAGCATAGTGACTGGCACATAGTAGGCACTCACTGAATATTTGACTTATGATTAAAGTGAATTAATATATGAATGAACTAGAGTTGCAAAAATATGGAGTGTGAAATAATGATGTATAGTCTGTAATACTCATTTGGCAAAGTGAGGCTCAAAAGAGAATGATGTGGGTATATGATTATGACTTGATCCCCAAGCATACATCTATGGCAAAGTCTCAGACACTTGGAGCTCATCATTGTGTGTGATAATTATGACAGTAGTCAGTTTGGGCCTGTATGATCTGCCCCTGATACTCTTCCCATATCATTTAATAATTTCATTTACTCTCAAAGCTGGGCCTTTAGACAGCTAAAAAATGTTTTATAATCTTATGTCTTGGTATATGTTAAAATTAATGTTCGATATAGATATGGCTGAATTTGTGGGCAAAAACTTTTATGTGCTGAAACTAATACTGGCTTACTATTTATTTCTATTGCTTTGGGAAACACAGAAGGGTTTCTGTGGTTACTATGATAATATTGCATAGCAGATAGTTATAGTGTACCATATTGATTGACCTGAGAAATGGTAATTTTTCAGGCTTTGTAAAATACCTCAAGTGTTAGAAAAATCAGCAAGTGACTAGCCCCAAATATGATTTTGGAAAAGATTCTTTTCTATAAACACTGTTTTAAAAAGCTTTGTAAAAATTTACTCTTATATCCTATTAGAGTTAGTTAAATTTTACTATGCTATTCTATAATTTCTACCACTAATATGTTAGGTTATTCTAGTGTGGTCGCTTGTGTATTGCTGTGAGGCTGGAGGCTATGCCACTGGTATGTCAGATACCAGCAGAGTCACCCATGGTGGACAGGTTTCAGCAGAGCTTCCAGACTAAGACTGACTTGGAAAAAGGAAGGGGCCATCCACTTCTCAAAGAATTGGCCAGTGAAAACCTTATGAATAGCTGTGAAACACTGTGATATATTACTGGAAAACTTTATGAATAGCCCTGAAACATTGTTCAATATACTGCCAGAAGATGAGCTCTTCAGGTCAGAAGGCACTCAAAATGTGACTGGGGAAGAGCTGCCTCCTCAGAGTAGAGCCAAACTTATTGATGTGGATGGAGCTTTGGGGCCCTCCATTTGCTGAAGTGGCACATCTCAAAATGAGAAGAAACAGCTGCAAACATCTGTTAATATTCAGAACATGGAATGTATGAAATATGAATCTAGGAAAATTGGAAGTTAACAAAAATGAAATGGAATACATGAAGTAGATATACTAGGCATTAGTGAGTTTAAATGGACGGCTTTTGGCCATTTTGAATCAGACAACCATATGATGTACTATGCTGGCAATGGCAAATTGAAGACAAATGGTGTGGCATTCATTGTCAAAAAGAATGTTTCAACATCTATCCTGAAGTACAATTCTGTCAGCAATAGGATAAGATCCATACACCTCCAAAGAAGAGCAGTTAATACAACTATTATTCAAATTTATTCACCAACCACCAAAGCCAAAGATGAGGAAATTGAAGATTTTTACCAACTTCTGTAGTCTGAAATTGACCAAACATGCAGTCAAGATGTGTTGATTATCGCCAGTGATTGGAATGCAAAAGTTGAAAACAAAAAGCATCACTGATAGTTGAAAAATATGGCCTTGGTGATAGAAATAACACTGGAAGATCACATGATAGAACTCTGTAAGACCAATGATTTATTCATTGCAAACACCTTTTTTCAACAAGATAAACAATGGGTATACATGTGGACTTCACCAGATGGAGTACACAGAAAGCAGATAGACTACATCTGTGGAAAGAGGAGATGGAGAAGCTCAATATCTTCAGCCAAAACAAAGCCAGGATCTGACTATGGAACAGACCATCAATCGTTCATTTGCAAGTTCAAGTTGAAGCTGAAGATGATTAAAAGAAGTCCACAAGAGCCAAAATATGACCTTGATTATATCCCTCCTGACCTGAATTTAGAGACCATCTAAAGAATAGATTTGATGCATTGAACACCAGTGACTGAAAACCAGAAGAATTGTGGGATGACATCAAGAACATCATCCATGAAGAAAGCAAAAGGTCATTAAAAAGATAGAAAATTAAGAAAAGACAAAATTGAATGCCAGAAGAGACTCTGAAAATTACCTTGAATAGAGATGGAAGCAAATGGAAGAAAGAAATGACAAGAGAAAAGAGTTGAACAGAAGATTTCAAGGAGCAGCTCGAGAAGGCAAAATCAATTATTATAATGAAATATGCAATGATCTAGAGTTAAAAAACTAAAAGGAAAGAACACGCTTGGCATTTCTCAAGCTGAAAAGAACTGAAGAAAAAATTCAAGCCTCAAGTTGCTATGTTGAAAGATTCTATGGAAAGATATTGATTGATGCAGGAAGCATAAAAAGAAGATTGAAGGAATACAGAGTCACTGTACCAAAAAGAATTGGTCATTGTTCATCCATTTCAGGAAGTGGCGTATGATCAAGAACCAATGATTTTGAAGGAAGAAGCAAAGCTGTGCTGAAGGAATTGGTGAAGAACAAGGCTCCAGGAATTGATGGAATAGCCATTGAGATGTTTCAACAAATGGATGTTGTGCTGGAGGTACTCACTCATCTGTGGCAAGAAATCTGGAAGACAGCTACATGGCCAACTGACAGGAAGAGATTCATATTTGTACCTATTCCAAAGAGAGGTTATCCCACAGAATGTGGAAATTATCGAACAATATCATTAATATCACATGCAAGTAAAATCTTGCTGAAGATTAATAAAAAACGTTTGCAGCAGTATATTGACAGAGAACTTCCAGAAATGCAAGCTGGATTCAGAAGAAGACATAGAATGAGGGATATCATTGCTGAGTTCAGATGGATCTTAGCTGATAGGAACGAATACCAGAAAGATGTTTACTTGTGTTTTATTGACTATGCAGAAGCATTTGATTGTGTGGATCATAACAATTTGCAGATAAAATTGAGAAGAATGGGAATTCCACAACACTTAATTGTGCTCACAAGGAACTTGTACCCAGAGGCTGTCATTCGAACAGAACAAGGGGATATTGCATGGTCTACAATCAGGAAGAGAGTGCCTCTAGGCTGTATCATTTCACCATACTTAATTCAATCTGTATGCTGATCAAATAATCCGAGAAGCTGAAGAAGAATGCAGCATCAGGATTGATGGAAGACTCATTAACCACCTGCAATATGCAGATGACACAACTTTGCTTGCTGAATGTGAGGATCATTTGGAGCCCTTACTGGTGAAGATTAAGGACTACAGTCTACAGTATGGATTACATCTCAGCATAAAGAAAACAACAATCCTCACAGCTCCACCAATAAGCAGCATCACAATAAATAGAAAAACAATTGAACTTGTCAAAGATTTCTTATTACTTGGATCCACAGTCAACACCAATGGAAACAGCAGCCAAGATATTAGACAACATATTGCACTGGGAAAATCTGCTGCCAAAGACCTTTTTCAAGTGCTGAAGAAAAAAAAGTCTTTTTGAAGACTAAGGTGTGACTAACCCAAGCCATTGTATTTTGAATCACCTCATATGCATGTTAGAGCTTGGCAATGAATAAGGAACACCAAAGAAGAGTTGATGCTTTTGAGTTATGGTGTTTGCCAAGAATACTGAAGGTACCAAGGACTGCAAAAAGAACTAACAAATGTTTCCTGGAAGATGTGCAGCCAGAATGCTACTTGGAAGTGAGAATGACCAGACCTCGTCTCACCTACTTTGGTCATTTTGTCAGAAGGGACCATTCCTTGGAGAAGGATATCATGCTTGGTAAAGTGGATTGTCAACAAAAAAGAGGAAGGCCCTCAACGAGATGGATTGACAGTGTTGCTGCAACAATGGATTCATGTATATTGAGGATTGTGAGGCTGGCAGAGCCATAGGGTCAGAGCTGACTGGACAGCACTTAACAACAACAATGTTCTATAATTTTAAACTCTAAAATATATATTAGATTGTATGTTTATATCATATTACATTGAATGACTGTTAAAAGAACTAACAGGTCTGTCATAGAGGAAGTGCAACCAGAATGCTCCTCGGAGGCGATAATGGTCAGACTTCGTCTCACATACTTTGGTCATGTTGTCAGAAGGGACCATTCCCTGGAGAAGGATGTCATGCTTGGTAAGGTGGAGGGCCAACGAAAGAGAGGAAGGCCCTCAACGAGATGGATTGACATGGTGGCAGCAGCAATGGGCTCAAGTATAACAAGAATCATGGAGCTGGCTCAGGACGGGGCGATGTTTCGTTCTGCTGTGCATAGGGTCACTATGAGTCAGAGACAACTCAACAGCACCTAACAACAACAAAAATATGTTCAATTACTTGTTTATAATATAATTCTTATATTAATATTTGTCATAGTAATCACTCAAATAACAAATTCAGGCCTAGAGAAGTTAAATAGCATGTCAAAGTTCATATACTTAAGAGGAAGTGCCAGATGCCAACACAGATCTCTGTACATCCAAGGAGGAGGACATTGTAACCATTATGCTTTACTATCTCCTACAGAATCCAGTCTTCTTTATATATTGTCTTCTGTATAGAGAAAATCTTAGGTCAGTCCCTGTATTTAAACTGAATTCATTTTATCTGCTACAGTACACAGACTATAGAGTTTAACAACAATCTTAGTTTCCTTTATTATTCTAGGTGATTTATTTTACTTATGTGGTTATTTCACGCTAACACACCTGCACTACTTTTTTTCCTATGTCTGAAAATATAGCTGTTTATTTTGGGGTGTTTAAATCTATGTTTTTCAATTTCCTGAGATATTGCCTTATTGTAGGCTTTAAATATCTAGAAATTTTCTCATTTTTTTCCTAAAATTTTATGTATAAGTGACATTTTTATTTATAATATCATTACCAATTTTTTTAAGTTACATTTATAAACAATTTTGTATTATTTATCCAGGTAAATTTAAAAAATAATAATAATAATACCAGAAAGTGCAGGATTGGACAGGCTCAGGAAAACAGTGCCTCCAGGTTGAGTTTGATTTGAGCTCACTGACTTGAGAGGTGGGAAAGTTGGCCTTAACAGTGGTTCTGCCTCTCATTAGCTGTGTAACCTTAGTTGCACTCTTTTTCTTTCTAAGCCACACTTTTATTGAATAAGAAGTGGTACTACATTATCATACAAAGCTTTTCTTAGAGCAAAGAGACTGGGCTTCTGTGATTCTAAAATAGTACTCAAAAACTGCCCTTGAAAGTCATCATTCTGGTCCCAAATCAGTACAGCATGCAAAATGTAGGAGCCAGGTAGATATATAGATAGAGATGATATAGATAGATAGATAGATAGATAGATAGGTGGGTAGGTAGGTAGATAGATAGAGCTATAAAAGGTAATACTTATATTGATTTGACGAATATGTATTGAGTTCCAAATACTTTCCATGGACTGAGACCTAGGTCACTACATTATGTGGAGGCTGGGCAGATGAGGGGAAAGCGACAAACAACTCTGGAGATGTCTGGTGAGATAAGAAAAGAACCAAGAAAAAGATCCTGGAGATTAAGCAAAGACATTTGCAAAGAGGAAGTGATCTGCTGTGCAAAAAGCTGAAGACAAGTAGAATAAAATTACCTTAAAAGGTTTGGCACACTATTACTTGAAACAATCTTGAAATTCCTGAGATGAAATAGCTATAAATGTAGAAGACTGAAGAGTTCTTTTGTCAAGCCTACATGTGCTGTTGAGTCAGCACTGACTTACAGCAACTCTGTTCAACAGAACGAAACAGTCCATGGCCCTGCACTATCCTCACAATTTTTGCTATGGTTGAGCCCATCATTGCAGCCACTCTTCAATCCATCTCCTTGAGAGTCTTTCCCTTTTTCACTGACTCTCTACTATAACTGGCATTATATCCTTCTCTAGGGACTAGTCCCTTCTGGCAACATAACCAAAGTATGAAAGACAAAGTTTGGTCATTCTCATTTCTAAGAAACATTCCAGCTATACTTCTTCCAGGACTGATTTGTTCATTCTTTTGGCAGTCCATGGTATTTTCAGTATTCTTCACCAACACCACAATTCAAAGGCATCAATTCTTCGTTGGTTTTCCTTATTCACTGTCCAGCTTTCACATGCATGTGAGATTATTGAGCTATACATATATACTTTCAAATGGATCTATGTGGAGTCACCATACCTGCCAATCTGCCATCTAGGTTTTATACAAAATAAATGTAGAAGGTAAGCTCCATGACATCAGAGATTTGGTGAGTCCCTTTTCACCATATTTCTAGCGCCTAAAAGAGTGCTCAATAAATATTTCTGAAATAAATAAATGAATCAATTGAATGATGGAGTGATGATTCTAACTTTCACAAATGTAAATATTCTCACACATGTGACAATAACCTCAAATAATAATGTAATGACTTTATTAAAGCCAATCCAAAATAACACCAGAGAAGTACATACTCATTAGAACAATAAACCATACAAAATTAAAAGGGCACAGCATTTTCCCAGGGATAAATCTCAGAAGACAGGTTGTTGTTGTTGTTGTTATGTGCCGTCGAGTCGGACCCGACTTATAGCGACCCCTCCTTGGGTTTCCGAGGCAGTATCACTACGGAAGTAGATTGCCCCATCTTCCTTCCGAGGAGTGGCTGGTGGGTTTGAACCGCCAGCCTTCTGGTTAGCAGTCAAGTGCCTTAGGCACTATACTACCAGAGCTCCTCAGGTGATAGGAAGGCATAGGAAAGAAGGACAAAGGAAAATGGTAAACATGTGAAGGACATGAAAAGAGTTCTATTACATTGTGGATATTGTAGTCAATGGCACAGAATAAAATGTGTATGAATTGTTGAATGGAAAACCAATTTGCACTGTAAACTTTCACCCAAATAACAATTATTTTTTTATAAAAGAGAGCCAACCAATCAGGGCAGATAGCTTATGTTTTGAACTTACATATGAGTTAGACATCTTGTGATCATTTTGTTTCTAATCAATTACAAGGCATACCTCATTTTATTGCACCTTGCTTTATTGCACTTTGTAAATACTGACTTTTTCATAAATTGAAAGTTTTTGGCAACCTTGCACTGAGCAAGTCTATCAGAAACATTTTCCCGCAGCACATACTCACTTCATTTCGTATCTCTGTGTTACATTTTTGTGATTCTCACAATATTTAAAACTTTTTGTAATGCTATCGCACACTTAATGACTATACTATGGTGTAAACATTATTTTTATATATACTAGGAAACAAAAAAAATGGTGTGACTCACTTTATTGTGACATTTACTTTATTGCAGTGCCCTGCAACTGAACCTACAATATCTTTGAGGTATTCCTGTAAATAAGTATCACGCTCTATGGAGCAAGAGTTCAAAATCATTTTTCTGGTAGAATCTTAGAAACAATATAAATTTGAATCCGCCAATGGCAATTGCTCCATAGCATCTGAATTAGATATTGTCCTTCCAGACTTGTAAACAATATTTACACAGAAGCTCTAAGGACTAGACAGCAACTGAAACAGCCAAAAGGACTCCCAACATTGTATACATGTTGATCTACTTAATTCTATAAATTTAGAATAAACAACTTACATCTGCAAAACTTTTGAAGCCACAACTGTGCAAATCTTGTGCAATATCTTGATCCCAGAAATAACAGCTGGCTCTTCTGCATTAATATGTACATGTTAAATTCTTAGATGACTTTAATCCTCAGTCCTAAGCAGTTGCTGCCTCGGCAGCATCTGGCATCTTGTGGCTGAACCAGCTTCAATCGTATCAAGTCCTTATAATCGGCATCTGCAATTACATATCCTGGCTTAGAATACAGAGATATGGAGATATGCTTCCTAGGAACAGTAGAAACATGCCTAAGGCACTTGACTGCTAACCAGAGGGCTGGCAGTTCAAACCCACCAGCCACTCCTTGGAAGGAAGATGGGGCAATCTACTTCCATCGTGATACTGCCTCAGAAACCCAAGGCGGGGTTGCTATGAGTCGGATCTGACTTGACGGCACATAACAACCACAACAATTATGAGTAGGAAGCAAGTGTGATAAAAATGGAAGAGATCCAGGACACTTAAGGTTCTGTCTTTGTTTTTGGACCAGGAACATTGTGAGTTGCATATAAATTATGTAGAAAACTTTCTAGTATAATTGAATGATATGAACATGGAAATGTCCAGTTTACTTTCTCTTAGATCTACTTGACATCAAAACATTTAGAACTTTCTAAATCCTCTCATGTGCTCCAATAAGCTAATTGGCATTGACAATGAGGTACCTTATGAGGAATTCCAGAGGGCACAGTGTCTGTGATTTGGCATTGTGAATTCTAAAGGCAACAGGAATTTGGAATTAAAAAGCAGTCCTTGATGGCTAGTAGTGCTTTGGGCATATAAAACAGCATCATTGATAAATTATATCAAGATTGGATAAGGTACAGATTTTAAAGATCTTTCTTTCTATAAAGACAATTAAGTTATAGTGGGTAAAACCACTGAGCATTGACTCTGTCTGTTCTGTGATATAATCAAAGCTTCATCTTAATCTTAGGACCTTTATCCTACACAATCCATGGGTACATATCATGAGTTTAAGGACACTTTATTTGATAAGACAATCCAGCTTATTGACATAGGTCCTCATTCTTTTTAAGTCCCTACCTGTTTAAATTATCTGTTTTTCAATTTTCTATTTTTCTTACTGATTTGCAGTTCTTCCTGTGTTCTAGATGATAATTCCTTTATAGTTGTAAATAATGAGTTGTGTCTGTATTAACTTTGTATACAGTGTCCCTTGTCCTTTATTATTTTGTTTTTCATATTCTATTTCTTTTATTACCCACTAGGTTCTTGAGCAGGCTGTTATTCAGTCTTTATGTATTTTTTTCCCTAATCTTCCTATTATTGATCTCTAATTTTATAGTGTTGTGATGTGAGAGGATGCTTTGTAGTATTTCAATGTTTAAAATGCATTAAGGCTTGTTTTGTGGCCTAATGTATGGTCTATTCTGAAGAATGATCCATGTACATTGAAAAAGAATGTGTATTGTGTTTTTTTGGATGTCGCTGTTGTTTTTGTTATGTGCCATTGAGTCGGACCTGACTCATAGTGACCCCTTCTTGGGTTTCTGAGGCAGTATCACTACTGAAGTAGATTGCCCAACCTTCCTTCCGAGGAGTGACTGGTGGGTTTGAACTGACAGCCTTCCAGCTAGCAGTCAAGTGCCTTAGGCACTATACTACCAGAGCTCCCAAAGTGTGCTATTGCTGGGTGTGGTAGTTCAGTTTGTGTGACATCTTGGCTAGGCCTGGTTGAGTGGCTGGGCAGCTGGATGTAGGATTCCCCATGATGACACTGGTAATCAACTCAATGATGGAATCTACTGTGAGCAGCTGAGTAGCTGCCTTAGGGAATGTGGTCTGCTTCCTGTATATAAGCAGATGCCTTGGTGAATGATCTCTAGTTTATGGCATGCTTGGACCCTGCATATAGCCTTGTTGTTGTTCAGTAGCCTACCATGCTCTGCCAACTTTGGGACTTACAATGGACTTGAATTAATGACCTGCATGTGGTTTGGTAACATCAGGACTGTGCCATTTTACTTGTCAGTCTTGGGTCTGGCAGCCTCAGTAGCCAACAGCTGTCTGAGTGAAGAAAATCTCTAGCTCCAGTGGGCTGGGAGCAGGAAGCAGAGCTGAAACCCAAGGCAGAGGGGCTTTCACCCAGCTCCTAGAGCCTGGTACTTTGAACTCGGACTTAAAGCCTCCAAACTATAAGAGAATAAATTCCTGTTTATTAAGGCCATCCCATTTGTGTTATATTTCTGTCAGAGTGGCACTAGGTAACCAGAACACTGGGTCATATGGCAATTCTATATTTAACTTTTTGAGGAATTGCCAAACTCTTGTCCACAGTGACTATACAATTTTACAATTCCACCATCAATGAATGAGGATTCCAGTTTCTCCACATCCTCACCAATACTGTTTTCTTTTTTTAAAAAATCATAGCCATTTTAGTGGTGTGAAGTGATATTTCATTGTGGTTTTTATTTGTGTTTTATTTGTCTTTCCCTAATTAGCTCCTTATGGAGCTCTGGTGGCATAGTGCCTAAGGCATTTGACTGTTAACCAGAAGGTTGGCGGTTCAAACCCATGAAATGCTCCGTGGAAGGAAGACGGGGCAATCTAGTTCTGTAAGATTTGTTGTTGTTGTTGTTGTTGTTGTTGTTGTTGTTGTTGTTGTTGTTGTTGTTATGTGCCGTCAAGTCGGACCAGACTCACAGCAACCCCTCCTTGGGTTTGTGAGGCAGTATCACTACAGAAGTAGGATTGCCCAACCTTCCTTATGAGGAGAGGCCGGTGGATTTGAACCGCCAGCCTTCTGGTTAGTAGTCAAGTGCCTTAGGCACTATGCTACCACCTTGAAAACCCAATGGGTGTTGCTATGAGTCACAGTGAACTCAATAGCAGTGGGTAATAAGTAATATAATCCCTTGGTAGTGCAAACAATTAAGTGTTTCTTCCTGATGTGTGCTATTATAAATATTCCTTTTCAGCTCATAGGTTCATGTTTTGGCTATAGATTTTCCTTCCCATACTTATTACTCAACTTGTACCACTAACGGTGTTGAAGTATGTGAAGTAGGGGAGGTGAAAGAGAACACATCAAACAACTTAACTGGCAGTGGGCAAATATTCTCTGTTAAGGGATATAGTTTCTAAAATACAAATGAGCAACATTTCTAGCATTTCTTTGCATGAAAAAAGTTTACAAATTAATGGCTAAAATCTAATTATTTTTGCTTTGTGTACTCAATGTTTATTTAGACTTACCCTGGTCCTTATTGGGAGCTCTGGTGGCATAGTGCCTAAGGGATCTGACTGCTAACCAGAAGGCTGGTGGTTAAAACCCACCAACCACTCCCTGGAAGGAAGGTTGGGCAATCTACTTCTATAGTGATACTGCCTCAGAAACCCAAGGAGGGGTTGCTATGAGTCAGACCTGACTCCATGGCAGCAGGTTTTTTTTCATCCTTATTATTCTTTTACTTTTCAAACCTTCTGCCTTTCAGACCTTCCTTCTAGATCATATTTCTTCTTCTTGAAGTATATCATGTAGAAGTTCCTTTTGGGTGAATCTGTGGGTGGTAAATGCTCAGTTTTTGTTTCCTTGAAAGAATCTTTATTTAACATTCAGTCTTGAATGAAAATTTAGCTGAGTTCAGGAATCCAGATTGACAGTTATTTTTTTCAGGTTTTCAGTTTGAATATACCATGTATTCACTTCCTTACAATAGTGCCAAAAAGACATCTTTTTCATGTTCCTAGTCTTAAAAGAAACTTTCAACATTTCAGTGTTTATTATGATGTTTGCTGGACATTTTTCATAGATGTGTTTTAATTATAAATAAATTTACTCTTTTACTAGGATTATTTTTTTAAATGAATCAGTATTAAAAAGTATATTGTATACTTTGTATCCATATATGTATATATATAACATAGATTTTTAAGTTATTGAGGTAGTTGATTACATTAACCAAATTCTTAATAATAAGCCAATCTTTTATTCCTATGATAAGCACAGCTTGATCATAGTGTATTGTATTTACTTTATATTTGTTAGCTTCAGTCTGTTAGTATTTGTTTATGATATTAAAGCTAAGCTAATTAATGAGGTGGGTCACTAATTTCTTTTTCTTTTTTTTTTTTAAATCCATGTCTAGTATCTTAGAGTGAATTTAGAAGAGTTTCCTCTATTTGTTTTCTGTAGAGAATGTGTGTAAGTTCACAATAAAAATTTACTGAATAAGTTTTAGTTTATAAACCATGTATATTCCTTATGGGAAGTTTTTTTTTTTTTTTTTTTTTTTAACAATCTTAACTTTGACATGGCTGTAGAACTGTTCAGCTTTTATATTTCTTCTAGGTCCATCTGAGTAAGTTTTAATTTCCTAATATTTTTATACTTCATATACATTGTCAAGTTAAGTGAGGAAAAGTTGTTAATAATGTCTTCCTACTTAAAAAATAAAACTCTACAATATTTGGAATATTTATATTTCTGATTATATTTATTTTTTGCCTTCTGTTTTTTTTGTTTAACTTTTATTTTTATTAGTATTTACAAAGAACACGATTTCAGCTTTTTATTTTTTCTTTTGAGCATTTTCTATTCTTTTTTTCTTTCTTCCTCTTCCTTAAACTCTCTCTGTCCCTAATAATATTCAGAAAATAATAGTTTTGAAAAATTACTCCATGACTGAATTACATTTGCATCACATGGTAAGTCATTGAAACAAGATTTTCAAATCTTATACATGTCACTGAAAAATCAACATGTCCAAGGATTAATTACTTCTTACTTCTATGTATAAAACCAAAACCAAACTCACTGCCATCAAGTAGATTCGCCTCATAGAGACCCCTCCTTTGGTTTCTGAGGTGGTTTCTCTACCAAAGTAGATTGTTCAATCTTCTATGTATATACAAGTGATTTTTTTTTTTTAATTGCTGTAAAGAAAGACATGGATATAGGACCTTTAAAGGTAAATTTCATGACATTTATACTTAGACAATTAACCTTCCATTAAATATATAGCATATTCTTGTCAATATTTTCAAAGCCTACTTGAAATAAATACAGAATTCATACTATATGACTTTAATGCCTTCTCTTTTCATAAAGGAATGGAAAAGGAATGTTGTATTATTTTTTTATTAGTTTGTGAGGAAATGCTGAGTTATATGTTTCTGTTGTAGAGTCTTATGCAGAATATTTTAAGTTTTTATCTAAGTGAATATAAAAAAAAATGGTTTCAACAATGAATTTGAAACAATAATACATAGTTCTAACTTGTGGAACATTTGAAGAGTATTTTGTTGCATCAAAATTGCTGAATGCTCCTTATCTGAAGGAATGGCTTACTACTGTAACATCACAAGTCTAAGACATTCCACCAGTCAAGGTTAAAACAATCCTTACTGTTTCTTCAACATTTTCTTGCCTTACTTTTGACAGTTTAGTTTGAACTCCTGAATTAGTGAGTTACTGCTAAGAATGAGGCTGTGATTTACTTACCATAAGATTCCTAGGCCTGCAGAACATTAAGGGTAAATGAGATCTCTTCTATGGGAGATTTATTCTATGTGGCTGTGCTTATCTTGAAAAGCTGCCAAGTTTGCTTTTATGCTCTCAGTGGGAATCAATTAGAGTACCTGCTGTTTTGAATAGCAGATAATAGTGGAAGGTCAGGATTTAGACCACCAAGACTCTTCAACAAGCAACTATTATTTTAAAACTACACTATAGAAGATTTTCTTTCTAGTTCAGAATACATTGATTAACTAATGACTTTGACTAAAATTATTCTTGTTACACACACCTAAGCTTTATTCAGTGTAACTAGAGCAAGTTTATTTTTTAATGGAAAATTCAGCATTTTGACCTAATTAAACTAACCCCGACTGAGGTAGAAAATTTAACAGGCCCATAACAAAAGAAGAAAACTAACAATTCAAAAAAAAAAAAAAAAAAAAGCCAACAAAACAAAAACCCACACATTTTCCTGAATTAAAATCATCAGTTTAGAATTCAGTTAATTGAAATATAAAATGTTTCCAGAAAGTACATGATGAGCAATTGATGTTTGTTTATTTTTAAGAGTCTAAAAATATTTCAAACTCACTGCTGTATAGTCAAATCTGACTCACAGCAACCCCTCCTTGGGTTTCCAAAGTGGTATCACTACAGAAGTAGATTTTCCAATCTTCCTTCCAAGGAGTGACTGGTGAGTTTGAACTGCCAGCTTTCTGGTTAGCAGTCAAATGCCTTAGGCACTAAGCCACCAGAGCTCCCAAAATATTTCAAAGTGATTTGATTTAGCTATGATTTCTTAGATGAGTTTTTGGTAAATTGTATATGTAAATAAAAGTACATAAGCTGAGCTAAAACACATCCCAATAATGACAAGACATATTTCTTTGAAATGATTTGAAGCAGAAAAAACATCAGTGACACCAGATAAAATAAGTTTGATTCAATGTTGTATTCTCCATTGACTATTAAATTTATATATCTATAAACAGTTCAGAATTCTAAATTTAAAAATAAATTTAAAATAAGATAAAAATATTTTGGGACTTGTGGTAAATTCAGTGTTAAAGTTATAATCAGTTTGAAAGATTAGCTTAAATGTATCAGATTTAAGCTATAATTTACCTTAGTTTTCTTGTCTTTTATAATCTATTTTGACCATCACCACCACAGTAAGCCTTCTAAAATAGTCTTTTTGCTTTATTAATTTCCTGTGGAAACTACTAAGTGGCTTTCTCTTTTCTACAAATAAAAATCTTTGGTATTCCCTGGAATTCAAGGTCCTTTTCTTCTGTCTTTTTCATTTTGTTTTTCATTACTTCCTTCCGTATGTGCTTTTTCCCCTCACGCTGGTCTTCTTACCCTTTCCTACATCATTCACATTGCCACTGTTTCTGTCTCTTCTGACCTGTTCTCTTCCCTCATACAGACGTTTTTCACCTTTGCCCTATATCTGGATAAATAGTAATACAGTCATCTTCACTTCAAATTAAATATCTTGATCACCTTTAGATTACCCTCATGGATTCTAGATTTCCATGTGTTTGTTAATGATATGCTTGTGTCTGTAAAACTTCAATCATGCCACAGAAATAGAAAGTCTTAAAGAATGTTTCATCGTGTCTTGTCTCTTCTCTGTGTGTGTGTGTGTATGTGTGTGCATGTGTATGACTGTATGGCTCTGGACTGGCTACGAGTAGACCTGTACTTAGGTTTCTGACACTGTCTTCTTGAGCTTCCGCCAAGTTCTCTTCTTTGTCACTTTTTCTCTTCTGCTTTATTGCAGTATTTTTTTTTTTTTTTTTTTTTTTTTTTTTTTTTTTTTTTTTTTTGTTTCTTTCAACTTGTCCCTATAGAAAGTTAACTGCATCCTGAAAATCTAAAGCTCATCTACACTGAGGTAAAAATGACTCAGAACAAGTTACAGAAATGTACACACAAAGAGTCACTATGTTGTGTCAAGGACCAAAATTATGTGATGCAGTAATACAGTACTAACTAAGGAATTTAAGCATAAAGCAGAGAGAGCTTAAGTGAGGATATGTTTTAGAGCAGGAGGTACTAAATTCATACTACAGACACAATTGCCTTTTCTTGGAGTCTTGGTCATGTGGCATGAAAAATTAGTTTTGCTTATTATGTTATAGTGAACCTTGCAAAGCCACATGTGTTTTATTTAAAGAAATTGTAGAATTTACTTTTGTTAAAGAGATATTTTGTTTTTTATCTAGTCATCTTTCCATCACTGTCATACACTGTTTTAATTATAAGTTAATGCTAAAAGTTTCATCATATTTTCTTCAAATAATCTGTTGTTCTATCTAAACAACTTTCTCAAAAATTATGAACTTAACCTCAAAAATGCAATTCCCTCTCTTATTAGTTATTGCTCTCTTGTTTCAGCATGTTATTTGTACAGGATTGTGGTGTAAAGTAGAAGGTGAGAAAGAATGCAAAACCAAACTAGATCCACCGATGGATGGAACCGATTGTGATCCTGGTAAGGTAAGTCATCAATCTCCTGAAGTGAATAAAAATATTAAATGAAATAAGAAATTTGCATTTACTTTGCGGATTTTCTTCTGCTAGTTACATATGTCTTTGTTTCAACACTGACGGAATATTCTCATTGTCTAAAAAAAATTCAGCATTTCATCTTTTAAAAATCTGATCTCTTTATGTTCTTTCAAATTCCTGGTTGTTTTGTTAATACTGATGTGGTTGTTTCTATTGTTAATGGTTATGCTGAGAGTCAGATATATGAATGATTTTGACAGCAAAGTTAATGCATATAATTTTTACTATTTAAATTAAACATTAGTAAAATAAACACAAATAATAGAATAATTAATAAAACTACTCAGACCTGATGAATTCTTTAGGGTATAAAATAGTATCTCAGGAGAGCTACTGAATATTAGTAATTTTTCCTTGTCAATTTAAGAATCAATAATATTTTCCAATGGAGATTTTAGATTAGTGACTATTTGGTTTTCTTAGTTGTTTAACACAGCTGAAACCAATCCTATGGTTGCTAGACTTGGAATCGACTTGATGGAAGTGGGCTTTTAAGTTGTTTAATGTGTGTCATAAGGCTACAGGAATTTATATACACTTTCAGATAAAAATAATTGCTTTTGAAAAATAAATTTACTATCAAAGAATATGAAGTTAGGTATGTCCTATATATATTTATAATCAAGTTTAATTTAATCAAGAGATAGTAGTTCAATAGTTTGCATAATTTTATAATTGTTATTCTTTGAAATTCAAGTGGAATGGTCACCACATTACCACTCAATATAAAGTAAGAAACCTCACTGGTGAAGAACATGAACTTTTATTATATTTGAAAAGAAACGGTAAAATAAAACATCTTCAGTTACTTGGTGTGAATTATTTTGGGAAAAATATGTGAAGTGTTTTTAAATAAAAAAACATCAATTTGAAAATGAACTGAAATTAGCCATTCAAGTTCTAGAAATTTGTCTTAGCGGAATATACATGTACAGAAATACACACACATACACACACACCATCCTTATGTAGGGTGAAATTTGTAATGGCAAAAAATTAATATATATATATATATATATATATATATTTGTCAGTAGTGAAGTGGTTACAGTGTAGCTGTTAAAAAAAAAAAATGAGGTAGATATATAGATACTACCATGGCAAGACCTATGAAATATGGCTGTTAGTACATAGACATGTCAGAAGAATTCATACTTTTTGATTCCGTTTGAGATTTAAGAAAAAAAACGAAGTGACTATATACAGATGTGAATATACCCAGTTACACACACACACACACAAAGATGTACTTGTAACGTCCTAGTAAATTGTTTGATAATATAAGCTTACAGCCATTATTAGTGGTAACCTTTTCAGCAGGAAGTGGAATTGATGGATAGGAGTAAGGCATTAGTAGTTGAGGGTGAATTTAACTTTTCTCCATACCTTCTTAATTGTTTAAATATAGTCATGTAGTTATTTATTATGTCTATAATTTCTTTAATTAAAAAAGTACAAATTGTTAAAATCCCCCAAAAAATTATTTTAAAGAATAAAGAAGTTTTATCACTAGAGACTATTAATAACAAAATGGTTTCTTGGATGGGAACTTCTGTGAAATATCAGTCTGTTGTTTACAGACTATGCCAAATATTATTCCGTGAGCTTAAATGCAGAGTCGGTATTTGGGCCTGTTTTACTTCCTTTTTTAAAAAATTATAAATAAAAATATAATAAAGTTTGTACGTAAGGCAAGCCTTATATATTATTATGAGGAATTTATTTCTTGAATCGTAAAATACTTCACCAGCAATAATTTTATCATCACTCAAGCACAAATACCATAATAAACAAATATAACCAAATATTCAGCCATAATTCCTTAAACATCCTGCAATCCACCCATCTTACTTAATTCTTCTTTAGCTATATAAAATATCTTCATTCTTATAATCTAGCATACTAAATTTTTTTTTATTGTTTTGTCTTATTATGTTCATAAGAATAATTAGAAGAGACTTCAGGTCTCTAAAATAATCTTGCTCTTTCATCAATTAAAACTGCAATTACTCATCAATTGTAAAATATTTAATTTCCCTATAATTATGCTTATGATTTTTTGTTAGTGATTCTGTTATACTTTGTATATTGAAGTAACTATGAACTTCTCAGTTCCTCAGACCATGTGAACTTCTTCAAATATCCATCTGTTCCAAGTGTTGTAGCTGCCATCATAGAAATGGTTTCCAACATCGCTGTTGAGTATGGGAGTGCTAAAATATTTGAATGCTTGCAACTCTCCTAAACACTGCTAGCTCAGGGGATTGCAAATCAAGAAATAGATCTGGAGATTTTGCATTTTATAATACTGCCATGCTGTTAATTTAGCTGCATAAATCAATTTCATCTAACAGTATACAATGAAATCTGAGAAGATACCTACAGAATTGTATGTTTCAAAATTATTTTGAATATACTGATTTATACACTATTTATAAATATTTATAAGTGTCATGTACCAAATTAGAAGACTTAATAATGTTTTCTCTCTTCCCCTTTCTCTTGATAATGCTATCATTTATGTTTACACTTTTATTTCATAGAGATTAAAGAGTTGATAAATAATAGTGATACCACCTCAGAAACCCAAGGAGGGGTCGCTATGAGTCGGGTCCTACTCGACGGCACATAACAACAACAACAAATAATAGTAAAAAGCAACAAATATATATTTTTAATTTATTTTCTGGGAGTAGGGATGGTAGGGCTTTTAAAGACCAATTTGCTAGAATTTTGGATTGTTCTGTCAGGGTCTAAATAATATATTTTGGTCATTTATTTTCCCAGATTATCATTATCATTCATTATTAAAAATACTGAGGAATGTCATATCCTACCACAAATGTGCATATGTTGAGAGCTTTTGCCTTCCTTTTTCCTTCTCTCTCTTCTAACATGTGAACAAAGAGATTTTATTATAGAATAATGAGGCTCTTTGGTCATCCTTATGAACCTTTTTCAGTCATTTATTTTCATGAACTTCTACACATATCCACATAAAAACTGGGGAGAATAGAATAGAAATATAGTCAATGTCAAGGACTAGTAGTGTAGTGCGTAAGGCACTTGACTGCTAACCAGAAGGCTGGTGATTCAAACCAACCAGTCACTCCTCAGAAGGAAGATGGGGCAATCTACTTCCGTAGTGATACTGCCTCGGAAACCCAAGGAGGGGTAGCTGTGAGTCAGATCCTACTCGACGGCACATAACAACAACAGCATGTATCAGTTATCATTTTCATATATCATACTGACTTAGTAGAAATGACAGACTTGAAGTTGTGTAACAATATCATTTTTGGA
>NW_006921772.1:4403840-4405335 GCF_000298275.1 Orycteropus afer afer
TTTTTTTTTTTTTTTTTTTATCTTATCTGAGTGGGAGACAGCAACTCTTCCCACACAACCCAACCATACCTGTGTCTCCAGCAGTTCCACCCAATGAGTGAAGGCCACCACTTGCTTTTACACCAAGTGGCCAACAATAGATGGTGGCCATTACCAGCTAAACTCACCCTCAGCTGCTCTTTATGAACACCTAACAGAGATCTGTGCACACACTCACAGCCAACAGGAGACAGGTGGTGAATGCATAAGTACTAACAACTAACAAATAGAGGAGCACAGTACCCTGCTCATACAAATAAATAAATAAATGGAAAAAAAGAATCTTGCATGTATCATACCAACATATAACCACAAATTAAACATAAATACACCACCACAATGTCTCAGAAATAACAGACCATCAGAGTCCATACAAAAAAGCAAGATAAAGTAGCAGAAATGGGAACAGGATACAGACACTGAAAATATCCCTGAGGAAGAAGCAGCATGCAGACTCCCTGATAAGAATTCAAAGTAATTACATTTGGTACCTTCAATGGATTGAGAGAAAAATCAAGGAAAACACAAGACCAAGGAAAACACTGACAAAATTAAGGAAAACAGAGACAAACTCTATAGCAATTTAGGAAAACAATACAAGAATGAATTGTCAAAATAAACAATTAAAAACAATGCAAAAACAACAAATAGAAATCTAGAAGGTTAATAC
Source organism: Orycteropus afer afer (assembly GCF_000298275.1). Classification (NCBI taxonomy): domain Eukaryota; kingdom Metazoa; phylum Chordata; class Mammalia; order Tubulidentata; family Orycteropodidae; genus Orycteropus; species Orycteropus afer. The sequence continues at coordinate 4,404,550 of NW_006921772.1, forward strand.
TACTATTTCAGAAATAGATAACACACTGCATGGGCAAAGGAGGAGAATCGAATCAATGGAAGATAGAATTAGTGAGATTGAAGACAAATACCTCAATACTTATTTGTTAAGGAATCAGTCAGACACAAGATCAAAACATTATGAAGAAAGACTAAGATTCACATAGGATACCATCAAGAGAAATAACCTACATGTAATCAGAATTCCAGAACAGAAAGAGAAAAGAAAACATTGAGAAAACTGTTGAAGATTGATTGGAAGAGAATTACCCTAATCTGATGAAGGATCAAAATATATCCATTCAAGAAGTTTAACAAATTGCAAACAGGATAGAGCTCAAAAGAAAATTACCAAGACATATCATCAAACTCACCAAAACCCAAGACAAAGAAAGAATCCTGAAAGCAGCGCCAAAAAAAGTAAAAGTTATCTACAAAGGACAGCCGATACAACTAAGCTGTGATTTCTCAGTGGAAACCATGCAGGCGAGAAGTCAATGGGAAGATATATATAAAATATTGAAAGAAAAAAAATTCCAACCAAAAATTATATACTGAGCAAAATTGTCTTTCAAATATGAGGGTGAAATTAGAAGATTTCCAGATAAGCAGAAATTTAAGGAATTTGTTAAAACCAGACCAACCTTACAAAAAATGCTAAAGAGAGTTCTTTGGAAAGAGAACCAACAACAGCAAACAATAACTGATAATTAACACACATGAAGACATAACCAAGAAAGCAACCCAGTTATAGAAGTGTCCAGAGTAAAATTAGCTTAAACCAAAA
>NW_006921772.1:4407088-4408066 GCF_000298275.1 Orycteropus afer afer
TATTAAGCATAACCCAAAATGCACAAACAGCAGAAGATAAACAAGATGATTAGGACCTTCTAAAAATTTAATTCTTGTTCATCAAAAGATTTCTCCAAAAGACTAAAAAGAGAACCTACAGAATGGGAAAAATATGTATATTCAGCAATGACATATTGGAGAAAAGACTTATATCTAAAATTTATAGAAAATTCCAACACCTCAACATCAAAAAGAGAAACAATCCAATTAAAAAATGGGTAGAAGACATGAACAGACACTTCACCAAAGATGTTTGAGCAGCCATCAAACACATGAAGAAATGTTTGCGATCATTAGCCATTATAGAGATGCAAATCAAAACAACCATGAAATATCATCTCACCACAGCATTAATAGCAAAGTTCAACAAGACAGAAACTAACAAATGCTGGTGAGGATGTGAAAAGATTGGAACTCTCATATACTGCTGGTAGGACTGTAAAATGATTCCAACCCTGTGGAAATTGATATGATGATTCCTTAAAAAGTTGGAAATAGGAACACCATTTGATCCAGCAATCCCATTAGTAGGTATATATCCTAAAGAAGTGAGAGGCAGGACATGAATAGATACATATGCACACCCATGTTCATTGCAGCACTATTCACAATAGCAAAGAGATAGAAGCAATCTAAGTGCCCATCAACCAAGGAATGGATAAACAAACTGTGGTACGTATACACAATGGAATACTATTCAACCCGGAAGAATAATGTGGAATTTGCAAAACACCACATAATGTGGATGAACTTGGAGGACATCATGCTGAGTGAAATAAGTCAATCACAGAAAGACAAATGTTGAATTAGTCCTGTTGTAAAAAATCAAGGAAAGGTTTATACATGGAAGGAAAATATCTTTGTTGATTACTAGGGATGGAAGGTGAGGGGAGGCTAAATTCCTAGATAGGTTGATTTTATATATATATATATATATATATATATATATATATATAT
>NW_006921772.1:4408166-4412845 GCF_000298275.1 Orycteropus afer afer
ACTATGCTACCAGAGAACTTCTAAATTGTGAGGAAGTCAAGACAATTGCAAGATAGAACAGAGAGTTTTGAACTTGGGAAGAAAACAATAAATCACTGCATAACCTCACAGAAATATAATAAACTTTTGCATCAAAATAAAAAAGAAGACAAACTCAAATATTTAGCAAATATTAAAATGATAGCAGTGAAAGAGATAGCATGATTCATAAACAAAATGAGCTCAGCCCAGAAAATTATGTGAAATAAAGAAATCATCAATACCACAAAAAAGAAATAAAATAAAATAAAATGAGGTAAATAAATTCATACATGTCAAAAATTACACTGAATATCAATGGATTAAATGCACCACTCAAGAGATGGAGATTTTCAGACTGGATAAGAAAGCATTATCTATCAATATGCTGTCTGCAAGACACTCACCTTAGACATGAAGACAAAAATATACTGGAAGTCAAAGGTTAGAAAAAGATATATCAAGAAAATGGCAACCAAAAAAGAGCAAGAGTGGCAATATTAATTTCTGATAAAATTGACTTTAAGACAAAAATGATTATAAAAGACAAGGAAGGGCATTGTATAATGATTAAATGATCAATTGAACAAGAGGGCATAAGCATAATAAGTGTCTACACACCTAATGAAAGAGCCCCAAAATACATAAATAAGACTTAAATAGAATTGAGAAGACAAATAGATAATTCCAAACTAATATGGGACTTTAATACGCCACTTTCAGTCAAAGATAGAACAACTGGAGAGAAATTCATTAAAGATGCAGAAGAACTAAATAATGAGATCAAGTAACTTGACCTTGTAGACATTTGGAGAGAACTTCACCCAACAACAATAAATCATACATTCTTCTCCAGAACACATGGAACATTTTCCAGGATAGACCTTTTGTTAGGACACAAAGCAAGCCTCAATTAATTTAAAACATTGAGATACTGCAAAGCACCTTCTCAGATCACAATGCTATAAAATTAGAAATCAACACTAGGAAGACCAACAAAAAAAAGAGCAAGCACATGGAAACTGAATAACACCCTTCTCCAAAACAACTGTGTAATAGAAAAAATAAAAAATGAAATTAAAATTTCCTTGAATTAAATGAGAACTAAAACACAACATACCAAAATCTTTGGAACACAGCAAAAACAGTGATCAGGGGAAATTTATAACACTAGAAACACACATCAAAAAAGAAGAAAGAGCCAAAATCAATACCTTAACCTGACATCTCCATCAATTAGAAAAAGAGCAGAGAAGGAGAAGGAAGAAGAAAGAAGGAAGGAAAGAAGAAGAAGAAGACCACAGTCACCAGAAGAAAAGGAATAGTAATGATTTGAGCAGTAACAAATTAAATAGAAAAAATCAACAAGACTAGAAGTTGGTTCTTGGAAAAGATTAATAAAAATGGCAAAGCACTTGCAAACTTAACAAAGGAAAAGAAGGAGAAGATGCAAATAACAAGAATAGAAAATGAAATGTGTGACATAACAGAACCAACAGAAATAAAAAAGAATAATATCAGGATACTATGAAGAACTGTACTCCAGCAAATTAAAAAATCTAGAAGAAATGGACAGATTTCTAGAAACACACTATTTACCTAAGCTAACACAGGCTGAGGTAGAAAACTTGAACAGACCCAAAACAAAAGAAGAAATTGAATAGATGATTAAAAAAAAAAAAATTACCAAAAAAAAAAGTCTTGTCTCAGATGGTTTCACGAGAGAAGTCTACCGATCATACACAAAAAAAGCTGGTGCCAGTCTTACTCAAACTATTCCAAGACATAGAAAAGGATGGAATCCTCCCAAATTCATTTTATGAAGCAAGCATAACCCCAATACCAAAACCAGGCAAAGACACCACTAGAAAGGAAAACTACAGACCAATATCCCTTATGAATATAGAGGCAAAAATCTTCCACAAAGTCCTAGCCATTAGACTCCAACAACATATCAAAAATAATAATAATACATCATGATCAAGTGAGATTCATACCAGGAATGCAAGGATAGTTCAACATTAGAAAAACAATCAATGTCATCTATCACATAAATAAAATAAAGGAAAAGAATCACATGATCATAGTGCAGAAATAGATGTAGAAAAGGTATTTGATAAATCCAACATCCATTTTTGATAATAAATAAGTGAACTCTCAGAAAAATCAGAATAGGAGAGAAATTCATCAACATAATAAAGGGCACCTATTCAAACCCACCAAGGAGTGGTTGCTATGAGTTGGATCCAACTGGACGGCACATAACAAGAACATACAAAACCAACAGCCAACTTTAATCTCCATGGACAGAGACTGAAACCATTCCACTTGTGAAAGGGAATCAGACAAGGATACCCTCTATTGCCACTTCAATTCAACATTGTATTGGAAGTCCTAGCCAGAACAATAAGGCAAGAAAGAGAAATAAAAGACATCTAAATTGATAAGGAAGAAGTAAATCTCTATTTGCAGATGATATGATCCTATATATAGAAAATCCAAGATATTCAGCAAGAAAACTACTTGAACTTAATGTAAGATTTAGCATAGTTGCAGGACACATGATCTGCATACAAAAATCAACATAGCAAAGGTATCTCTGAAAAGGAAATCGATACCATTTACAATAATAATAATAATAAACCAAACTCACTGTCATCAAGACAATTCCAACTCATAGAGACCCCCTTTGGGTTTCTGAGCTGGTAAATCTTTAGGGAAGTAGATTGCCCAGTCTTCCTTCTGCAGAGTGGCTGCTGGGTTTGAGCAACCAGCCTTCTGGTAAGTAGTCAAATGCCTTAGAAACTATGCCACCAGAGCTCCTTCCATTTACAATAGCTACCAAAAAGTTATGATACTTGGGAATACATTTTACTGTGAACACAAAAGACCTATACAAAGAAAACTACAAAACACTACTTCAAGAAACTATAAGAGATCTACATAAATGAAGAAATGTGCTCATGGATAGGAAGATTTAACATTGTGAAAATGTCAATACTACCAAAAGCAATCTATACATTCAATGCAATCCCAATACAGATTCCATCAACATTCTTTAAAGCCATGAAAAAACCAATCACTAATTTTATATGCAAAGAAAAGAGACCTCTGATAAGCAAAGCACTCCTGAAGAAGAACAAAGTAGGAGGTCTCACACTCACAGATCTCAAAGTCTACTACACAACTACAGTTGTCAAAACAGCCTGGTGTTGGTACAAAGATAGTCACAAAGACCAGTGGAAAAGATTTGAGAACTCAGAAATAGATCCATCAACCTGTGGTCAGCAGATCTTTGACAAAGGGCTGAAATCCATTAAATGGGGAAAAGATAGTTTGTTTAACAAATGTTGTTGTTGTTGTTACTTGCCCTCGAATTGGACCTGATTCATAGCGACCCCTCCTTGGATTTCCGAAGTGGTATCACTATGGAAGTAGATTGCTCAGCCTTCCTTCTGAGGAGTGGCTGGTGGGTTTGAACCGCCAGCCTTCTGGTTAGCAGTCAAGTGCCTTAGGCACTACACTACCAGAGCCGCTGTTTAACAGATAGTGCTGGCAAAACTGGATATCCATTTGCAGAAAAATGAAACAAGATCGATACCTCACACGATACAAAAAAACGAACTCCAGAGAGTGCTAGGAAGATGGTGGACTAGCCAGAAACACAGCACAGACCCTCTTCAACAAAGAAAGGGAAACCAATTAACACAGACATGGAAGATAATCGTGGACCCCTGAGCCTTGAAGGGAAGAATATAGAAGTGGAGGAAACCCCAATTAGCAGAAGAATTTGCATGAAAATACCAAAAAAGGAGATATATGGAGCTGCACTCTGGCAGAGATTCTGAGTGATCTTGATGGCACAGAGGAGATTCCTGAGTGGTGGTAGGACCTAAGAATTAACTTAAAAATCACCCTGCTAGCAAGGGACTGCACCGAGGACTATACACGGTGGCTGGAGAACAAACAGAGAAGGTAAAGAGAAAGGTGGGCTGAGCTGTGGACTTTTGCCAGTCCGGAGGATGCCGCCATTTTGAAGGTGTAAAAAGCAGCTTGACTGTTTTGGATATTTAAACAGACAGAGCTCTTGCAGATTCCTGGGGCTTAAGAACACGTTCTGCTTTCCAGCAACCCCAAGGACACTTGGGACCTGCAAGACTGAAAAGTTTTTTCATGGTTATTCAATTGTAATTTGTGTCTAACTGAGCAGGAGACAACAACAGTCCCCATGAGACACAACTACACCCACACCTCCTGCAACTTCACTTACTGAGTGTGAGCCACTAACTCCTTCTCCACCAACGGGCCGACAAGAAAAAAAACACCAAGAAGAGCCTGAATCACCCTTGGCTGCTCTTCACAAACAGTTAACACAGATCTAAATACAACAATGCCACGATGCCTCAGAAACAACAGAACATCACAGTCTACACAAAGAAGCAGGATAAAGTGGTACAAACAAGGGAGCAGGATAGAGACCAAGAACACATCCCAGAGGAAGAAGCAGCATTGGAACTCTCTGATAAGGAATTCAAAAGAATTATCTTTAGGTATCTTCAAAAGATTAAGAGACAGACCAAAAAAATCTCAGAAAAACCCTTAGAAGAATTTTGGAAGAAAATACAAGAACAAAATGACAAAATAAATGAAAAATTAGAAAT
>NW_006921772.1:4421043-4426062 GCF_000298275.1 Orycteropus afer afer
TATATATATATATATCAAAGATTATTAGTGGTTAAAGATTATTAGTGGTTAGCAGGGGTAGTAGGGAGGGTAAAAGGGGAAGATTTTGTTTGCAGAACATTCAGTTTATGCTAATTGTGGCGGGATAGTTTGGAAAAGGAAAGCAATAATAGTGGTAGGACATGAGAAATGTTATCAATGCCCCTGAGCTATAAATGGGGAAGTTGTTATGTTGGCAAATGTCTTATGTATGTTTTCACCACAATAAAGGTAATAATGATTATAATAATAACTACATTCTCAAAATAAATTATTAAGTAAGATTGATGAAGATCAGAATTAACAGAATTTTGAATAGATTACTGAAATCTTGTTGAGGATCAGCAAAAATGTGGAAGACCCTCAATGAGCTGTATTGACACAGTGACTGCACCAATTACCTCTAACATAGCATTGATTGTTAGGATGGTGCAGGACCAAGCAGTGTCTTGTTCTGCTGTACATATGGTTGCTCTGAGATGAAAGTGACTATACGGCTCCCAACAACAACAACTGAAAACTTATTAATAACCTGAGTACAATGGTACATATAGTAATTTTGTAATTACTATAATTAAACTTTACTACATGCTTAGTTGTTTATTGTGCTTTAGTGCTTCATTTAACTCTTGTAGTATGGCTATTGGGGAAATATTATTATCAGTCACATTTCTGAAGTGGAAAATCTGAAAATTACTATTTCCATAATATTCCCCAAACAGCTTATAAATCACATTGCCACAAAATAGAGAAAGTTATATAGAACTAGAGGGATCAATTTGCTGAACCTCGTTATATTGTTGTTATGTGCTGTCAAGTCAGACCGGACTCATAGCGACCCCTCGTTGGGTTTCCGAGGTGGTATCTCTACAGAAGTAGATTGCCCAACCTTCCTTCCGAGGAGTGGCTGGTGGGTTTGAACCACCAGCCTTTTGGTTAGCAGTCAAGTGCCTTAGGCACTGCGCTACAATCATTAAATCCCTAATCATTACTTATTATTTTTAACATGATTTTTTTTCAGTTAATTTTTACCTTTGATATGTTTGCTGTGACCATCATCTCTATCTGATTTTCCAGAAAAAGAATTTATGATAATCTGTCTACTACGTCTTGGTAATCATTCCTCAGTGACTACAGAAACAGTCTCTTTCTCTTCTTTTATTTAAAGTCAATGAAAAACTAAAAAAGAGAATGAACACACTCCATTCTCTTCTTTTCCAGATAATAGATATTAAATCAAGTACAGAAAAATTGGAACAATTTAACAGAATTTCAAAAATCTAATTGCTCCAAGTTTTCAAAGAAAATTTGGTACAACATTAAAGCTTGAATTTTATGAGGATTCTTTCAGGGGAAAAACATAAAAGAAAGAGATGAAATTCAATCATACTTTAAAATATATCATATATGTGTGTGTGTGTGTGTGTGTGTGTGTGTATATATATATATATATATATACACACATATATATATATATACACACATATAATTAGAAAGGATTTATGGTGACTTCCTGGCATTTCAAGTCAAAATTGCTAACTTTACCAAAATGTTTTCTTAAATCTAATTATAGAAGGACATTTCTTTCTTATTTTTCATTCTTGTATATAAATTTGTTTGGTGTTCTATGTTTTTGGGTTTGTACCTTTTAAATTGCTGTCTGTTTTTTAGAATGTGTTGGGTTTTCTTTTCTACTTATGCAACCCCAAATCCCAGCCCCAAATCACCTTCATCCTGTCTCAATCAAACATACTGAATTCTTAGGTTTATAGTAACAAATATCTGTGCTCTGCTTTCATGACAAAACTGCATGATCTGACATGAGGATTGTGAGAATTGGACCATTGTATTATGATGATAAAAAGCAAGTGTCAATTTGTTTTTGATATTTTTCAATTCCACATGTTTTGCACTCTGGTAGACCTGATTTAATTGCCTTTTCAGTGACTATATAGGCCATTGAATGATTTTCAGTTGTGCCCTGATTTGTTCACCTAAGACATAACTTTTGGAATAGTGGTGTAAGGCTGGAGAATGTACCAGCAGGACCTCAGCACCTGGACATCTGGCTGGAGATTGGAGCATGTGGAGCCCCTGTAGCCGAACCTGCAGTTCTGGGATCAGCAGTCGCGAGCGCAAATGTCCTGGGTAAAAGCAAAGCTCCTGGTTTGGGGGGAGGGCACTTTTTCTTCAGTTTTGAAATGAAAATTGTTACTTATCAACCATGTTGTTCAGCCAAAGAAACCCCTCCAACCCTACTCCATTTTGGAGTTGAAAAAAAAAAATCCCTCAAATTATTTGTATAAAAATTTCCCCCTAACAAGAAAGTAAAGACCAATCCTTCTTAGAGTAAAATAATTAAAAGCTTTAGGGTGATTCTTTGAGCAAATCAGGTAAACATTGTACTTAAATAAGCATGGGGATATAGGGGAAATTTAGGTGAACATTTAAAGAAACTGTGAAAGATCAGGGAGATGATACTTTAGGAAGGGAGGAATGAGAACCACATTAATAGAGTATAAAAGCTAAGAATGATGGACAGCAAAAACAAGCTCATGTGTTGGGAGCTCTGGTAGCATAGTGGCTAAGACACTTGCCTGCTAACCAGACGGCTGGCAGTTCAAACCCACCAGCCACTCCTTGGAAGGAAGGTAGGGCAATCCTACTTCCGTAGTGATACTGCCTCGGAAACCCAAGGAGGGCTCGCTATGAGTCAGGGCCGACTCGACGGCACATAACAACAACAACAACAGATAGGAACATACTATAAAACCAGCTTGCTCAACTTCATCATTCCTAGGGTAATCCTAGGCAAGTCTGTGAGAAGGTTGTTTCTGTTTGTATGTGTTAACTCCCCTTGTGAGGAGGACTGTGGCAGAGTGCCTTCATAAGCAATATTAGAGCCTAGAACTGATATGAAAACATTAGAGATATCTCCTTAGTAATTGTAAGTACCAAACTTCTTCTTGGGAATTTCAGGCTTTCTGTTTCCCAGGCTCTGCCCTTCAATACTCTATAGCATATTGAAGGCAACTTGCCTTTCAGTCCTCATGTGTTTTGGATGGTAAATTGATCAAGGACTGAAGGATGTGTCTGTATGTGTATGTGTATGTATATGTATACACATATGTATTCCCTACTATTGTGTTGTTGTTATGTACCGTCGAGTCGGACCTGACTCATAGTGACCCCTCCTTGGGTTTCCGAAGCAGTATCACTACAGAAGTAGATTGCCCCATCTTCCTTCCGAGGAGTGGCTGGTGGGTTTGAACCGCCAGCCTTCTGGTTAGCAGTCAAGTGCCTTAGGCACTATGCCACCAGAGCTTCTCCTACTATTACTAATTACTTAATATATTAATCTTGTCAAAAATAGACTTAACATAAATGATTATACATTATTAATATAATGTTATTTTTTAAAAGATAGTTAACATAAAAAGCAAAGATAAAATTGATTATTTGTACTATCTTTTCTAGGCTAGGTACTGAAGCAAGGGATTGTAATGGTCCCAGAAAACAATACAGAATATGTGAGAATCCACCTTGTCCTGCAGGTTTGCCTGGATTCAGAGACTGGCAATGTCAGGCCTTTAGTGTTAGAACTTCGTACTCAAAGCCTGTACTTCAGTGGCAAGCTGTCGTGGATGAAGGTATGGCCAACCATATCACCATGCCTAAATTCTAATTTTGCAAGATGTTTTATAATAATAGTAAGTATTATTTTACTGATTATCTTCTAGGTATTTCAAAATGCTATTTTTTTTCTACTTTTACTGATATAACAATCACAAACACTGACCAATAATATATTTTTAAAAATTATCCTGAGAAATTGGTACATACTTATTTGAACAGCTAAAATTAAAAATAGAGATGTTACCAAATACTGGAAAGGATGAAGTTAAACTGGATTGCTCACAAATTCTTGGTAGGAATGTAAAATGGTAGAGCCACTCTGGAAATTAGTTTTGCAATTTCTTAGACAACTAAACATACACTTGTCATAGGATGCAGAAATTACACTCCTGAGCATTTATACTAGACAAATGAAAATTTACATCCCCACAAAAAACTGGTACATGAATGTTTAAAGCACTTTTTTTTTATTTTTTAAATAGCCAAAAGCTGGAGACAACCAAAATATCCTCAATGATTAAACAAATGGTCCAAACCAAAAACCAAACTCACTGCCATTGAGTCGGGTCCAATTCATAGCAACTCGTCCTTGGGTTTCCAAGGCAGTATCACTAGGAAGTAGATTGCCCAACCTCCCTTCCAAGGAGTGGCTGGTGGGTTTGAACTGTCAGCCTTCTGGTTAGCAGTCAAATACCTTAAGCACTACACCACCAGAGCTCCCCAACAAATGGTAGTACATTTCAAACCATGGAATACTACTCAATGATATCAAGGAAGTATCGATTCACACAGCAACTTGATGAATCTTATATAATACCCTTGAAATGACAGAATTACAGAGATGGAAAATAGTTCTGAGGTTTTTAGGGGTTAGGGAAGGTGGTAAGGAAAAAAAAAATAGGTGTGGTTATAAAGGAGTGAGAGCTCTGGTGGCATAGTTCAAACCCACCAGCCACTCCTCAGAAGGAAGGTTTGGCAATCTACTTCCATAGTGATACCACCTCGGAAATCCAAGGAGGGATTGCTATGAGTCAGGTCCAACTCCATGGCACATAACAACAACAACAGCATAATCATTTTAAAATAAGATTTTTAAGAAAACATATGTTGCCTTATTAGTTAAGAGTGATAATAATTGGCCATGCTCAATAGTCTGTAGTCTAAAGTGGTAATGGGTTATTTGACTTCATTGTTCATTATTGCCTATATTCTATTTCCTTCTTTGTAAATCTGATCTGCACTGAGCACTTTCCCTTGTTACCCTCCTGAGAGGGACTGGGTCTCTGGGAGCAAGGTAAGCACGGGCGTAGCACAGAGTAGCAGGCCGGGAGAGCAGGAGAAAGGGGTAAAACCCAGGAAGCCAAA
>NW_006921772.1:4429445-4458482 GCF_000298275.1 Orycteropus afer afer
GCACTTAACAACAACAACAAATTTGAATTTTTTTTTCTTGTTCCAATAACAGTCTTGTCAATAGTTGTTTGGTTCTGTAGTGCTAATCTAACAGAAAATACCACAAACGGGTGGTCTTAACAAACAAGGATTTTTTTCTTGTATAGCTTAGGAGGCTAGAAGCCTGAGATCAAAGGGCCAGGATTAGGGGCTTGGTGAAAGCCTCTCAACCTTGGGCTTCAGCTCTGCCTTTTGTTCCTGGCCCACTGAAGCTGGAGGCTTCTCTTAACTCAGAGAGCTGTTGGCTGCTGAGGATCCTAGGTCAACAAGTAAAATGGCACAGTCCCATAATTATCAAGCAATACGACAAGTCACTAATTCAAATCCATTAACACTCCCAAGATCAGCAGACAACATGGCAGGCTATTGAGATGAAAACTCAGTCAAGTGCAGGATCCAGATGTCCCAAAACCTACCAGACCACATCTCCAAGGCAGTTCTCAGCTGCTCACTGCAGATTCCACCATGGAATTGATTACAGTCTCATTATGGGGAATAATTGCATCAGCTGTGCAGCCACTCAAATACAGGCCCCGCCAAGTTGACACACAACCTCAACTACCACAATACTCTAAACTCCATCACTCTTCAATTTCAATGCATCCACCTGGCAAAACCCTGTTCTTAGAGTAAGCATCTGAACACACAGGCAGTTTATTCTATTATTCACACCATTTTTTTACAATGGAAGCTTCTACTCAGTTTTTGGACTCAATTTGTGTCAATTCTTATAGGAAAACCAAATCTTCCTACTTCTTCAAATGGGATATGTGTTCCTTCCAATTACCCCAAAATCATCCAAAAAAATTCCAACAAATGTCTGTGGCTAGAATATTGTCTGTCATATATTAAGCTTCAATGGACATTTGCTGCATAAATTTGAATACGTACCCATTACGTTTTGGTACTAAACATATAATCAATATGATTACTCACGTATTATGTGAATAATTATGAAGTCATTTTCTTATCATTTGAAAGTTAATTCCATCTCTCCTTCTAACTGGCTGTAAGGTCTTGTTAGTGTTAACCTTATTTGAAATCTATTTCATTATATATGAAAGAGAATGCAAACAGATGATATCAGATTACCTCAAGATTAAAACAAAAAGAAAAATCAGAAATTAAAGGGGGTCAATTTAAAATGTTAAAGCTGTTGCAAATCACAATTAAAGAAGTTCTTAACTTTTATCAAGGGATGTTTATCATCAAAGTGATCCATATTAGCTACTTACATAATTAGCAGGAAGAATCACTGGTAGTTGGAAAATATGGCCTCAGTGATAGAAATGACACCAGAAATTGCATGATAGAATTTTGCAAGACCAATGACTTATTCATTGCAAATACCTTTTTCAACAACATGAATGATGACTATACACATGGACTTCACCAGATGTAATGCACAGAAATCAGACTGACTACATCTGTGGAAAGAGGTGATGGAGAAGCTCAATATCATCAGTCAAAACACAATGAGGAGCTGATTGTGGAACAGACCATCAATAACTCATACACAAGTTCAAAGTGAAACTGAAGAAAATTAAAATAAGTCTACAAGAGCCAAAATATGACCTTGATTATAACCCACCTGAATTTAAAGATTGTCTGAAGAATAGATTTGATGCATTGAACACCAATTACCAAAAAACATATGAATTGTGGGATGACATCAAGAACATCATCCATGAAGAAAGCAAATGGTCATTACCAAGACAGGAAAGGAAGAAAAGACAAAAATGGATATCAGAAGAGACTCTGAAACTTGGTCTTGAAGGGAGAGTAGCTAAAGCAAATAGAAGAAATGATGAAATAAAACAGCTGAACAATTTCAATAGGCAGTACAAGAAGACAAAGTATTATAATGAAATGTGCAAAGACCTGGAGGTAGAAAACCAAAAGGGAAGAACACACTTGGGATTTCTCAAGCTGAAAGTACTGAAGAAAAAAATTAAAACCTCAGGTTGCAGTATTGATGAATTCAATAGACAAAATGTTGAATAATGCAGAAAGCATCAAAAGATGATGGAAGGAATATACAGTAACTTTATTAGAAGAATTAATTGATGTTCAACTATTTCAGGAGGTAGCATATGATCAAGAACCAATGGTATTGAAAGAAGTCCAAGATGCACTGAAGGAATTATTGAAAAACAAGCCTCCAGGAATTGACAGTCTACTCATTGAGATATTTCAACAAACAGATGCAGCACTGGAAGCACTTACCCATCTATGCCGGTTAATTTAGAAGACAGCTATGTGGCCAACTGACTGGAAGAGATCCGTGTTTATGCCCATCCCCCCCAAAAAAGGTGATCCAACAGAATTTGGGAATTATATATGAAATATATAGTTAATGTCACACTCAGGTAAGAATTTGCTGGCGATAATTCAAAAGTGATTGCAGCAGTATATTGACAGAGAATGTCTGGAAGAGCTGACTGAATTCAGAAGAGGATGTAGAATGAGGAATATCATTGCTTATGTCACATGGATCTTGGCTGAAAGAAAAGAATACCAGAAAGATGTTTATTTGTGTTTTACCGACTATGCAAAAGCATTCAACTGTGTGGATCATGACAATTTATGGATAACATTGAGAAGGATGGGGATTCCAGAACACTTAATGGAAACTAGTATGGAAACTATACATAGACCAATATGTCATTTGAACAGAACAAGGGAATACTGCATGGTTTAAAATCCAGAAGGGTGTGCATTTGGGTTGTATCCTTTCACCACACTTATTCAATCTGTATGCTGAGCACAAATAATCCAAAAAACTGGACTACATGCAGAGTGCAGCATCAGGATTAAGGGAAGACTTATTAACAGCCTGCAATTATGGAGATGACACAACTTTGCTTGCTGAAAATGAAAAAGATTTGAAACATTTACAGATGAAGATCAAAGACTACCGTCTTCAGTATGGATTACACCTCAACATAAAGAAATCCCCACACCTGAACCAATAAGCAACATCATGATAAATGGAGAAAAGATTGAAGTTGTTAGGGATTTCTTCATTTTACTTGGATGCACAATCAACATCCATAGAAGTAGCAGTGAAGAAATCAGATGTCATTTTGCATCAGGAAAATTTGCTGCAAATGACCTATTTTAAAGAGTTAAGAAGCAAAGGTGTCACTTTGAAGACTAAGGTGTGCCTATCTCAAGCAATGGCATTTCCAATTGTCTCATATGTATGTGAAAGCTGGGCAATGAATAAGGAAGACCAAACAAAAATTGATGCCTTTGAATTATGGTGCTGAATACTGAATTCAACACCATAATGGTGAAGAATACTGAAAATACCATGGACTGCCAGAACGAACAAATCTGTCCTTGAAACAGTACAGCCAGAATGCTCCTTGGAAGTGAGAATAGCCAGACTTCATCTAACCTACTTTAGCTGTGTTGTCAGAAGGGACCATTCCCTAGAGAAGGATATCATGTTTGTTAAAGTAGAGGGTCAGCGAAAAAGGGAAAGACACTCAACAAGATGAATTATCATAGTGGCTCCAAAGATGGGCTCAAGTGTAGCAAGGATTGTGAGGATGACACACAAGGGGGAGGTATAGGGTTCTGTTGTACATAGGGTCACTCTGAGTTGGAGTCAGCCCAATGGCACCTAACCACAACAACATAATTGGCAGGCTGGTATTTTTTATAATTTTGTAACACATTGATCACACCACATATCAATTTGTATGATGAACAGGATACAGTCATAATTAGCCTTTGTTTTAGAGAGGAAATTGAAATATGCAATCCTTAAAAAAAAAAAGGCTTCTTAACATTATGACACTAATAATTAATACAGTAGCAACTTTTGCTATGTTCTTATGAAATACATGAATCCACATGAATCCAAGACTAGGAGGATTAAATGGGGAATACTAACATAGCGGTGAACTTTGATTCTGGAGAAAATAGATACATGGCCTTAACATCTAAGTATTTTACATACTCTGTGCTGAAATTTGGCTGAAACTCAGGTCTAATGCGTATCTTGGAAGGGTTGGTCTCTTAAATCAAGACAGAGCCTGGCTGACAAGTACTGGCAAGTTACGTGGATCACTATGTCACAGTTTTGAGGAAGTTTGATATCAAATGTTTATGTCATCTGTAGAGCTAAAGTAAGCAGAGTGTTGACAATATGCTTTAAGAGGAGAAATAATTTTTTTTTTTTTTTTTTATCTGAGTTCTTGCTTGGAATGTGAATGGAGTTTTCTGGGAGAGTAACTCCTTTAAACATTATTCATGTATCTGGATACTCCTGTCTTCATGAAAACTCCAGAAAGAGAATTATATATACCACTTTTAAAGCATTGCAATTATACCAGCTGTTTTTAAGCCCAAAGATATGACATAGTAAGCAGTCATTGAATAAACATAACCTACTTTAAGGTGTGAGAGCACACTGAAATGCTTTATTGCAGCTTATAATGGCATCTTAAAGGAAAATTTCAAAACCATTCACATGAAAGGCTATGTTCCAAGTCCCCAGAATTGTTCAGAGTAGTATTCAGAAGCCACATGTGAAAACTGTTTAAAATGTTCAATTCTGAAGGCTCATTTAACTGTCTGTCTTCCCTTTGCAAAGCGATACCCTGTTCCATGCCTCTGGCTGTTATTTGGTATTTATAGAATCCCATCGGCATACGTGGAACTTTACTGAAGACATAAGTGAAGATCAGTGTCAGACTGTAAACTATTTTCCATTCTATTTATACGAGCTTAATAAACACTAAAGGACCTGGCTGGTGTCAAGCCAATAGATTAGTAATGTAGCATGGAAATTGCTCTGAAGTTTCAGATTTGGATACTCCTACTACTGGTGTTACCAAATGCTACAGCTGCTCTGTTGGAAGCTTAGAAATAGAAACAACACTTTAAAAATACTTTGCTACTCTTTGACTGAGACTCATAGGCAATTGTGCATTAACCTGACCACCTACCTTATGATTCACTTATTAATGCACCAAAGATGATTCCCAGCCATTCACAAAGTCTAAATAGAACAGAGGTTCCTGAAATAGATATCATACACACTGAAATACTTTCTGAGCAAGGGATAAAGGGGTTTTGAATTGCAGCTAGTGTATCATCAATTGTACATAAAGGTGGATGCTCTCATGGGATTGTATCGCATTTCTGAACATCTTAATATGGAAATGCTAATAAGAATTGCTTATCTTATCAGTGCTTCCTCACTTAGTAATTTTGTTTGTTTGTTTGTTAGAAAATATCAGATGCATGGAATAGAAAAAGTGGAATTTAGAAGTTGAGCATCAAGGAAATCTTCACAAATAAAGTAAATCTTAAGCCACAACTTGAAAAATAGGGAGAATCTGATATTTACTCAAAAGGTGAGGGAGACCCATTCAGAAGAAATGAGCAAAATGTGGAAGCATGCAAAATATTTTTCAGGAGGAATGATAGGGTTGTGTGTGGCAGAGGATTTGCTCTAGAGAATAATAAATGACACATTGCACAAAATAATTTGAAGCAATATTTCTTAAGGTAGAAGACAATTAATGTGCAGTGTGTAACTAATTTTTTCCAGACATTGCTTCATTTAATATGTATAATAATCCTCTAGTACTACCTACTCTAGTATTACATGACTCAATTAACATTCTGTCCTATTTTTAACCCAATAATTGTTCTGGAAAAAATAGAGATTGAAATAAAAATATTAATGGAGTAATATTTACTCATTTATGTTTATTCTACTCTGTATGTAGAAAAGCCATGTGCCCTGGTTTGCTCCCCTGTTGGAAAAGAACAGCCTATTCTTCTATCAGAAAAAGTGATGGATGGAACCTCTTGTGGATATCAAGGATTAGATGTCTGTGCAAATGGCAGGTGCCAGGTAAGACATCCCAAAAGGGAGAATTTCTATGTTGAGTGAAAAGTATGAGGCCATTAAGGAGCTACACTGTGTGGTGGAGACTCTGGACCAAAATTGAAAAGATATGAATGTAATCCTGACCTTGAGCAAGTCTGATCTACTTTGAAACCCCATTTTTCATCTGTATGATGAAGATGTTGTAATAGACAATTCATAAAGGCCTTTACTTCTGAATGAATCTGAAATAATCTGAGATTTTTATTCCATAATGTGTATATTGTAGATCTAAAGCTGGAACACTACTGTGCATTTTATGTCAAAACATTCCGAAGCAGAAACTCATGCACTCCAATTCTCCATGTCTTGTGTCCAAGACTGAGCCAAGTAGAAAAACCTATAAAATCAGCACTATTACTCACTTAATATTAAAGCATTCTCAACATAAGTGAACCAACTGCTTTGAAGATGTGTCTTCAGTTTGCTTATAATATTAAACATTTCATTTGCATTTTTTTTCCCTTTTGAAAAGTAATCTCCACTTACTACTGTGTGCTGTGTATTATTCATTTATCTTTATAAAAACAAAAAATCTTTTAGACTAAGAACAACCTAGTGAAAAAATCAAGAGAATTTTAAAAATTGTTAGTCATAGCTCTGTCACTCTCTCAGATTGGCTTCTCCTAGCATATTAACAGAGTGCCTGGGTGGTACAAATGGTTAATGCACTCAGCTGCTAAGCAAAAGGTTGGAAGTTTGAATCCACCCAAAGATCCCATGGGAAAAAAAAAAATCTGGTTAATCTACTTCTGAAAAACCAGCCATTGAAAGTCCTATGGAGCATAGTTCTTCTGTGACACAGACGGGGTCTTCATGAGTCAGAGCTGACTGGTTTGGGGGCAGAATAACATGGCAACAGTTTATTTTGGAGTGATTGCTTGGTCAACATCTATGGGAGAAGAGGAAAGAAAGATGCACAGAGGAAGAAATTTGGCTGTGATGAAGTTACAAGGAGACCTCAGCTGATACAGTGGGGATCCAGACTGGATCTTCAGGGTTATCTCCATTTGAGTGAGAAAACCAGGTCTTTTTACCTGCTCTTCCTAGTATTTGGATACATGCTGCCCTAAGGCGTTGTGACTTGGGAAAGGCAATTTTCCTCAGGATAGGAAATTTCTGAAGAGGGTCAGTAGCTGAGAGCCATCATGTTATAATCTTCCCAGGAACAGAGGAAATAAATCCTTTAATAATGAAGGATGTATACGGGCAAAACCATGACAACTACTGAGAAACTGTGTTCTTGAGCACAACACTTAAATCTGTATGAACCCACTAATTGAGCTTATTAGGCTAGGGTTATTAAACTTTTTGTTACATGCTCTTTTAAGAATCTGAGGAATAATGCCCCCTCCCCAAAAAAACTACACACCTGAATATAAACACATCTCAATATTTATAAACTATTACAAGTTATGGGTGGATCAAGCCATAGTCCCATAAGCCCAAGGGACTTCTGAATAAGACTCTGGAAAAAATATGAGACCTAAATGCTTTCTCAGCTCCAAGAGTTTATATTTTGCCAGTGTGTTACACAGTTTAAAACACAAAATCATATGTAATACCATTGACGTAAGAAACAGTCTTATAATTACATATTAATTTCCTTTGTTTTTTAGCAGAATATGACAGTAATCTGAAATGTGATTTTTCATTTGTCTATAAAAAAATCATTGCGAGTATTTTATCTGTTTACTTTTTTTTTCAGAGCAAGCTGTTGTGCAATAAAAAATTTAAGTTTATTTCTGCATCATATGTTTATAAGTTTATAAGTTTATTTCTGCCATGTCCAGCATGCCAGCAATACTTTAGATACTGGCTACCATTTAAACTGTGTTGCCTTTTTAAAGTCATTCATCAACTTATGAATTTATGTGAGCACATTTTGCCAGATCAGTGTGTCTTCAATAATATATTTCTTTAAAAAAGTTATTATCCTAACTGTATATGTCAAATATAATAGCCTAAATTTCTATGCTTTCACTTAACAGTATTGTCTAAGCCAGATATTCTACAGAGTCCCTGGCTAGACATTAAAATTACAGAACAACATTAAAAAAATCTGCTCGCATGCTATTTGAATCTGATGATTATAATTAAATTCGAGTTCTATGAAATGACTTGTTACTTCTGATGACATTTGAATACTTCAAGATTCTGGCTTTTTAACTAAAATATTTCATTCAGTCTTTCAATATAATTAAAAGCATGCCTTTTCTCATAATTCTCTGTGTATCAGGTTTGCCTAGAATATTTTGTTTTGTCACAAAATATATAGCACCAAGGCTGAAAGTAGAATGCTAAACTTTGTGAATGGACTAAGGAGAGCAATTGAAAATGGATACTTTCTGCTGGAGACCCAGTTTGGCTCCATGAAAATACTATCACTGAAAAGGATGAGTAAAGCTTTCCCCTTTATTACTGTTTTTCCTGCCCATCTACAGCATGCCAGTGGTACTTTAGATACTGGCTACCCGTTAAACTGTGTTGTCTTTTTAAAGTAATTCATCAACTTTTGGATTTATGTGAGCACACTTTGTAAGTGGGGATACTCGATACTACCACTTATAAAATACAAAACCTCTAATTTTTATCTTAAAAATATATGGTGATTTACATGGAAAAATGTTTAAAGCCATTATTCATTAACCCAAATGGAGAAAAAAAAAAAAAAGAACTAATTGCCTGCAAGTCAATTCTGACTCATAGTGACCCCTCCTTAGATTTGCAAGGTGATATCTCTATGGAAGCAGATTCCCCAGTCTTCCTTCCAAGGAGTGGCTGGTGGCTTTAAACTGCCAGCCTTCTGGTTAGCAATCAAATGCCTTAGGCACTATACCACCAGGGCTCCCATTAGGGAAATACAAATCAAAACCACACTAAAATACCATTTCATAAGATGGTACTGTGATGACTATAATAAAAAAAAGTTAAGAAGTAAACATTGGTGAAGATATGGAGAAATTGGGTCCCTCAGTTTCTAGTGCGAATGTGTAATGGTGCAGATTCTTTGGAAAATTGTTTGGCACTCTCTCAGAAAGTCAAACATAGAACTACGACAAAAACAAAAAACAAACTCACTGCCGTGGATTCGGATCCAACTCATAGCAACCTGTCCTTGGGTTTCTGAGGCGGTATCACTATGGAAGTAGATTGCCCAACCTTCCTTCTGAGAGAACTACCCTAAGACCCAGCAATTTCACTCCTAAGTGTGTATCCAAAAGAATTGGAAAAAGGTATCAAAACAAAAACTTGTACATGAATATTTACAGCAACACCATTCAAAATAGCCACAAGGTGGAAACAACCAAAGTTTCCATAAACAGGTGAATGGATAAAGAAAATGTTGTATATTCTTCAAAAGCAATATTCAAAAAAAACCAAACTCACTGCCATCGAGTCCATTCAATTCATAGCGACCCCTCCATGGGTTTCCGAGGCAGTATCTCTATGGAAGAAGATTGCCCCATCTTCCTTAGGAAGAGTGGCCAGTGGGTTTGAACCACCAGTCTTCTGGTTAGCGATCAAATGACCAAGGCACTATGCCACCAGAGCTCTACCATAAAAAGGAATGAAGTACTGATACAAGATATAGAGGAACCTTGAGATCACTATGCTAAGTGAAAGGAGCCAGACCCAGAAGGTCAGATATAGTATGATTCTTTTTAAATATCCAGAATAGAATAACCTATAGAGATAGAAAGCAGATTAGTGATTTGTAGGGGCTAGGGAATGGAAGAGTGATGTTTTAATGGGAATAGGATTTCCTTTTGGAATGATGGAAATATTTTGCAAGTAGATAGAGGTGATGGTTGCATAACATTGTGAATGAGCTGAATATAACAGAATTTTAAACTTTAACATGGTTAATATTTTAATGCAAATCTTGCCTTATGAAAAAGAAAAAATACATTATTGAGCAACAGTATATATGTCTATCCCTAACTTTTAGTTTATATTTACATATCTTGTAGTATGATAGTTACAAGAGTTAGAAAAAACTAAGAAACAACTAAGTACTAACTTATTCATTCATTTAACTGCTATTTATTTTACCCTTACTATTTGCCAAGAAACAAACTGGGTGCTAGGGATGAAGCAGTGAAAGTCCTTTTATTATCTTGAAATCTCTCTAAGCTCTACTCTATTTTTTTCTTTATTTGTATATGAAGGGAAGAATTTTTTCTTTGTTTTATGGTTTTGTGTTCTCTCACCCCAGGATTCCCAATTCTTTTCATGGCTCCTGCTACAAGTGCCCTCTTCACATACCTTCATACCTTTGTTGTATTTTGAGCATTTCCTGTGGTAGCTACTTCTTTTATCTGGACATTCTCTTTATTTCTTCCTGAATAAGCTTTGACTTGCTGATCTGAATTCTCCACTACTGCATTTGCTTTGTTCACCTCTTGACACTGATAGATCCCTCCTGACAAAAGGAAGGCAGGCTGTATTATGCAGTTGCATTGTGATTTTTGCTCTCAGGAGATTGTGCCTACAGCTGCATTTTATAATCTAAGGGCTTCCCCTGTCCACCCCAACACCACCAGCACTGATGACATTAACAAACCCTGTTTTGTTTTTACTTGTTTCACTTAACATTTTAAAAGTTCTACTAAAGTAATTGAAACTTATTGTACCTGGATGTATCCTCAATCTGTCTTCCAAATCTTTCTTCTTTAAGGGTAAATGTGTAATCCTACTATTTCTCATTGTATCCACATATTAAATTCTTCTCTTTGAGTATGCATAACTGCAAAATATCATATTTTCTGAAAAGCAATGGGAGACAAACATTATTTACTAAAAATAAGTCAATTGATTTGGTGTCATAAAATTCATATTAACAGAATTCTTCTGGAAGCATATAAAATTACTTGCTCACATGTTCATGTTTCATTATAGCAGCAGCAAGCTGGGAACACTTCTTACTTACAATACTCTCTGACTCTCTCATCATTTGCTGGGCACCAAAGAAAATGAAGATACAAATTGATTAGTAAACTGTAGCAAAAATGAAAGATATGTTAGATTTTTACCGACAGTAATATTTAATATCCATGTTTTGCTTTGCAGCCATCCATATAATGGAATACATCTAGTCTAGGTTGAGTAGAGTGAATCAGATAAATCATGATATAGTTAATAGAAATGTGATTTCCTTTGGTATTTATATGTTTCATTATTATCAAGATTATTTTTCCAAAATTACATCAAATGTAATTTAATACTTAATATAAGAAAAATCGGGAACTTTGGTGGCATAGTGCCTAATGCATTTGACTGCTAACCAGAAGGCTGGAGGTTCAAATCCAACAGCCACTCCTTGGAAGGAAGACTGGGCAATCTACTTCTGTAGAGATACTGCCTCAGAAACCCAAGGAGGGGTTGCTATGAGTCAAATCAACTCGATGGCGATGAGTTTGTTTTTTTGATTATAAGACAAATCACTATCACTATCCTTCTGCTTTGTCATTTTACAAATTATATTATTAGACATGAGCTTTAGATATATATGTGTATATCTATATCTATCTATCTATCTATCTATATATATATATGTAAGTTTATAGCAGAGAGTGTGACAGTTTACTAGTTTATTATTGCCGTAAGTCATGTTTATAGAAACTAGCTTTGTCCTGAATTAGTAGTGGAAAAAACAACTTACTTTGTGATATATTGTCATTTTTTTGTGACAGAAAGTTGGCTGTGATGGTTTGTTAGGATCTCTTGCAAGGGAAGATCATTGTGGTGTATGCAATGGCAATGGAAAGTCATGCAAAATCATTAAAGGAGATTTCAATCACACCAGAGGAGCAGGTAATTTTTCTCTATTTTTCATCCCCCCGTAATTTTTAGAGATTACATTGAACTTGATTTAGAAATCACAGTTCTAATTCTGTTGAAAATTTTCACAATGAATATTGAATGATTTTTTATGATGACATACAACACAGTTGACAAGAGCCAGAAATTCTAACAAGCTGATTTCTCAATAATGAAAATATGAAGTCATCTGTTGTGCATTTAATAAGTTAGAGCAGCAAGGGAGTAATCTAATTTGTATTGGCTAATGTTATCAGGTTTCTACAGAACTTACTCTCCAATGCAAACCATGATGTTTGGTGGAAAATAATGACTTGTAACAGCATGAAGCAACTATTAAGGAGCCATTGTCTTTTAGGAGCTCTGGTGGTACAGTGGTTAATGTATGGTGCTGGTAACCAAAAGGTGAGCACTTCGAACCCACCAGGTGCTTCATAAGGAAAAAGATGAGGCAGTCTGCTTTCATAAAGATGTACAGCCTTGGAAACCAGCCAGTTCTACTCTGTCCTGTAGGATCACCATGAGTCAGAATCAACTCAATGGCAGCGGGTTTGGGTTTTTTATTTGAAGTGACTATTTAGGATATTATTCTTCAGGTTTTCAGTTTTCCACTGTCTTCATTTTTCTTGATGTTTTAACTGAATTTAAGGGGAATAAATTTTTAGAAGCAATAACTGACAATGTTACATTATGGAAAAGATAGCAGAGGGGAGTAGGGAGTTGCAGGATGATGTTCCTAATATAGTAAGAGCAGAAAGTTATCCTCACTTATTTTCTTTTTTTCATGTACATTTCTGTAATAATACTCAGGAGATATGAGGATGACATGAAGAAATAAGCAGTATAATGTTTTAAATGATCCATAAGAAAAAGTGGTATTATCTCCTCTGAAATATAATGACCCAGAAATACTCATTACAAAAATTGTTTTATACTCAGGTCCTGAAGCTTCCTGAGAAGACGCAAACACTTTCTATTTTCACATTAGTCTTACCTGGACATGCATTCATTTAACCATTCTAGTATTTTTTATTTTATTTTCATCATCATTAATAAACTTAATACACATATACTTTTTTTATCTATTCTAAATTGCTTTCTAGTTCAAAAAATATATCATGAATCCTGAGACCGAAAAATAGAAGGGACAAGTCCTTTATGTTTGAATAACCAGAAAAACCGAGTTCATTCTAGATAAAAGAGTTCTTTAGAAAGGAAAATTAGACACAGCCTTCTAAAGTTTGAATGTACCCTTTCGCTTGGCCCCAGAAGAGTAAGAGATAAGTGAGCTTGAAGTTCTTGAAGCCTAAAAATAACTAAGACCCAGGGTAAATTGCAGATCAGAATCTCAGTCTCCAAAGCTGTGAAAAAGGTAACAGGTCCCACAAGTCAGAATCTGCCAGCACTCATTTACAAAAGGCATGTTTAGCTGTAACAAGCTCTCAGACTTTCAGCTAAGGAATGTGAATGTAATAAGCTTTTCAGTCTGATAGTTATAGGAGATGTTTTCATACTGCACAAGTTCAAATGAAATCTGAAAGACAGAAGAAATCTAAATCTATTAGAATTTTTGTAAAATAATCTTGCATAGCGATTTAATATGCATGGAAACAGTTTGCCAGAGCAAATGGATAAACATTCAGCACTGATCTCTTTGTTAAATTGTAATAGCACTTTATTTTACCACTAATCACAGGAAATAGAAATACTGTTAAGGCGATAATACTTTCCATTCTGACATTAGTTTGGTAGATATATTTATCCCCTGATTTCTTCAAAGCCTATTTTTATTGCACTTAAATCTCTACTTCTGTTTTGTTCTTTTGTTTGCTTTGCACAAGTTATTTTAATGGCATCTATTACTTAGAAAATGTTTGAGGTATCTAAGATAATAGGAATATCAGAAGCTAATCACATACCTTCTCCCTAGTTTCACATTTCTCAGAGAGAAGAGATCAGAATTCTTAACTTGACCCCCAAAATTCTGCAAAGTCTTCTTTCTCTGCAGCCTCATCTCACAACAAGGTCCCTTCTTTCTCTAAGCTATTGTTATTGTTGTTAGGTGCTATCAAATCAGTTCTGATGCAAAGCAACCCCATGCACAACAGAACAAAACATTGCCATCCTCACAAACATTGCTGTGTTTGAGCCCTTTATTTCAGCTGCTTTGTCAATCCATCTCACTGAAAGTCATACTCTTTTTTGCCAAACTTCTGCTTTATCAAGTTTATCTTTCCCCAGGAACTGGTCCTTTCTAATAACGTATCCAAAGAGAGTGAGATGAAATCTCCCTATCCTCCCTTTTAAAGAGCATTCTGGCTGTGCTTCATCCAAAACAGATTTATTCATTCTTTTGGAAGTATGTGGTATATATACTTCACCAATACCGTCATTCAAAGGCATCAGTTCTTCTTCAGTCCTCCTTATTCAGTGTCCAGCTTTCACATGCTTATGAGGAAATTGAAAATATCATGGCTTCGATCAGGCTCACCTTAGTTCTCAAAGTGACATTTTATCTTTCTAACACTTTAAAGCAGTTTTTTGCAGCTGATTTGCCCATTGCAGTACCTTTTTTGATTTAGTGACTGCTGCTTCCATTGGCATTGATTGTAGAGCCAAGTAAAATGAAATCCTTGACAACTTCAATACTTACTTCACTTACGATGTTGCTTATTAATCCAGTTGTAAGGATTTTTGTTTTCTTTCTGTTGAGGTATAATCCAAACTGAAAGCTATAGTCTTTGATATTCATCAGCAAATACTTCAAGTCCTCTTCACTTTCAGTAAGCAAGGTTGTGTCATTTGCATTATTGCAGGTTGTTAGTTAGTTTTCCTCCAAATTATTTACAGATCTTCAAACTGACTATGCTCCCTCCTAGCATTTCACATTTCCATATGTAGTTTGTCATCTTCCTTAGTTCTGCCTGTTTGATTCCTAGACTTAACTCAGATCTCAGCTCAAATATCCCTTCTATAGGGAAGTATTTACTAAACAATCTCTACCTCCTCACCATGAACAGTTTGGTGATGCTTATTCTTTGTGGGTCCATAAAGTATAGCTCTAATCACATTTGTAATTTTACATGTATCAGTTTGCCTTCCTCACTATACTGTGAACTCAGTAAGGAAAAAAAAAAAAAAAAAAACATAATGGCTATTTTTGTTGAAGCACAATGCTCAGTCCAATAATATTAGATAATTTAATTAGTAATAAAACATTACATTTTTCAGAACTTTTACACTAAAAAATCTGTTATGAGTCCATAATTCTATCATGGGCTCCATTTACTTTTAACTTTAGGAATGTTGTGTTCATTCCTCTTGAGACAATTTCATCCCTATAGTTTATGGGCTTTCAAAAATTTCTTGAAGGAATTGCAGCCTATTTGGTCCAGTTGGCCATCTACACTGTATGTATTGCATGAGCAACACACATGCAGACGCATATGGGTGTTTCCAGTCCCACTGCTCTATTTAGAAGTTGGCAAATCATGCGTGTTGGAACTAGAAAATAAACTTAAGGAGAAGTGTGTGTGGTTTTCCTTTTCTTAGTACTTTTTCATGACTTTTCATTATAACCTACCTAGCTAGGAGATAATTTTTTAAGGAAATGAAAGAAAGGTAAATAGTGTATTTAGCTAGTTGTGAAACTCTCCATTAAGAGGAAAATGGGCACAAATATTATTCTTAGTATAAGAAAAACTCAACCAAACTCACTGCCATCGAGTCGGATCTGACTCATAACAACCCCTCCTTGGGTTTCCGAGGCAGTATCACTACAGAAGTAGATTCCTCAATCTTCCTTCTGAGGAGTGACTGGTGGGTTTGAACCACCAGACTTCTGGTTACCAGTCAAATGTCTTAGGCACAATGCCACCATAGCTCCCTTAATATAAGAAGATGATGATATGCATCCTGCATAAGGAGGACATGTTCTTAGTGTTTTTGTTTGTTTACCACAGCAGTGGGAGAGTCATAGTATTGTCTATTCTATTTTATGAAATATTAATAATGAGTCATATGAAATAGTAATAGTGAGTCAAGAAGCACATAGTAGAATCAAACAGATCTGAATTCAAAACTTGGGTCAGCTAATTATTGACAATGTCGTCTTGGAAAGACATTTTTTTCTCTACCCTTATTTTCTCATCTATTAAATTAGAAATGTAGTATCTCCCTTGGATTTTACCATATGATTAAATATTATGAACTATGTAAATTACCTAGAATAGTGATAAGCACAGAGCAGGTGTTCAAAATACAGCATTTATTGATATTACTACTATGAAGATGATAATTTTAAGATGGCTAACTAAGAATGAGATCTCTGGTTATAAGATAGATGTTTTCCTAGGCGAAACAAAAGGTTCATTATGAGGATCAAATTTGTTGAGATTGACATCATTGATATAATATTCTAATTTCAAAGCTAGACAATAGCCACCCATATTTCTGTTGTTGTTAGGTGCCATCAAGTCAGCTTCGACTCAGAACAACTCTGTGCACAACAGAACAAAACACTGCTTGGTCCTGCACTGTCCTCACAATCCTTGCTTTGTTGAGCTCATTGTTGAAACCAATATGTCACTCCATCTCATTGAGGGGCTTTCTATTTTTTGCTGACCCTCTACTCTACCAAGCATGAAATTCTTCTTCAGGGAATTGCCCTTTTGACAACATGACCAAAGTGCCTGAGACAAAGTCCAGACATTGTCACTTCTAAGGAGCATTTCAGTTGCCCCTCTTCCAAGACAGATTTGTTCATTCTTCTGGATGTTCTTGGTATTTTCAGTATTCTTTACCAACACCACAATTCAAAGACACTAACTCTTCTTTGGTCTTCCTAATTCGTTGCCTAGCTTTTACATGCATATGAGACAACTGAAAATACCATGGCTTGCATTAGGTGCTGCTTAGTCTTCCAAATAACATCTTTGCTCCTCAGAGATGTTTTATATCTTTTAAAAAATGCGTATTCTCCATTTTGTTTCAAGGTTTATTTACTAAGGAAGATCTAAGCCCTCAGTCACTGGTTTTCTATTTTAATATTATATTCGTTTAATGTGTTTCTGCCCCTCTTTGTTCTTTAAATTCAGTCTTAACTTACAATCCTCAAAACCATTCCAATGGAACAAATAATAAAGAATTGCTCTAGATATAACTATAAACTTACATGAAACTATTGCTCTAGTGCACAAAATACCTCTGAGCTTACAACTAAACTCAGTCATGAATTTACACCCACTACCTCTGCCATTCTATACCTAATATTCTTTTTTAACATCCTAATGTTTAACATCTCCTCTAAATATTTTTCTAAATTCATTTGCTCAGAAATTCTCAGTTACCTCCTGACAGTGAAATCCAGTGGATTCACTCTACTCACCTTTCCTTTGATGTCTCTACAGCTTTTAACACAGTTGACCAGCAACTTTTCCTTTTTGGAAATATTCTAATCCATAGGAACTGTCTATACCAAAGTAGACCAGATCTCTGTCTGCAGTAGTAATCATTCTTTCTCTGTCTTCTTTCTTGCTTTATTTTCAACCAAGATGAGTTCTTGACTTCTCCCTTTCATCATCTTCTCCTTTAGTCCTATGGCTTAAACTACTACATTTGCAAGAATGCCTCACAAGGGTACATCAACAACCTTTCTCTGGAGTTCCATAGGTTCCAGCATTCTTACTAGACATTCTACCAGTGTGGATATTGTTTCATTAAAAATAAGTTGAACTATCAAATATCACTAAAACTAGACCTTCTCTTTATATCTAATTTCCTGTAAATAATCTTTCCATTGTCACATGAATAATATTGAAGCATTGTTTTCAATGCTTATTTCCCCACTTTCTGTTGGACAAGTTCAACAATTCATTTTTCTCCGCAATGCCTTTTGGAGTTTCTATCTGATCCTCTACCACTCCTGGATTTCTGTATTAGCTCATGACCACTGTCATCTACAACTATTTCTTCTAGACATTCTGCCTATTGGTGTCAGATAAAGCCTTTTTAAAGCAGGATCTAATTACCAAATTCTATTGCTATAGAATTTTCAGTAGTTTCAAATTGATAAATTCAGGCTCCTCAGCTGCACTTAAACTTTCAATAGAGCCATCTTCTTACATCTTCTCATTTTGTCAGAATTATTTCATTCATTTGATATGAAAACAACATGTACTACCTTCCTGTACTTTGCAGTGAACTCATCCCTTTATATGTATATATGTATATATCCAAATACTGTCTATTTATCCAGGACCTCTTATAGCATAGTGCCTAAGGTACTTGACTGCTAACCAGAAGGCTGGCGGTTCAAACCCACCAGCCACTCCTCAGAAGGAAGATTGGGCAATCTACTTCTGTAATGATACCACCTCGGAAACTCAAGGAGAGGTTACTATGAGTCAGTCCAACTCGATGGCACATAACAACAATGACAACATCTATTTATCCATGTTATCCATGTGTGTGTGTGTGTGTGTATCTCCAAATAGTATCCATTTTTCAAAGATGGTTCATCTACTTAATTCTTGTAAAGCTTTCTTTTAATTATGGAAGGTGCTTTCGTCTCTGAATCACAGTGATTAGAACTGATGCCAGTGTTTTTCAATGTAAATAATATATTTAATTGTAGATTTTTTTAATGACAAAAAGTAGTGGCTAATCCTATGGGGGTGATGAGATCAGGGGAAAGGGATACTTTCAATAATTCGGTTTATATTCCTTAGGAAATTAGGCATTTCATTTTGCATATTATCTCTTTAGTATAATTTTTCAGTTCTATTTAACTCATATATATAAAATATGTGTCTTTGTATAAATATACATATATATATATATATATATATATATATATATGGAGTTCTAGTGGCACTGTGGTTAAGACATTAGGCTGCTAACCAAAAAGTAAATGGTTCCAACCCACGAGCCACTCTGCAGGAGAAAGATCAGGCAATCAGCTTCCATAAAGATTTACACCTTGGAAACCCTATGGGAGTCACCATGAGTCAGAATTGACTTGATGGCAGTGGGTTATGTTTTTTGGTTTATTATGTATATGTTATTTGTCTTTCCAATTAAATTATAAGCTTTGTGAGAGCAGAGACCATCTTACTTTTCTTCTATGTACAATTAGCCACTCAACATTTCCTTTCTGTTTTTATTGCTGCCTATATTGTTCAAAGGAGCTCTGGTGGTGCAGTGATTAAGGCATTTGGCCCACTAGCTGCTCCATGGAAGAAATATGAGGCGGTCTGCTTCTATAAAGATTTACAACCTTAGAAACACTATAGGGGTTGCTACGAGTTGGAATCGACTGGATGGCAGTGAGCTTACTATACTGTTCATGTAATAAAATGATAATGTTTTTATTTTTGGTATACTCAATGGTATACTCTATTTGGTATACTCAATGGTATACCAAAAATAAAAACATTATCATTTTATTACATGAACAATATAGTAAGCTCACTGCCATCCAGTCGATTCCAACTCATAGCACCCCTATAGTGTTTCTAAGGTTGTAAATCTTTATAGAAGCAGACCGCCTCATATTTCTTCCATGGAGCAGCTGGTAGGGAGCTCTGGTAGCATAGTGGCTAAGGCACTTGACTGCTAACCAGAAGACTGGCGGTTCAAACCCACCAGCCACTCCCCGGAAGGAAGATGGGGCAATCTACTTCCATAGTGATACTGCCTCGGAAACCCAAGAAGGGGTCGCTATGAGTCGGGTCCGACTCGACGGCACATAACAACAACAACAACAACATACTCAATGGTTAAAGTGAATAAGCAGTGTTCCTAATGGAAATTATGATTGTAAAGGCTCATGCCTCTAATTCTAATCACTGCCACCAGGTGGAGTGTATGCTACCTTTTGGTGTACAACAAATAAGTGTAAACACTTCCAGGAATTTGAAAAATTAAGAAATAAGTGACAACCCTGGAATTAGCTATGTCACCTTTAATTTTTTTTAAAAAAAAAGCTCAGAATTTAGGCTTTTATCGATGAAGAATATTAAAATTTTCTTAATATAATTTAAAAAATCTAACTCTTGAGTCAAAAGCAGGTTACATGCAGGTGCTCTCCTATATCACTTTATTTTATCTTGTTTCATTTCAAGCACTTTGTTTCTAACTTCTGCTGAGATAACTTTCCTGGGAAACTGCTAATTGTGTCTTGCTTCTGGCTCCTGAAACCTTTGGAGGTGACACTGAATTGCTTTGTAACATCTTGCACTTATTTGTCTCCAGCTCCAGTTTCAAAAACCTTCATTAATCTCCTCAGGGGAATACTTTTGTCCCTCCTGTCTATACATAACTACTCCAGGGACATGGTCCATGTCAGCTGTGTTCTCTCTGCTACAGTTGCTCCTTTTCTACAGTTTCTAACTTAAAGGATCTCCCCAAACAGAGTCTTAGCTTATTTGCTTTGTTGTAAGAGCCACTGTTTCTAGCCAGGCTACCCCATTGTGCTCTTTCTCATTTCTTAAAGTGTCAGTGAACTATTTAATGTGGAAAATATACTTCCCTATTTGTGCTTGATAGTGCTCTAGGCTCAACATCTTTCCAAGAAGCTGCTCTACTTGGAAACATGACAGCTTTATACCTAAGTTGTCCCTACCCCCACCCCACATAGTGAAATAGAGTAAAAACCAAAGTCAAATTAAAAAATTAAAAAGGCAAAAAGTTAATCAAGAAAAAAATATTATGGAGAACTCAATATTTATTTCATATTCTTTACTGATTCTTACAGGTTACATAGAAGTGTTGGTGATACCTGCTGGAGCGAGAAGAATCAAAGTTGTAGAGGAAAAGCCGGCACATAGCTATCTAGGTAACCTGTGTTACAGATACAGACAACACAAGTGTTAGTTCAACTCCCTGCCCTGAGAGTCCTGTGAAAAGGAGGAAGTCAATCTGTTTCTAGTTACATGTTTGAATTTCCCAGGAAGCGCCTCATGTCATATCAAGTAGGAATTTCTTTCCTTCTCTCCCAGGGACTTCCCAGGAACAAAAGCAATCTGGTTGTCTATATGGTTTTTAAGGAGTACAAATTGCTTCCATATGTTAGTCTATGTTAAAGAAAAAAAAAAAAAGTCATTGAAGGATTTGAGTATATTTTTTTCATACACACATATACACCTACATATGCACATGCATATTAATTATATGTATATATGTGTTTGTGTTGTAAAAATATGTAAAATGATTGTTCTAGAATTAGGAAATCTTGTGGAATTATTTTTTCTCTTCTACATACTAAAATAACTCATTTTTTAAAAATAGTAATAGGTTCTCTTATAGATTGAATTATGTCCCCAAAATATATGTGTTCTAAATCCTCACTTCTATGCCTGTGGTTATAATCCCATTTGAGCATGGATTGTCTGTGCTATGTTAATGAGTCAGTCAGTATTAGTGTAGAGTGTATTTTGAATCAATCTCTTCTGAGATATAAAAGAGATTATGCACAAGATAGCTAGGAGAACCAGAAAAAGGAGATGCCAAGTCACATGAAGATCTCCCTGGGAGCAAAAGCTCAGAAAGATAAGGAATCTTCCTACAGAGCTGACAGAGAGAGAGAAAGTGGTTCCCTATAGCCTGCACCCTGAATTCAATTCTAGCCTCCTAAACTGTGAGAAAATAAATTTCTGTCATTTAAAGCCACCCACGTTTAGTATTTCTGTTATAGCAGTACTAGATAGCTAAGACACGTTAACTCTTTTTCCTCATTTCAGGCAAAGTTACCTATGAAGAGAAGGTTTTTAAATGTTTATGTATTTCTTGTAGAAAGGACCTATTTTAACATTTTAATTAGGTCAATTGATGACTTTTGAATATATGAAGGAAAATATTTCGTTGTTGAAATACACGTTTCTAGTGTATTAATATTTTAGTCTAATTCATGTGAAATGGCACATACATCATACTTACATTATCTGTAAGAAATACTGCTTGCCTTTTGTTTTACAAAAAGAATATCATCATTATTCTTTCTTAAGTAAACAATAGTGTTTAAATACAGAAATCATTTTACATGCTAAATTACCCAATCCTATATGACTGTTTCTACTCTACAGCATTGAGAGAGGTCTACAGTAGGATTGTATTATTATTTTTCATTAGGGTTTGCTTTCAAAGAATAGGAGAATTTGAAGAAAGGAGACAGTAGAAAAAGTCCTTCACCATATGGCACACTCATTAATTTGTCATTACCCATATATAAATTGTATCAACGACTACTCCTTGGGTTTCCGAGGCAGTATTTCTATGGTAATAGATTGCCCAGTCTTCCTTCTGAGGAGTGGCTGGTGGGTTTGAACCACCAGCCTTCTGGTTAGCAGTCAAATACTTTAGGCACTATGCCACCAGAGCTCTGATAATATTTAAATTCATGTAAGTACAATAGATCAACACAGATTTCTAAACTCAGATTAAGGCTCTTATATCCAGTTTTTGGAGACACTGGGGAAAATCTGTGCGTTTCAATACATTTATTCAGTAATAGACATTGGCTATTATATTTGAGTATAGATTTCCTTTTTCTAAACTGGAAAGGAATATAGATGTTTTAAATAGAATTGTCTCAAATTCTATAAAACTCCAGATTGCATTACAGTACTTATTTTTTTCAGTAAATGTGGATAAGCTAGCCAGCTTTACAAATGAGTCATCTCCATGTTGTCTTCACTTTTTTGCTTCCCAATCCTTTTCACCAATCCAGTCATGGTTTCTGTCTCCTCTTTCTATAGTAACTGCCTTTCTTAAGGTCCGCAAATGCTCTCTCTCCATAATGAAAAATCCAATGATCACATGTTACTTGGCCTGTCAACATTTAAAACTGATGACCTCTCCTTAGTTTGTTAAACACTTTCTTCTTTTGGCTTCTAGGACACTTAACTGCCCTACATCATTAGATACCCCCTACTGCTCTTTTTGTTGGATATAATTAACCTCAACCTCTACATTGTCTCCAAATGTTCCTATATTGTAATGTTCAGGCCTGGGCCCTACTCTCATCTCTGCTATAATATTTCTGTCAGAAATCAGGTGTAGCTCTATGGCTTTACATGTTTCTGTTTTTAATGTATAGTCAAATATTTCGTAGATACTGGCTTAAAATATTTCCTCCCCATGCTAAAATCTGTTCTACCCTTAGTTTTCCCCTACTACAGTAATTTTCACTGTTAGTGTCCTATGGCTGCTGAAACAAAATTACCACAAATTTTGGGGCATAAAACAACATAAATTTATGCCCTCACAGTTCTGAAGGCCAGAAGTCTGAAAGCAAGGTGTCAGCAGAACCATTCTCCTTCTGAAGGCTCTAGGGGAGCATGTTCTCTGTCTTGTCCAGTGGTTACCAGGGTTTCTTTGTGGCTCCATCACTCCAGTTTCTGCCTCCATAGTCTCATTGCTCTCCCCTCTTCTACTGTGTTCAAATATTCCTCTGTCTCTGTTTTGTAAGGGCCACATGTGATTGCTTTTAGCACCTACCTGGGTAATCCAGAGGAATTTCCGCATTTCAAAATCCTTAACTTCATCACATCTACAAAGTCTTTTTTGCCATAAAAGGTACTGGCCTAGGTTCCAGGGATTAGGATGTGGATTCTTTTGGAGGTCATTATGTGGCTACCACAGTCCCTAATTTCTACCCAGTGTTGTTGTTGTTATGTGCCGTCAAGTCGGACCCGACTCATAGTGACCCCTCCTTGGATTTCCAAGGCAGTATCACTACAGAAGTAGATTGACCCATCTTCCTTCCGAGGAATGGCTGGTGGGTTTGAACTGCCAGCCTTCTGGTTAGCAGTCAATTTCTTTAGGCACTACGCTACCAGAGCTCCCAAGTAGTTTATTCTAAAACTAGTAGTCCTCTTTGATTCCTTATTTCCTTTACCATTCTAATTCAATACATCATCAAGTCCTGTCAGCTAATCAAATCTATCACTTTCTGTCCATGCCAATTGTCACCCTAAACAAGCCCCTTTTTATCAGAGTGCCCTACTTTATTTCACTTAACACCACTTGGCACAGTCTGAATTTTCTTATTTGTTTATATGCTTGCCTTTTTTATTGTCTATCTCTGTGGGTCATTAATGAAGAAGACGACCCTGTCATTTTCTTCAGTGCTTTACCACAGTAACTAAAGCAAACCCTAGCACAGAGGAAAAAGTAAAGATTCTTTGAATTTTTATTAAGAAAAGATGGTTCACACTTACATAGTGATTATTGGCCAGTACATTTCATATAGCCATTAAAAAATCCTCACAGCTCTATGAAATAGGTGCAGCAAAACCAAAGCCAAAACCCTGTTGTTGAGTCAAACCCAACTCATAATAACCCTATAGGACAGAGTCAAACTGCCCCACAGGGCTTCCAAGGCTGTAAATCACTTTTCATGTGTGTCTCCCTCAGAGCAGCTGGTGAGCTCAAATTGTTGACTTTCTGCTTAGCAGCTGAGACCTTTGACTACTAAACCACCAGGGCTCCTAGGTGCTACTAGTGTCCCTATTTTTAAAAATCAAGAAACAGTGGAACAGAGACCATAAGCTACTTGCCCATTGTCGCACATCTAAAAAGCTGTGACCTTCAACATAATATCTGGATTCTTCACAATCTGGGCACAGCATCTGGATTCTTAGTCAGTAAACCAGTCTATTTCTTTATTATTCTTTTTTATTCATCGCCTTTGATGCAACACTTGTAATTTTAAAGTACATGACATATATTAAAATGTTTTCTCTGAACTCCACTCCCCTTTATTTTTTCCTTTTCTTACTAATGTGATCAATTTATTGTATAGACAGAAGTCATAAAATGACTGTTTCCTCTCTAATCACTGCCTTCAATTCTTCCAAATTCTATCTTCCATCCTCATCATTGATGTCTAAACAAATTCCTAATTACTTTTTCTATTGAAAAGACTTTACACTTTAAAACTTGAATCTCTTAACTGTCCTCGTGCTTAGCTTTGGGCCCCTCTCAATACAATTATTCTTTTTCATTACTCTCTTTGAACTGTATTCCCATGTGCAATTATTATCTGTTTTTTTTTTTTTTGAAGACTCTTGCTTTATTACTTTGTTACTAATTTATTAAAAAGCATAAAATGGAGAGTACTTCAGGTAGTCAGACCATATATTGTATCTTTTCAAAATCATTATGACTTGTGATTTTAAAAAATTCAGGAAGGTCATGTAGGTCAATTTACCAAATACCAGAGTAACATGTATTAAAAAATAGCATTTGTGCTCCTAAACATTCAGAATGGAGATTAAACCATGTTGAAAATCCTAACACATTGCAGTGTTTATTCAACACTGTATTCAGGAACCAACTATGTGTCCATATTTACTTAACTGAAGAAAAAAATAATTATCTTGATGAATGAGTTGAAGGATTCAAGAATAGAAACAAAGAGACCACTCACATTATCCAATTAAGAGACAATGCTGGTCCAAACAAGAGAAGTAACAATAGGATTGGAAAAAACTCAGTGGCTTCCAGAGAACTTTTAAGAAGTTGAACTGATGAAACTATTTTATAAATGGCTATGAGGGATGAGAGGGGATCAGGATTCAAGGATGACTTCTAAGTTTTTGACTTAAACAACTGGCCGAGTAATAGTGCCATTTACTGATATAAAGCATATGGATGATGGACATATTTGGGAAAAAAGGAATGGCACAGTACTGAAGTCCTAGATTTCAAGTCTAAAGACCTGGCAGAGGATACATATCATAAATCACATTTACTAAAAGGCTCCTTCAGGCATAGGAAGGAAGTAGCTGGAAATCTTCATCTGAAAATGTCTTTAGCAAAAAGAAAGGAAAATAGAACCTTGGCAAACTCATCATTCTTTAACAAATTAACTTGTCTACCTCAAACTATATATTATCTCATAGGAGACATCTAACCCCCTCTCAATACAATTATTCTTTTTCATTACTCTCTTTGAACTGTATTCCCCTGTGCAATTATTATCTGTTTTTCTGAAGACTCTTGCTTTATTACTTTGTTACTAATTTATTAAAAAGCATAAAATGGAGAGTACTTCAGGTAGTCAGCCATATATTGTATCTTTTCAAAATCATTATGACTTGTGATTTTAGAAAATTCAAGAAAGGTCATATAGGTCAATTTACTTTGCTGGTAGTATTGTAGATAACCTTCTTGCAACAAACCTCTTGCTAAAAACCATTTAAAATGACAAGCAAAATGCAGAATAAACAATCTGAAACACTTTTTTCAACCTAAAACATTTATTACTAAACTGGAAAGAAATTAAGGAATCCTCACATGCCAAAACCAAAGGAAGAGCAGGATTCCAGAGTATTAGATTGACTCTGAAGCCCCATGTCTTCTGTCTCATCCTAGTGACTAGGTGTGGATTTAGAAAGTCACAGCATTACTGTGGACAGAAAATAAGACCAATGCCTTTACAAAGTTGTAAAACTCTTACAGGATACCCCACAAATAAAGCAAGGACACCAAAGGGTTATAAGCCAGTAGGAAGGAGATAGAAATGTATTTGAATCACAACAGTTTAAAGAAAGAAACCATGTGTATATTGACTTTAGTACTATGTGGAGATAGAAAAACTCCCCTGAGAATTTGTAACCTGAAGCATATTCTCATGATTTTACAGCACCATTTTACCTTAAATATGAGGTCCCAAACCCTCAAGGCAAATGTTCTAGTTACTAAGGTGACTGACATATGCAAACACAAGTCCTATTTGAAGGAATGCACCTTCAGACCAGGTCTCAAAAAAAAAAAAAAAAAAAAAAATCAGTATTTTAATTTTGCAGTGAAACAAATAATTGAGAAAACACAAAAGAAAATGGACACCATGAGTAGAACTCAATAGACAAAAGGGAGAGCAAAAACAAACATGTAAAGACATAAATGGTCTTATCATATATAACCCACTGCCATCGAGTCAATTTGGACCCATGGCAACCATTTAGGATAGAGTAGAACAATTTGTTCTCATAATCATTGCTATACTTGAATCCAGAGTTCCAGCCATGGTGTCAGTCCATCTTGTTGAGGGTCTTCTTTTATTTTGCTGACCCTCTACTTTACCAAGCATGAAATTGTTCTACAGGGATGGATCCCACCTAACAACAAAATTGTGATAGCTAAGGTTGTATGTCAACTTGCCTGGACTATGATTCTAAGGCTTTATGCAGTTATGATATAGTCATCCCACATGATGAGATATGATAAAATGTAATCACTTATGTAATGAGATGTGCTATGGTGTGCTATGGTGTGCTATGTGCAGCCAATCAGTTGAAAGGGGGTTTCCTCAGGGATGTGACCGGCTTCCTATATATATATATAAATGTCTGGGAAAATTCTGAGGCTTCCTGCTGGACCTTGATCCTGATTTATAGCTCATCATCATCTCCGGTTCTTGGACCTGAACTAGGGGCCTGCAGTATTGCCTGCTGATCTTGTGACTGTTGCTTTCACAACCTGTGAGCCAACAGTCTGCCATTTTACCTACTGATCTTGCATTCATCATGCTCTAAAACCAGCAGCCTGCTATACTACCTGCCAATCTTTGGGTTCATTGCCTCCTGCAGTTGCCTGAGTCAGGAGAAGCCTCTAGTTAGACATTTGACCCATAAACTTGGGACTTTTCTGCCTCTGCATTGTGTGAGCAATTTCCTTGAGATAAATTTATCTCTGTCTCTGTCTGTCACTGTATATATATTTCACTAGCCACTCCTCAGAAGGAAAAGGGGGCAATCCACTTCTATAGTGATACTGCCTCAGAAACCCAAGGAGGGGTGGCTCTGAGTCAGATCCAACTCAATGGCATATATATATTGTGTTGTTGTTGTTATGTGCCATCGAGTTGGCCCCGTCTCATAGCGACCCCTCCTTGGGTTGTTGAGGCAGTATTACTACGGAAGTAGATTGCCCATCTTCCTTCCAAGGAGTGGCTGGTGGGTTTGAACCGCCAGCCTTCTGGTTAGCAGTCAAGTACCTTAGGCACTATGCTACCAGAGCTCCTATATATATAAACTTATATTGTGTGTGTGTGTGTATATAAATTTTGCTTCCCTAGAGAACCCAGCCTAAGACATTGACCAAAGTACAAGAGACAGAGTCTCAGCATCCTCACTTCTAAGACGCATTTTGGATATACTTCATCTAAGACAGATTTGTTCATTCTTCTGACAGTCCTGGGAATATTCAATATTCTTTACCAACACCATAATAATTCAAATACATGAAGGTCTAGACTCAGAGAACATATTTGCAATAAACTTATCTTTAAAAGTACTTATATCCAGAATATATAAAAATATGATTTACTGAATATTTAATAGATAGAAATGAGTATTGTTAACTCATAGGATAGGTATAAAAGAAAAAGTAAAATGAACATATGAATATTTATTATCTACCTTAAGAAAAATAACATTCCCTGTACTTTTGAATAACCCTATGACTCTTCTCACTTTTTTCTAATAAACTTTGAATAAGACTGTTGCTCTTTAAATATTTGATAAAATGTTGGAGTTTTCTGTTTGTTTTTGTTCATTCTCTGTCAGCCATTTTCATTTTCCCCTCTGTTCCAGTTATTAGCTTATCTTCAAGTTCACTGAATTTCTTTTGCAATGCCTAATTAGTTCTTAAGCCTATCCAGTTAATTTGTTGTTTCAGACATTGCGCTTTCTCTATTCATAGAAATTTGATCTGCATATTTTTATTTCCATTTCTCTTTTCAATATTTCTTTAAATCTTTGTGTATATTAATCATACATTTAATACCTATTTTAAAGTTATATTCCATCATATCTGTTATTTCTGGGTCTGATTATATCAGTTATGGATCACATGTTCTGCCTTCTTCACGTACCTTGCAATTTTAGCTTGGATGCTGGACACAGTTAATGTGATATCATTGTTCTTTATTTATTGTTGAGTTTCATTTTCCTGGGCAGTTAATTTATCTTCAGTTCAGATTGATCTTCTTGAGGCTTTTTAAAAGCTTTGTTCATCTGGATGTAGAGTAACCATTTTAAAGACTAGTTTAGCCTTATATCTAATATGTGATATTTCTAGAAACTCCACTGAAGGATCTGCATGTTTAGTAAGATCTCTCCACCCTGCATGAAACTTATGGTGGTTATGTTTTTGTGTCAGCTTGTCTGGGCCTGGTTGAGTGGCTGGGCAGCTGGTGGTAGTTATTCCCCACGATGAGACTGGCAATCAATTCCATGGTAGGATCTACCACAAGCAGC
>NW_006921772.1:4458867-4464258 GCF_000298275.1 Orycteropus afer afer
GGTTGAGGGGCTTTCACCCAGCCCCTAGAGCCTGGCACTTTGAACTTGGACTTAAAGCCTCCAAATTGTAAGAATAAACTCCTGTTTGTTCAGGCCATTTACTCTGGTAAATGTCTTTAGGCAGAACCAAGGTAATTGTAGAGCTCATGATATCTTTCTCTTAAGGTCACATTTCTCTGTTATCAGTTGTCCACTGTCTGAGAACAGTTGTCCAGTGTCAGTGGTGTCAGTAGGGGGGTGTAGGGGATGAGGATCACACCAGGTAACACTGTCAGAGAAGATGACACCTAAATGACTATGCATAGAATTTTCATGAAGTGTTGCAGCAGAAATTTACTATTTTTTTAAATACAAATGTCCCTATAGTTAAACAACAAACATACTTTTCATAAGCCCAGCTTACGTGTATCAATATATCTACAAAGCTAAAACTCTATGCTAATTTACTTTTTGAACCTTCCATTGGCTCTCTGGTAGCATAGTGCCTAAGACATTTGACTGCTAACCAGAAGGCTGGCAGTTCAAACCCACCAGCCACTCCTTGGAAGGAAGATTGAGCAATCTACTTCCATAGAGATACCACTTCGAAATCCAAGGAGGGGTCTCTATGAGTCATTCGACTCAACGGCGTGAGTTTGGGGTTTTTGTTTTTGTTTGTTTCATTGCACTCAAGTCAGAGCTGTCATTATTCCCGTTATTACCCAATTACAATGATGCTTTTAATCATGTGATTTTGTCTCCATGCTCTATTGTCTTTGCTGTTGCTGATGTTTTTATAGTCCCTGCTTTTCTCAAGTGTTTTGGTGTTTTAAGTACAATATTTTGGTAATTAATAGTTGTTAACCTGCACCAATAATTTTTTTTTGAGAATTAAGTAGTAATTAAAGGGGGAAAAAAATAAAGGAGAAAAATAAAAAAAAAAAAAGGCTTCCCCTCAGTCACTAATAATGTAATAAAATGTAGAAAGATTTTACAGAAAAATTATGTTGTTAGTATTCATATAATCTAAGAAATACTCCATGTAAACAATGGACAGTTATATTTATCACATATTATTCTATGATTAAAATTAATAATAAACATTACTAAGGATTCTGTCTGCTCTGATATGGGAAGAGGTCCACTGGGAGGGAGGAGAGTGACATCACAAGTTACTGCACTGGGTGACACTAACCTACTGGTGCCCTGATCCAACTTTCTATTTGTTCATGGTCATAGAGCTAATGTAGTTTCAGTTAGTCAGGCATGACTAGAAGCAAAAGTTCTAAAAAGATTTTTTTTTTTTTAAATTAAAAAGACTAAACAAGGAAATGCCACATACCCAGAGCATTGATTCTTCATGTGTGGATGCTATTAAAGCTAATACATTGTGTAGCCTTAAAAGTGCATGTGTGTGCTCTTTTTTAAGGAATGTTGATTACCACAAATACTGATTCAGTTTGAAGTATTATAAGTTGGTCATCCCCAGAGGCTTTTTAAAATACGTTTTTGTTAAAGATTTTCAGAGGATATTCCCTTATAATTATGCCCTGAAGATTTGTTGAAATATGTTGTTGTTGTTGTTATGTGCCGTCGAGTCGGACCTGATTCATAGCAACCCCTCCTTGGGTTTCCAAGGCGGTATTACTATGGAAGTTGATTGCCCAACCTTCCTTCCAAGGAGTGGCTGGTGGGTTTGAACCACCAGCCTTCTGGTTAGCAGTCAAGTGCCTTAGGCACTACACTACCAGAGCTCCTTGTTGAAATATAGCAAAACAAAAATACAACTGTTAGTTAAAATGATATTTAATGACCATTCTTTTATTGCACACTTTTCTGGGTGGCTTAAGAGATACAGAGTATATGTGAGATGTAGTGTCAGCCATCACAGTGCTCATAGAACACAATCTCACACAGCCTTAACATGATAATGTCAAACAATAATTAAGGTTATAAATAAGGGATACAGATATCACATATCCAAGAAGGTGGAAGTAGGCAAAGATTAATGTGGCTATGTAACCGTAAGGAGGAGAAGAAGAAAGAGAGTTTGTGGCTTTTACCATGGCACAGAGGAGGGAATTAATAAGGACATAACCTGAAAGGAGAGGCTTTGTGTTTTAGGTCAGAGAGTGTGGATCCATCCATTTAGAAATGAATGGAATGATTTTAACAAAATATATGAATTGCATATTGATCAACAATGCTGCATTATTTATACTCATAATATTTTTAAACCTCTTTATAGCTCTCCGAGATGCTGGCAA
The DNA here is from genome assembly GCF_000298275.1 of Orycteropus afer afer. Classification (NCBI taxonomy): domain Eukaryota; kingdom Metazoa; phylum Chordata; class Mammalia; order Tubulidentata; family Orycteropodidae; genus Orycteropus; species Orycteropus afer. The sequence continues at coordinate 4,461,114 of NW_006921772.1, forward strand.
GCAGTCTATTAATAGCGACTGGAAGATTGAACACTCTGGAGCATTTAATTTGGCAGGAACAACAGTCCATTACCTACGACGAGGGCTCTGGGAGAAGATCTCTGCCAAAGGTCCTACCACAACACCTTTACACCTCCTGGTATGAGGGAAAGAATGATAACATTGCATAATCAACTTCTGGTGGCAAATGGCAATTCCCATCATTCCTTCTTTAAACTTTTTTCAAATTTGAATTGTCAAACAGACATTTAAAATTACTCAAGAGGCTGGTTTCTTAAATGTGCCTTATTGAAATCATGATATTTTAAAACAGTAATAATTACAAGGGAGCTCTGGTAGCAGAGTGGCTAAGGCACTTGACTGCTCACCAGAAGGCTGGCGGTTCAAACCCACCAGCCACTCCTCGGAAGGAAGATGGGGCAATCTACTTCCGTAGTGATACTGCCTTGGAAACCCAAGGAGGGGTCGCTATGAGTCGGGTCCGACTCGACAGCACATAACAACAACAATAATTACAAAAGTGTTTTAGGAAACTTATAGACTCAAAATATAAGTGAATTACTAGGGAATAAGGACCCCCGTTTTCTTCCGAAATAGGTCCTTGGGTGGCACAAATAGTTTGCACTTGACTATTTACCTAAAGTTTGGTGGTTGAACCTACCCAGTGTTGCCATAGAAGAAAGCCCAGTGATCTGCTTCCATAAAGATTCCAGCCAGGAGTACCCTATTGCGGTCACTTCTCCTCTGGAACATGTTGGGTTGCCATGAGTAAGAATTCACTCTATAAGATTGGATTTGCCTTTTGTTTTTTTCTAAAAATATATATTTACTTAATAATTCATTAGTATCTTTAAAGAAGGTGCTAAAGTATGACTAATCATAGCATTTCACTACATTCATTATAAAACATCTAATCCTCACAATAATCCTGTGTAACATGTATTTTCATTTCACAGATTGTAAAACAACAGTAAAAAAAGAAAAAAGAAAAAAAACAAACATTAGAAAGGTTAACTACTATGCACAGTGTCACCCAGTAAATGATTGAGCTGTGAATAAACCGGGTTTTAACACTTCTCTACAGCCTCTCCTGATATAAAGCGTAGACCTAAGTTCATTGAACTAAACAGCCTTGGGTCATAGGTATATTTGTACTTTGAATAATAATTCTTTGCATCTCCCACAATTCCTTTGGACCTCATTCGTTAATTTGAACCAAAAATGCCACTCTACACAGTGCCATCTGGAGAAAGAAAAAGGATAATTAAAAAAACATTGTATGACCAATACCTGGCTGCATCCATGATTGGGTCACTTAAAATAACAACATTATCAACAGCAAACATATTTTTAATGATTGGATTACAGACAATGTCATCAAGTTACTTTCCTTATATAGATGCAACCTACTTTTTTTATGGAACAAGACTGAGCCTCTAATTCAAAATCTTAAAACAGTGTATGTGAGACCTCAATATTAAGCAGAGGGAGTTTCCTTGCTACAGAATCCTTAATCTAACTGGTAATTACCAAGGTTTTTCCTGGAAGCATGAAGCATAATTAAAGTCGGTGAACTGTGTCTAAAAGAAGGCATCAGTGTGACCTGGATTTATTCAGTAATCCAAGGGAAACTGCGCTTCTAAGATAGTTTTCTTTAATGACTATTGCAGACTGAAAACTGGTGCTGAATTTTGAAAGGCAGTACCTTCTGCCATGCTTCAATTTGTGCCTCTCTACTGTAACATGGTCACACTTTCCTTCTTGCAAAGAATGCTGCCAACTTCAAATGGTTTGAGAAAGAGCTAATGGTTTTTGTAGCCAATGTCCCTACTTTAAATAGCATTAGATATTCAACCATAATCTAAAGTTCTATCAATGACAAAGTAGCCATTAGAAAATATAGGCATGTTTCACTTAATACATAAGTTGGCAGATAGCTGTTATTTATATGGTCATTTGATCAATTTGACAACTATTTAATATAAACATGTTTACCTTGTTAAGACCATAAACAAGGTGAATTAATCTCTCTCTTTTAAAAATTCATTTAGCTAAAGGTCACTTATATTGTTAAACTCCGTTGAGACATTTAAAGCCAAATAATGTCACTAACTTAAAATTAGTACTTAACATGTCATGCAAGTGTGAACTTAAAAAGTGCTATTTTCATTATTTATATATTTTATTAATAAAGTCATCACATTAGTTCACCAGTCCACACATTAAAATATGTCTCAGTCGTACTGTTGACATATTGGGTAGAGCTTTGATGTTGTTGTTAGCTGTCTTAGAGTTGGCTCTGACTCATAGTGACCTTATGTACAACAGAACAAAACATTGCCTGTGCCATCTTTACAGTCTTTGCTATGCTTGAGCCCATCGTCACAGCCACTGAATCAGTACATCTCATTGAGGGTCTTCCCCTTTTTTGCTGACCTTCTAGTTTCACAAGCATAATACCCTTCTCCAGAGACTGGTCCCTTCTGACCACATGACCAAGTCTGAGGTGAAGTCTGGCCATTTTTGCTTCTAAGGAGCATCCTGGCTCCTTTCAAGACAGATTTGTTCATGATATTTTCAGTATTCTTCGCCAACACTGTAATTCAAGTACATCAATTCTTCTTCAGTCTTCCTTATGCACTGTCCAGCTTTTACATGCATATGAGGCTATTGAAAATACCATGGCTTAGATCGGGCACACTTTGTCTTCAAAGTGACATCTTTGCTCTTTAACACTTTAAAGAAGTCTTTTGCAGCACATTTTCCCAGTGCAGTACATAGTCTGATTTGTTGACTGCTGCTTCCATGGGCATTGATTGTGGATCCAAGTAAAATGAAATTCCTGACAAGTTCAATCTTTTCTCCATTTATCATGATGTTGTTTATTGGTCCAGTTGTAAGAATTTTTGTTTTCTTTATGATAAAAGGGAGTAAATAAAATATAATAGAAATGCTCAAACCTTTAAACTTGAGCTTGTTTTCATTTCCTCCCCCAAACCAAAGAACAAAACCTGTTTCCATCAAGTCAGTTCTGACTAATACTGATGCCTTCCCCACCCATGGAGTAGTAACTCAGAATTACCTGCCCCTACAAATATCATGATGCAAAGCTCTATAATAGTTTATCGTCATTTTAAAATTTGTG
>NW_006921772.1:4465028-4481297 GCF_000298275.1 Orycteropus afer afer
ATATATATAAAGAAAACTATCTTTAGTGCAAATGGAAAGTCAGTCACTTTTCCAAAAGTAAAGTTAACTGTAAACATACATGAAATTAAATTGTTATTTATGTTGAGATGCCTCAATGTTCCCCACCTTTGTGGAGAAGAAGGATTCCTAAAGGCAGATATCCTCATCCTCTATTACCCTAGGGGTATCATACCTATCTTTTCTGTTTATATGAATGAAAAGGCTACATTTGATTTTAGATAGTGGGTCATATCTTGAAAGTAGGTGGGACAACGATTCCTGCATCTCCACACTTGGGTATAACCCAAAGTCTTAATCATATATGTACCTTGCTTTGTGAAATAGATTTGTCCATTGACTTGACAGAAAATAATCTGGTATCTCTGACCTCATGCAAGTTGAATTTCATTTAGCTTTGAGGTAAGTCTAAAGACCCATTAAAAAAAAAAAGAAAAGAAAAACCATGACTATTTCAACTTTTTGGTAATTATGTCCCATCTCTACTATCATCTATCCCTCTACTATCAGGGATCATGGATGCCATGTAATATGCATTTATGGCATCAGTGTCTTTAGTGTGATCATTTACATTGAATGTGCTCTAATTTGACCCATCTTCCTTAGATCATCTTTATATATTGTAGGTGCTGCTATTTCAAGATCAGAATTATGGTCTACACTATGAATACACTATTCCATCAGACCCGCTTCCAGAGAACCAGAGCTCTAAGGAGCCTGAACCCCTGTTCATGTGGACACATACAGGTTGGGAAGATTGTGATGCCACGTGTGGAGGAGGTGAAAAATTTTAAATTATGTTTTCAAAACAGCATTTGTTTTTACCATTTGTAATTGCAACAGATTGTCAGTTCCTTATGTGCAATTCTAAAATCCAGAAATCATTGAAAGTTTTTTGTGATTCATTTGGTGGCTAAACTTGATGTCACCTGAACTATTTTATGGCAAAATCTGATGTGAAGTGAAGAAACACTATTTAGAGTGGCTACATATCTTAATACAATTATTTATTGCATTGCAGAAATATTAATGCATTTGCTTGTAAAGACTGCCCTGACACCACTCAGGGTTTTATGTAACATATATGGACTTTACTTTATTTATAAATTCTTAAGTGTTCTGGCTTTCCTAGTGCACCTTACTCACAAGAATTATAGATTTGCATTAAATGTAAGGGTACTCTGAAAGAGCAATATTGATTTTGCTTCTGTGTTGTCTGCATGCTTAGACTGAATATGAAGAGCATCTGAAAAAAAAATTCATTTCCAAAACTAATTTAGCTGCTATTTTTTTAAAGAGTATGGCACTATGTTCAATTAATACATGTTTTGGTTCTCTAGTGCCACTCTAACAGAAAATCCCACAAATGGGTGGCTTTAATAAACAGATTAGGAGATTGGAAGTCCAAGTTCAAAGTGTCAGCTCTAGGGGCTGGGTGAAAGCCCCTCATCCTTGGGCTTCAGCTCTGCCTCTTTTTTCCAGCCCACTGAAGCTGGAGGCTTCTCTTAGGCAGCTGCTGGCTGCTAAGGGTGACAAACACAAGGTTGGCAAATAAAATGGCAGAGTCCCAAGATTAGCAAATAACATGGCAAGCCACTAATTTAAGTCCAGACACAGTCCCAAGATCAGTAGGAAACATGGCAGGTTGCTGAATGAAGACTCGGCTACATGCAGGGTCCTTCTGTGCCAAGAAGCTCAGATACTTTTCTCAACGCTGTCTTCTTTATACAGGAAGCAAACCACATCCCTAAGGTAGCTACTTAGCTGGCATAGATTCCACCATGGAGTTGATTATCAGCCTTCTCATGGGAAATAACTACATCCAGCTGCCCAGCCACTCAAAACCAAGTCCAGCCAAGTAGACACATAACCTTAACTACCACAGTACATACGCATCCTACAATTGCACTTTTTCATTTCTGTTTTTTATGTTACAAGTTGAAGAAGCAAAAGAATAAAAATTACTTCAACAAAAAATCTAAGCTAGGAGAGTATTTAATTCAACCCCCCTTTTTTTATAATATATGACACTGTTGAGTCCCATTGGTTAAATGGATTGCCATTGCTCACAAAATCAGTTGAGTAGTAATGCCAAGGCAAGATTCTAGATCATGAGATGCCTAACTTCCATTTGTATCCATATGTATCAGGAACATAATATTTGAATATAATTTCTACTTAATAGCAAACTTTCTACAGCTCTATAGTAACAGATTCCTTGTTAGGCAAAGGAAACACCATATTCAATTATACAAAAATATATCTAACATAGTATTATAATATAATGTGGTTGCACAGAATTGAAATTATCTTTTTTTGTTTTCTGGGCAAAGAAACTATTGATACTACAGCAGCAGAAGTGGGCAAATATGGGAGCCCTGGTAACGTAGTGCCTAAGGCATTTGACTGCTAACCAGAAGGTTGGCAGTTCAAACCTACCAGCCACTCCTCAGAAGGACGGTTGCAATCTACTTCCATATGATATTGCCTCAGAAACCCAAGGAGGGGTTTCTGTGAGTTAGATCCAAATCAACGGCAGTGAGTTTGGTTTCTTTGGAATTGTAATAAGTATAAAATGAAAACAAGGAAGAGAAATAGATAGGTGTTGTGAAGTTGGGAAAAGCTTTAACTATGGTGGTCAGAAAGGCCTTATTGAGAAAGTTGCACTGATTTAACATATCTGAAAGGCATATGGAAGTCTCTGGGATCAGAGAATGAAAAGTAAAGGGTCTGAGGCAGAAGTAGAGCTGGCATGCTCAAGCAATAGTAGAAATGCTAATGTGGCCTTGCTTTACTCTGGCCATGTAGAAAATCATTGGGATGGTTGTATATAGGGTTTTTAAAAGTTATTGCTGTTGGTGAGTTCAGAGTACACTGACTGGAGTAAAAAGGTTGCAATATAGAGAATAAACATTTCAAGAGGTAACATATGATCGAAAACTGATGATACTAAAGGAAGAAGTGCAAGCTGCATTGAGGAATTAACAAAAAAACAAGACCCCAAGAATTGACAGAATACCCATTGAGATGTTTCAGCACATAGCAAAGCACTGGACATAGCACTAGAGGCACTCACTTGTTTATGCCAAAAAATTTAGAAGATAGCTAACTTGACCAAGCAAGTAGAAGAGATGCATATTTATGTCCATTCCAAAGAAAGGTCATAGAGCAGAATGTGGAAATTATTGAACAATATCATTAGTATCACACTCAAGTAATATTTTGCTGAAGATAATTAAAAAATGGTTGCAACCATACATCAATAGGGAACTGCCAGATATTCAAGGTGGATTCAGAAGAGAGTGTGGAATGAGAGATACCATTGCTGATGTCAGATGGATCTTTGCTGAAGGCAAAGAAGCAAAAAAGACCAGAAAGATGTTTACCTGTGTTTTATTCACTATGCAAAGGCATTTGACTGTATGGATCATAACAAATTATGGACAACATTACAAAGAATGGGAATTCCAGAACACTTAATTGTGCTCATGAGGAACAAGTACATAGACCAGGAGGCTGTCTTCAAACAGAACAAGGGATAGTTCATGGTTTAAAATCAAGAATGGTGTGCATCAGGGCTCTATCCTTTCATCACACTTCATCACATCACAATCTGTATGCTGAGCAAATAATCCAAGAAGCTGGACTATATAAAGAACATAGCATCAGAACTAGAGAAAGACTCATTAAAAACCTGCAAGGTGCAGATGACACAACTTTGCTTGCCGAAAATGAAGAAGACTTGAAATACTTACTGAAGAAGGCCAAAAACTATGGGTTTCACTAGGGGATTATACCTCAACATTACCAAAAACCAAACTCATTGTCATCGAGTCGGATCCAACTCATAACAACCCCTCTTTGGGTTACCAAGGCCGTATCGCTGTGGAAGTAGATTGTCTAATCTTCCTTCCAAGGAGTGGCTAGTGGGTTTGAACCACCAGCCTTTTGATTAGCAGTCAAATGCCTTAGGCACTATGCCACCAGAACCTCAACATTAAGAAAACAAAAATCCTCAGAACTGGACCAATAAGCAGCATCATGATAAATGGAGGAAAGATTGAATGTGTCAAGGATTTTCTTTTACTTATATCCACAATCAGTGCCCATGGAAGCAGTAGTCAAGAATCAGAGGATGTACTACACTGGGCAGATCTGTTGCAAAAGACCTCTTTAAAGTGTTAAAGACTAAGGTGCACCTGACCCAAGCCATGCTATTTTCAATAGTCTCATATGCATGTGAATGCTGGACAATGAATAAGGAAGACTGAAAAAGAATTGATGCATTTGAATTGTGCTCTCAGTGAAAAATATTGAAAATACCATGCATAGACAGAAGAATGAACAAATCTGTCTTGGAAGAAGTACGGCTGGAATATTCCTTAGATGTGAGAATGGCCAGACCTTATCTCAAATACTTTGGTAATTTTGTCAGATGTGACAAGTCCCTAGGGAAGGATATCATGCTTGGTAAAGTATAGGGTCAGTGAAAAAGGGGAAGACCCTCAATGAGATGGAATGACACAGTAGCTGCGATGATGAGTTCAAGTATAGCAAAGATTGTGAAGATGGCATAGGACCAGGCCTTGTTTCTTCCTGTTGTACGTGGGGTTATTATGAGTCAGAGCCAACTCAACAGAACCTAATAACAAAAACATAGAGAGCTCAGTCAGGAGGCTTCTGTAATAATCCAGGAAAGAGATGAAGAGTTGATCCATGTTTTTAGCAATAGAGATTAGGGAAGTGGTCAGCTTCTACATATATTTTCAAAGTAGAACTAGTAGAATGTGTTGATAGATTAGATGTGAAATATGAGAGAAATGGAATTTTCAAGGATGACTGATTTTTTCTTTTTACCAAGAAACTGGCAGGATGAATTCACCATTTATATGCATAGGAAAGTCTATAGAATACACAGGATTCGAGGTTCTTTGATTGCAACATAAGTTTGAGATGCCTACTGGACATCTAAGCATGATGGGAAACAAGTAGTTGGGGAAGTAAGTCAGTGTTCAAGGGAGAGGAATAAGCTAAAGACACACAATATATGGATGGTATTTTAAAAGCTTGAAACTGGACAAAATCATCAAAGGAATGAGTAAAGAGAGAGAGAAACTGTTGGAGGATTAAGCCTTGGGGCATCTACCATTTTGAGTTTAAACAGATGAAGAAGAGCCAGCAAATCCAATTAAAATGAATAACTGATGATATAGGAAGTATCCCTGTTCGTGCAGTGGTTAAACACTTGGCTACTAATTAAAAGGTCAGTGGTTCGAACCCACCAGCCACTCTACTCCATAAGAGCAAGATGTGGCAGTCTGCTTCTGTAAAGATTGACAACCTTGGAAACCCTATGAGAACTTCTACTCTGCCCTATAGGGTTGCTCTGAATTGAAATCCACTCTGCAGAAATGGGCTTTTGGGATGATAACAGGGGAGAGTGTTCTCATGTAAAAGTAAGTAAAGAAAATATTGCAAGAAATAAAGAACAGCCAACTGTGTCAAAAGCTACTAATTAGTCAAACACAATGTGTATTGAGAATTGATTATCATATTTAAATATAAAGTATTTATATTCCATTTGTTATGTTTTAAGCATGGAGGACAATGGTTATCTTGTCAAACATAATTTTAATGACATGTTTGGCTCTAAAGACGAAGTGGAATGGATTTTAGAGAAAATAGCAGGGGATGAATTGGAAAAAACTGACTCTAGGCAATTCTTTCAGGAAGTTATGCTGAAAAAGAAAACAGAAGACAGTAGCTGGAGGGGAATATGAATCAAAGAAAGTTTTGTTATTGTTATTGTTTTAAGATTGTCAATGTGAATCTTCTAGACTAGAACAGGAAAAAAAACTAATGATGCAAAGGAGACAGTGAATAATCGCTGGAGTAAAATCTTTGAGTTGGAAAGACGCAATGGGATGCATGAGTTGGCTTTAGGTATAAATATGGACAGTCCATCACCAGTAATAGGAGTAAAACCCTCATCTGTGAACAGATGCAAGTATTGGTAGTTTTGTTTGCATCTATTTGCTCAATAAAGGCCATCTTGCTGAGAGTGAGTATAGAAAAGAAGGTATTGGAGTTTTGAATAGAGACAAAGTATATAAATGGTTAATTAAGAGAATGAGAGAAGAAAGGGTAATTGTGTTTTGATCATAGGATAGCACTCACGGGCCACTTGAGATTCAAAAACAAAACCAAACCCACTGCCATCATGTCAATTCCAACTCATAGCAACCCCCATTGGGTTTACCAGGTGGTAAATCTTTATGGAAGTAGATTGCCCATCTTCCTTCTGTGGAGTGTCTGGTGGGTTTGAACTGCCAGCCTTCTGGTTAGCAGTCAAATGCCCTAGGCACTATGCCAGCAGAGCTTCTTTCACTTGAGGTTAGTGGTTATGAATTTAATAACACTAAACATCACAAAGGTATGTTACCTCCAAGCTGTGTGTGATATGTAGATACACTTTTAAGTAAGTTTGAGAATTGTGCAGTGATTATAATAAAGTAAAAGAGCATGTGTTTTTATTTGAAATTGTATGCAAGAAATTGAAAACTTCTTTGGAACTTACATTGTATAAGGCGGAGACAGACATGTAAGGGACTTGAAAGACCATGAAGAAGGTGATAGAATGGATTATAAGCCTAGTGGAGCTAAAGAAGTGTTGGAATCAGGGTACTAAAGGAAGAAAACTGTCAATACAGGAGATGGTGACAGGAAACAGAATAGATATTCTGAAGGGCTTACAGCTATTGGTGATAACAAAATGTAGGGATATTAGTGGCTTTGATAAGGTGAAAGATACGATCACTGGGGAGAAGAGAACCTGGAACTGAGTAGCCTGGGTGTTGGAAGAACCATTCAAATGGATATTGTAACTCTAAGCATTGTGCAGAAGCAGTGGAGGAAAATTTAACAATAAGGCAGAAGTTGAAATCTTCAAGGATTGAGAGGGAGTGATGCAGTGATTGGTGTTTGACTAAAACAATCAGGGGTAATATATTACATAGTCTGCTGACATTATGTCCAAAGCTGAAGGTTTAGGAAGAAGGAGAAAGAATGGGCTGATAGTGGCAATGAGAAGCATGGGCATCCTCATTGCCTCTAGATCCAAAGGGCATAAAAACCTCCACTCCATTGGAGATTACAGAGAAAGCAAGCAATGGTGGCTCTCAGAGGAGAGCAAAGGAACAGAAACATTCACACGTGTGGAATCTGGGGGGAAGCAGCCTTTCCCAGAGTGCTCAGAGCTCCATTCTTACCTGATGCATGGAACTCTTGGCCTCCAGGGGTCACCACACCAAAGGCCCAGTAGGAAGAGAGGAGGGGTGGTATTATACAGAACATACTTTGCTTCTGAGGAAGAGGGTTTTAACAGTACAGGACTTCAAACTGCTGTCTCAATTTAAAATATATATATGTAGCAGTCATCCCTGCCACAGTGAAATTTTCATTGGCCATGTTTCCCTGGGCCCCATTTTTACCATGTGACTTGAGCTCATCTAAACTCATTCTCTCCTGCTTATGCCAGAGCCTATCTCACTTAAGGAGCTCAGCTTCATAAAGGACACTCAGTTTGCCATCCTCTATTCAAATAAAAAACCACAAAGGAAAACAAACACATTCAAAATAAAAACCTATGTAATTACAATTTTCTATCTAACATAATTGAAGATTCTGAGTGATATCTGTACTCCCACTGGCCAGCCCCTACCATTTGATGGGCTTAAGGGATTAGAGTGATGGGAAGGTTGATTTCATTACAACGTTGAGTGGCAGTCATGAAAATCTATTTCCATTAAAAACTCTAGACAGAAAAATGTGCAGTGAATTTTATTATTATCCTCAATTACTTTTTCTTTCTTCTGTAATGTGCTCTAATGGAAGCTCCTTCAGAAGTGAGACATATAGAACTTGTCAGTCTTAGTGAATAAGCAACTTATTAGGATTAAAATCTCTCCTCACATAATTTGTACACATTTACTGTTTTCTAGAAGATGTTCCGCCAGTTCCCAAACCTTAAAGCATTGTTGTTGTTGTTGTTGTTGTTGTTGTTGTTGTTGTTGTCAGGTGCCATCGAGTTGGCTCCAACTCATAGTGACCCTATGTATAACAGAATGAAACCCGGCACAGTCCTGTGCCAACCTCACAATATTTGCTATACCTGAGCCCATCGTTGCAGCCAGTGTGTCAATCCATCTCATTGAGGGCCTTCCTCTTCTTTGCCAACCCTCTCCTTTACCAAGCATGATATCCTTCTTCAGGGAATGAACCCTCCTCACAACATGACCAAAGTAGGTGAGACAAAGTCTGGCCATTCTTGCTTCCAAGGAGCATTCTGGCTGCACCTCTTCCAGGACAGATTTGTTCATGTTTTTGGCTGTCCATGCTACTTTCAGTATTCTTCTCCAACACCACAACCCAAAGCCATCAACTCTACTTCGATCTTCCTTGTTCATTATCCAACTGTCACATGCATATGAGGTGATTGAAAATACTATGGCTTGGGTTAGGTGCACCTGAGACTTCAAGGAGACATCTTTGCTTTTAACTGCTTGAAAGAGGTCTTTTGCAGCAGATTTACCCAATGCGATACATCTTCTGATGTCTTGACTGCTGCTTCCATTGCAATTGATTGTGGAACCAAGTAATGAAATCTTTAACAACTTTAATCTTTTCTCCATTTATTGTGATACTGCTTATTGGTCTAGTTGTGAGGATTTTCATTTTCTGTATATTGAGGTGTAATCCATGCTACAGACTGAAGTCTTTAATCTTCATCCGTAAGTGCTTCAAGTCATCCTCACTTTTCAGCGAGTAAGGTTGTGTTGTCTGCATATTGCAGGTTGTTAATGAGTCTTCCTCCAATCCTGATGCCACATTCTTCTTTATATGTTGTTTTTGTTGTTATGTGCCGTCGTGTCAGACCTGACTCATAGCGACCCCTCCTTGGGTTTCCAAGGTGGTATCACTACGGAAGTAGATTGCCCAATCTTCCTTCTGAGGAGTGGCTGGTGGGTTTGAACCACCAGCCTTCTGGATAGCAGTCAAGTGCCTTAGGAACTATGCTACCAGAGCTCCTTCTTCTTTCTCTAGTTCAGATGATTTGTTCAGCATACAGACTGAATAAGTATGGAGAAAGGATACAACCTTGACACTCCCTTCCAAATTTTAAACCATGCAGTATCCCCTTGTTCTGTTCAGACGACATCCTCTTGGCCTATGTACGGTTTCCTGATGAGCACAATAAAATGTTCTGGAATTCCCCATTCTTCTCAATATTATCCATAATTTGTTATGATTCACACAATTGAATGCTTTTGCATAGTCAATAAAACACAAGTAAACATCTTTCTGGTATTATTTACTCTCAGCCAAGATCCATCTGACATCAGCAATGATATCCCTAGTTCAACATTCTCTTCTGAATCTAGCTTGCATTTCTGGAAGTTCTCTGTCAATATACTTCTGTGACTGTTTTTGAATTATCTTCAACAAGATTTTACTTAACGTGTGATATTAATGATATTGTTCAATAATTTCCACATTCTGTGGGATCACTTTTCTTTGGAATGGGTACAAATATGCATCTTTTCTAGTCAGTGGGCCAGATAACTGTCTTCTAAATTTCTTGTCATAGACTAGTGAGTGCCTCCAGCACAGCATCGGTTTGTTGAAACATCTCAATGGGTATTCTGGCAATTCCTGGAGCCTTGTTCTTTGCCAATTTCTTCAGTGCAACTTTGTTTCTTCCTTCAATACTATTGAATCTTTATCATATGACACCTCCTGAAATGGATGAACATCGACCAGTTCTTTTAGGTACAGTGATGCTGTGTATTCCTTCCATCTTCTTTCAATGTTTCCTACATCATTCAATATTTTGCCCATAGAATCTTTCAATATTGCAACTTGAGGCTAGAGTTTTTTCTTCAGTTCTTTCTGTTTGAAAAATGCCAAGCATGTTCTTCCTTTTTAGTTTTCTAACTCAAGGTCTTTGCACATTTCATCCTAGTAATTGGCTTTGTCTGCTCAAGCTGCTCTTTGAAATCTTCTGTTCAGCTCTTTTATCTTGTCATTTCTTCCATTTGCTTTAGCTACTCTCTGCTCAAGGGCAAGTTTCAGAGTCTCTTCTGATACCCGTTTTGGTCTTTTTTCCTTTCTCATCTTTTTAATGACCTCTTGCTTTCTTCATAGATGATGTTCTTGATGTCATCTCACAGTTCTTCTGATTTTCCATCATTGTTGTTCAATTCATCAAATCTATTCTGTAGATGGTCTCTAAATTCAGGAGGGATATAATCACGGTCATATTTAGCTCTCATGGACTTGTTTTAATTGTCTTGAACTTCAGGTTGCATATGAGCAGTTGATGACCTGTTGCACAATCAGCTCCTGGCCTTGTTTTGGTTAAAGATATTGAGCTTTTCCATCTCCTCTTGCCACAGGTGTAGTCAATCTGATTCCTGTGCACTCCTTCTGGTGAAGTCCACATGTATAGCTGCCATTTGTGTTGTTGAAACAAGGTATTTGCAATGAATACGTCATTGGTCTTGCAAAATTCTATCATGTAATCTCCAGTGTTATTGGCCAAATTTTCCAACTACTGGTGATTGTTCTTTGTTTCCAACTTTTACATTCCAATCACTAGTAATAATTAACCCATCTTGATTGCACGCTTGGTCAATTTCAGACTTCAGAAGTTGAAATTCTTCAATTTCTTCATTTTGGCTTGGTGGTTGGTATATAAATTTGAATAATTATAGCATTAACTGGTCTTCCTTGTAGGCATATGGATATTTTTCTATCACTGACAGCATTGTACTTCAGGACAGATCTTGAAACATCCTCTGTGATGATGAATGCCATGCCATTCCTCTTCAAATTGTCATTCCTGGCATAGTAGATCATATGGTAGTCTGATTCAAATTGGACAGAAAAGGTCCATTTCAGCTCACTAGTGCCTAGGATATCAATCTTTATGTGTTCCATCTCATTTTTGACAATTTCCAATATTCCTAGATTCATACTTTGTACATTTCATGTTCCAGTAATTAATAGATGTTTCCAGCTGTTTCTCCTCAGTTTGAGTCTTGTCACATCAGCAAATGGAGATCTTCAAAGCTTTAATTTATCCACATCAGTAAGATTGGTTCTACTCTGATGATATAGCACTTCCCCAGTCATACCTTGAGAGCCTTCCGACCTAAAGGGTGTGTCCTCCTGCACTGCATCAGGCAGTGTTTCCAGGCTACTTATAAAGTTGTGCAGTATTGTATCAGACAGTGTTTTTCTGCTATTCATAAGATTTTTCCTGGCCAATTCTTTGAAAAGTGGATGGCCTCCTCCTTCTTCCTAGTCTGTCTCAGTCTGTAACCTGTGTTGAAACCTTTCCACCATGTGCAAGCTTCCTGGCATTTGAAACACCGATGGTACAACCTCAAGCCTCACATCAACATGCAAGCCACCACAGTACAATAAACTGACAGACAAGTTTGTCTCGCATAGCTGTTTGGAACCTGTCCACTTCCTGCCTCTTGGGGGTGGGGCCTTTGTCCCTCTCCTTACCTGAGCTCCCTGCTGCTGGGTCTGGCCACATTTCATTATAGTAATTGGCTTTGCCTTCTCAAACTGCTCTTTGAAATCTTCTGTTCAGCTCTTTTATGTTGTCATTTCTTCCATTTGCTTTAGCTACTTTCTATTGAAGGGCAAGTTTCAGAGTCTCTTCTGACATCCATTTATGTCTTTTCTTCCTTTCCCTTATTTTTAGTGACCTTTTTCTTTCTTCATGGATGATGTACTGATGTCATCCCACAATTCCTCTGGTTTTCAGTCATTAGTGTTCAATGCACCAACCTTTTCTTTAGGTGGTCTCTAAATTCAAGAGGGATATAATCAAGGTCATATTTTGGCTCTCATGGGCTTGTTTTAATTGTCTTCAGCTTCAACTTGAACTTGCATATGAGCAGTTGATGATCTGTTCCACATTCAGCTCCTGGCTTTTGGCCTGAAGATACTGAGCTTTTCCATCGCCTGCTTCCACAGGTGTAGATGATCTGATTTTCTGTGTACTCTATCTGGTGAAGTCCATGTGTATAAATGTCATTTATATTGTTGAAAAAAGGTACAAATATAATAAAGTAATGAATAAGTCGTTGGTCTTGCAAAATTCTATCATGCATCTCCAGTGTTATTTCTATCACCAAGGCCATATTTTCCAACTGCTAGAGATTCTTCTTTGTTTCCAACTTTTGCATTCCAATCAGCAGTGATAGTCAACATCTTGATTGCAAGTTTGGTCAATTTCAGACTACAGAAGTTGGTAAAAGTCTTGAATTTCCTCATTTTTGGCTTTGGTGGTTGGTATATAAATTTGAATAATAGTAGTATTAACTTTTCTTCCTTGCAGGTGTATGGATATTATATCATCACTGACAGCATTGTACTTCAGGATAAATCTTGAAACATTCTTTGTGACAATGAATGTCACTCCATTCCTCTTCAAATTGTCATTCCTGGCATAGTAGATCATATGGTTGTCTGATTCAAAATGGCCCAAACTGGTCCATTTCAGTTCACTAATGCCTAAGATATCGATCTTTATGCGTTGTGTTTCATTTTTGGCAACTTCCAATTTTCCTAGATTTATACTTTGTACACTCCATGTTCTGATTATTAATGAATGTTTGTAACTAATTTTTCCCATTTTGAGTTATGCCACATCAGCAAATGGAGGTCCCAAAAGCTTTACTCCATCCACATTGTTAAGGTCGCCTCTGTTCTTAAGGGGTAGCTCTTCCCAATTCATATTTTGAGTGCCTTCTGACCTGAGGGGCTCATCTTCTGGCATTATATCAGACAGTGTTTCAGGGCTATTCATAAAGTTTTCCAGCAATATATCAAACGGTGTTTCACTGCTATTCATAAAGTTTTCACTGGACAGTTCTTTGAGAAGTGGATGGCTCTTTCCTTCTTCCAAGTCTGTCTTAGTCTGGAAGCTCCACTGAAACCTGTCCACCATGGGTGACCCAGCATAGCCTCCAGTCTTACAGCAACACACAGGCCACCACAGTATGACAAATTGGCAGATAACTTTAAAGCATAACCCCCACCCCACCCCACCCCACCCCCCAAAAAAATTTACTGGCATTGAGTCGATTCCAACTCATAGCATCCCCCATTGGGTTTCCAAGGCAGTAAATCTTTACAGAAGTATATTGCCCTATCTTCCTTCCATGGAGTGGCTGGTGGGTTTGAGCCACCAACTTTCTGGTTAGCAAATGGCTTAAGCACTATGCCACCAGCATAGAGATTCATTATAAATTATATTAAGGAGCCCTATTGGTGCAAATGGTGAAGCACTTGACTACTAACTGAAAGGTTGGCAGTTTGAACCCACTCAGTGGACCTGCTGAAAAAAGGACTTTTGATCTGCTTTCCTAAAGATTAAAGCCAAGGAAACCCCATAGGACAGATCTACTCTGTCACATAGACTCTCTGAATCAGAATCAACTTGACAGTAACTAACAGCAGCATATTCTTTTAGTTTTAGAGTCAGAGATTGCTAGAGACACATTAGATGTTTTTTCTTTTATTTAAATTTTAGCTATTATTTATTTGTTTGTTTATTTTTTCAGTGTTTCCTTCCCTCCTCTCCCAAATCTAGTAACCATTAAAGAAAGCTTCCTTCCATATTTAAACCTTTCCTTGACTTTATACAATAATGAACTAATACAATATTTGTCCTTCTGTGATTGACATTTCATTCGGCAAAATGTCCTTCAAGTTCATCCACATTATGCGGTGTTTTCATATGCTACATTATTGTTTAGTGTTGCATAGTATTCCATTGTGTGTATGTACCATAGTTTGGTTATCCATTCTTCTGTTGATGCACATCTATGTTGTTTCCATCTTTTTACTATTGTAAATAGTGCTGTGATGAACATGGGTATGCATATATCTGTTCTTTTCCTGGCTCTCACTTCTTTAGGATATATACCTCGTAATGGGATTGCTGGGTCAAATGGTATTTCTAATTCCAACTTTTTAAGGAATTGCCATACTGTTTTCCACAGTGGTTGTATCCTTTTACAGTCCCACCAGCAGTGTATGAGAGTCCCAATCTCTCCACATCCTCGCCAGCATGTATTTTCTGTCATGTTGAACTTTGCCATTAGTACTGGGGCCAGATGTTATCTCATTGTTGTTTTGATTTGAATCTCACTAATGGCTAATGATCATGAACATTTCTTCATG
This sequence comes from Orycteropus afer afer, assembly GCF_000298275.1. Taxonomy (NCBI): domain Eukaryota; kingdom Metazoa; phylum Chordata; class Mammalia; order Tubulidentata; family Orycteropodidae; genus Orycteropus; species Orycteropus afer. Next base: position 4,479,312 of record NW_006921772.1, read on the forward strand.
AGTTCCTTGGCTGCCTGAATATGCTCTTTGTTGAAGTGTCTATTCATGTCTTCTCCCCACTTTTTAATTGGATTTTTTGTCTTTTTTGTTGTTGAGGTACTGGAGTTTTCTATAAATTTTAGAGTTAGGTCCCTTGTCAGATATGTCATTGCCAAATATTTTTACCCAGACTGTAGGTTCTCTTTTTACTCTTTTGGAGAAGTCTTTTGAAACACATAAAAATTTAATTTTTAAAAGCTCCCATTCATCTAGTTTATCTTCTGCTGTTTGTGCATTTTGGGTTCTGCTTGATAATCTATGTGTATATTATTGTTGTTGTTGTTATGTGCCATTGAGTCAGACCTGACTCATAGCGACCCCTCCTTGGGTTTCCAAGGCAGTATCACTATGGAAGTAGACTGCCCCATCTTCCTTCCAAGGAGTAGCTGGTGGGTTTGAACTGCCAGCCTTCTGGTTAGCAGTCAAGTACCTTAGGTATTTGCCCCTAGTTTTTCCTTGAGAAACTATAGTTTTAGGCTTCACATTTAAGTCTTTGATCCATCTGGAGTTAGTTTTTGTGTATGGTGTGAGGTATGGATTTTGTTTCATTTTTCTACAAATGAATATCCAGTTTTGCCAGTACCATTTGTTAAAAAGACAATCTCTTCCCCATGTAATGGATTTTGGCCCTTTGTCAAAAGTCAGCTAACCATGGGTGAATGGATCTATTTCTGGGTTCTCAATTTTGTTCCACTGGTCTATGTGTCTGTCATTCTACCAGTACTAGGCTGTTTTGACAAGTGTGACTGTATTTTGAGATCTGAGAGTGTGAGACCTTCTATTTTGTTCTTTTTTTGCAATAGTGCTTTGCTTATCCCACGTCTCTTTCCTTTCCATATACAACTACTGATTGATTTTTCCATATCCTTAAAGAATGTTAATGGGATCTGGATTAGGATTGCATGGAACATATAGATTGCTTTGGGTAATATTGACATTTTCACAATGGTCAATCTTTCTATCCACAAGCATTGCATGTTCTTCCATTTATGTAGCTCTCTTATGGTTTCTTGAGTACTGTTTTGCAGTTTTCTTTGTACAGGTCTTTTGTGTCCTCAGTGAGATTTATTTCCAAATATTTTATTTTTTGGTAGCTATTGTAAATGGTATTGATTTTCTTATTTCCTTCCTTTTTGGCAATATCTTTGCTGGTGTAGAGGAATCCAACTATTTTTTGGATGTTGATCTATATCTCACCACTATGCTAAATCTCTCCATTAGTTCCAGTAGTTTTTTTTTTTTTTTTTTCTTTTGCTGAGTTTCTTGGGTTTTCTATGGATAGGATCATATCATCAGCATATAAGAATAGTTTTACATCTTCCTTACAAATTTGGATGCTTTTGATTTCACTTTCTTGCCTTATTACCCTGGCTAGGACTTTCAATACAATGTTGAATAGAAGTGGGGATAGAGGGAATCCTTTTCTGGTTCCTGTTCACACGGGGAATGGTTTCAGTCTTTTTCCATTGAAAATAATGTTGGCTGTTGGTTTGGCATATATGCCCTTTATTATGTTGAGGAATGTCCCTTCTGTTCCTATTTCACAGAGTTTTGATCAGGAATGGGTATTGGAATTTTATCAAATGCTTTTTCTGCATCAATTGATATGATAATGTGAATCTTTTCCTTTATTTTCATGATGGATGATGTTGATTATTTTCCTAATGTTGAACCATCCTTGCATACCTGATATGTACCCCAGTTCATTTTGATATGTTGTTGGAGTCTATTGGCTAGTATTTTATTGAAGAGTTTTGCATCTATATTCTTGAGGGATATTGGTTTTCCTTTTTCTTGATGTCTTTGCCTGTTTTTGGTATTGAGTTTATCCTTGCTTCATAAAATAAATTGGGAAGTTCCATCCTTTTCAATGTTCTGGAACAGTATGAGTAGGATTGGTGTCACTTCTCTGAACGTTCAGTGGAATTCTCCAGTGAAACCATCTGG
>NW_006921772.1:4482372-4493584 GCF_000298275.1 Orycteropus afer afer
GTACCATGGACTGCCAAAAGAACAGATCTGTCCTGGAAGAAGTGCAGCCGAGATGCTCCTTAGAAGCAAGGATGGCCAGACTCGTCTCACCTACTATGGTCATGTTGTCAGAGGGGACCATTCCCTAGAGAAGGATGTCATACTTGGTAAGGTGGAGTGTCGACAAAAGAGGGGAAGGCCTTCAACGGGATGGATTGACACAGTGGCTGCGACAATGGGCTCAAGTATAGCAAAGATCATGGAGCTGGCACGGGATCAGGTGGTGTTTCGTTCTGCTGTGCATGGGGTCTCTATGAGTCGGAAGCAACTCAACAGCACCTATCAACAACAACAGCATTTGGAAGTATTCAGGCAGTCCATGCCATTAGGACAACTGTTTGTCTCCTTACTCACCATTTTCATTCAGGTTCTTCTACTAGTTACTGTTTAATCCACTTCTGTATCCTTCCATTGAAAGCTAAGTGCCCCAGGATTATGTTCTGTATCTGTGTCGATTGGTTTCTCTTTTCTTTGTTGAAGAGGGTCTGTGTAGTTTGTCTGCCTATTCTGCCATCTTACTGGAAGTCATTAATAAGTTAGATGTTCTTAAAGATAACTCCTGAATGATTAACATGAGTAAATTGAAATACATAGAAATTAAGTGACTTTACTAAAGTCACAAAGCCCATTGGAATACAGTTAGAATTAGAACCCAGAACTCCTAAATTTGGTCCTTTCCTCCTCATCACATTAACTTCAATAGTGGAATAAGGAGGCTTGATTTAGTTCCACAGAACAGAACATGCCCTTTACAGATTAATAATGTTTTCTTTGGACTCAAAGAGATATTTTGTGTTCTGTTAAATAAGAATTTGGATATATCATCATTTTCATTTCAAATGTCCTGTTTTGTAAAATAGTCCTTCTAATTTTACACAACCCATATATGATTTGCTCTTGAATAGATCTTCTCTCTAAATCTGTTCCATTGTGTTTACTCAAAAGTTTTCAATTATCTCTGACTATGTTAATAGGGTGCATATCCATTTCAGTGCCAAAATATTTCTGGGCTTTTGGATATTATTTCCCTTTGCAGTTCATAAATAAAGTGGATGGACAGGATTTCAAGGCTCGCATCATTTCTAACTTTGTATCATTCATTTTATAGCCAGAAAGAGCTTTGTAATCTTTCAGCATATTCATGAATTAAATCAGAGTAAGTTCAAAGCACAGAACATTAGAAACAGATTCATACAAAATGTATCTTCCACAGCAAATTGGAATAATAATAGTACAGGTCTACTTCTCAGGAATATAATAAATAAAAGCAAATAACATATCACAAGCCAGTTTAAAATTTCAGTGCTTGATCTAAGTTATTTTTCAAATCTGTTGTAAAATATCATTTGCCAATAAGTGGGAAAAAATACATTTTAAAAAAGGATACTTAATATTTTATAGCTAAATTTTTATTGTAATAATTTTTTAGGTCAAAAATTCCATAGTATAAATTTACCATTAAGAAGTAGACAATTCAGTAGCACTTAGTATTCAAGCTAAGTTTTAAAATGCTAATGCAATTTAAACTTAAATCATTATGCATTATGCATTTTCTAATGAATCATTAATACTATTTATTACAAGATATGAAAAACCTAAGAATCTTCTTTAAGATGAGTATTCTTTTCAAGGATTCATTGATTATGGCATACAGAGTGAATATTTCCAACATATGTCCATGACTTACCATAGACCTTCCATTACAGCCTTTATATTCTAATGAGAGTTCTAGGAAAATGTGAATGAATATTCATGTCATATTTTAGCATTGGCCATGACAATAGTGCTTTTATTTTCAGGCAGCTTAAACCATATTTGTGAAATAAATGTTAACTTCACATGGAGCTCTAAAATATCTTAGAACTCTTTGAAGGCATCTAAATTTTTTAAAATTTATTTTCTATCTCAGAAGAATGGGTCAGTTTTCTGTAAAGTTCTTTTTGACATACAAGATCTGTTTTAGGTGATCTTAGTTTTCAATGGCATTAGTGCTATAACATTCTATATTTGAGGAATGTATATTGAATCAATGTTAATTGCACTACTCTGAGATTTATTTGGCTTTAGTAGGTAAATGGTGTCTCTGGGTGGCACAAAGAGTTAAGCTCTCCATTACTAATCGAAAGGTTGTTGGTTCAAGTCCATCCAGAAGCACCTCATAAGAAAGACTTGTCAACCTACTTCTAAAAATCAGCCATTGAATAACATGTGTAGCACACAAGGGCTCACCAAGAGTTAGAATCAACTTGATGCCAACTGGTTTGGTTTTTTGGGGGTTTTTTAGTAGGTTAATTAGGGAACTCTGGTAGCATAGTGCCTAAAGCACTTGACTGGTTCAAACCCACCAGCCAGTCCTTGGAAGGAAGATAGGACAATCTACTTCCGTAGTGATACTGCCTCGGAAACCCAAGGAGGGGTTGCTATGAGTCGGGTCCGACTCAACGGCACATAACAGCAACAGCAAAAGTAGGTTAATTAATGAAATTAAACATAGAATGAGTACACCAAAATTAAATAACTCCTTTTGAAACAAATGAGTTAAGCATGCTTTTTGGGAATTCTAAATGAATAGGCATATGAAGAAAAAAAGAAAATAAAGCAACGTTTCAGATTCACCATAGTGCTCCAAGTCCTATAAGCATTGTAAAATGTTGTATCTGCTAGATACAGCTTTACTATGTCCAGATTGTAAAGGGGCATCCATGCCTTTGGGTCCAACTGAGAATATCTCACTATTCAAGTAACTGTACCTTTTAAATTCCTCTACTCTTTGTTTGATAGAAAAGAACTTTTTAAAAATCTTTTATTGGGATTTGGGTGCAAATTTACAAAGCAGATTCATATTACAGTCAATAGTTCATGCACATTTTGTTTCATGACACTGAATACGGTCCCCACAATAAACAGCTCTCCTTCCTTCCATCCCCACCCTGTGATTACCCACCACTTAGCCTGTGTCCTTCTTACGTATGTATGCTTGTCTATCTGCCTTTCCCCCTATGCAAATGCTGCCCTTCTGATCTCTTACAGTTGACTGTTCTAAGGGGTGCATCTCTCTGGGGTAGGTGTTCCACTCATAGCCCTTTCTATTGTTTAGCTAAGAGCTAATCCATGGGAGTGAGTCAGATTCCAGGTCCAAAGGGTAACCTAGGGCCATAGTCTCAGTGGTTTCACCAGTCCCTATCCAACCAGTAATTCTGGTCATTTTTGTGTTTTTTAATGTTCCACAGTTTTCCTTCCACTCTATCCAAGATCTCCAATGTTGATCCCTTTCAGAGTGGTTGGCATTGGTAGTAGGGATCATCTGGTTCTTCTGGTGTCAGGATCTTGAAAGCTGAGGTTCCTGTCATCTATTTTTCCCTTGGATTAATTGTTTCTGTATGCCTTTGATTTTCTTCAGTCTTCTTTGTTCCATATGAGGAGAGACCAACAGTTGCATTTTAGATGGCCACTTGAAAGCTTTTAAGACACTAGCCAATTCACAATATTGAAAAATATTTTTATGCACTATGTTGTGCCTATTGAGCCTGATGCTCCCTGAGACCCTGGTTCTGAGCCTGCAGGCCTGACAATTCACTCCCTTAATGTGCTTGCTTGTGGCTAAAAAGCAACCCCAATCTTGTCCCCTGTTAGTCCTATAATGTATATGGATATTTTCATAGGCCAAATATGCAAGAAAGGCTGGGCAACTTACTTTCGTAGTGATATCACCTCGGAAACCCAAGGAGGGGCCACTATGAGTCGGGTCTGATTTGATGGAACATTACAACAAGAAATATGCATGTAAGAATATCATCAGCCAAATCTCTCTATGTTGTTGTTGTTGTTGTTGTTATTTGCCATCGAGTAGGCCCCGACTCATAGTGACCCCTCCTTGGGTTTCCGAGGCAGTATCACTACGGAAGTAGGATTGCCCAACCTTCCTTCCGAGGAGTGGCTGGTGGGTTTGAACCGCCAGCCTTCTGGTTAGCAGTCAAGTGCTTTAGCCACTATGCTACCAGAGCTCCCAAATCTCTCTATGGTCATTGCTATATTCCTGTTTGCCAATCCATACCTGATCTTCTTGCCTTTCTGCCTATGTACCCACCCATAGACTAATGTTTGTTGTTACAGATAATGCAGTATTGTGTAGCTAATAGTATTTGCCTCTGTTGTCTATACCTCTGTGTCCTCCTTTTCTTTATTGGCCTTGTGCTGGTCACATACTTTTGTTATATTGCCTTTCTCTTCACCCAAATCAACATATGACTCTTAACTGGTCAGGAATTTTCCCTCCCTTCCTTCCCATCCCTGGTAACTAACAAAGAAAATCTCCTTCCCTGCATAAACATTTCCTTTACTTTTCATAATAATGGATTCATACACTATTTGTCCTTCCATGATTGACTTATTTCAGTCAGCATAACGTCATCCAAGTTCATCCATGTTATGAGGTGCTACGTGGATTCTTCATTTTTCTTTAATGTTACATAGTATTCCATTGTGTGTATATACCATACTTTGGTTATCCATTCATCTGTTCACGGACACTTAGGATGTTTCCATCTCTTTGCTATAATGAATATTACTGTGATGAAAATAGGTGTGCATGTATCTATTTTTATCTTGGGTCTCACATTTTTGGAATATATTCCTAGTAGTAGAATTACTGGATCAAATGGTATTTCTATTTCCAACTTTTTAAGGAAGTGCCATACCATTTTCCACAGTGCTTGTACCATTTTACAGTCCCACCAGCAGTGTATGAGAGTTGCAGTATCTTCACACCCTCACCTGCATTTGTTATTCTATCTTGTTGAGCTTTGCTATTACTGCTGCAGTGAGGTGATAGCTCATTGTTATTTTGATTTGCATCTCTTTAATGGCTAATGATCATGAACATGTCTTCACATGTTTTATAGCTGCCTTAATATCTTCTTTGGTCAAGTGTCTGTTCATATCCTTTGCCTATTTCTTAATTAGATTACTTGTCTATTTGATGCTGAGGTGTGAAAGTTTTCAATAAATTTTAGAGGTAAGTCCTTTGTTGGATATGTCATAGCCAAATATTTTTTCCCAGTCTGTAGGTTCTTTTTACTCTTTTGGAGAAGTCTTTCAATGCACATAAGAATTTAATTTTCAAAAAGTCCCAGTCATCTAGTTTCTCTTCTGCTTCTTGTGCATCTTGGGTTATGCTTGATAGTCTATGTATGCCATAAACTAAGGCCCCTATGTTTGCCCCTAAGGAGCTCTGGTGGCAGAATGGGTTAGGCATGTGGCTGCTAACCAGAAAGTTGGTGGTTCAAACCTACCAGCTATTCCATGGAATAAAGATGAAGCAGCCTAGTTCTGTAAAGATTTACAGCCTTGGAAACCCAGTGGGGGTCACTATGAGTTATAATTGACTCGATGGCAGTGGGTTTGGTTTGGTTTGGTTTAGATTTGCCCTTATTTTGTCTTTGATGAACTTTATAATTTTGGGTTTTATATTTAGGTCTTTGATCCATCTTGAATTTGTTTTTGTGTATAGTGTGAGGTATGGATCTTGTTTCATTTCTCTTAAAATGGATATCTAATATTGCTGGCACCATTTTTTTAAAGAGGCTATCTCTCCCCCATTTAATGGGTTTTGGCCCTTTATCAAAGATCAGCTGTCCATAGGTGGATGGATCTATTTCTGGATTCTCAATTCTTTTTCACTAGTCTTTTTGTCTGTTGTTGTACCAATACCAGGCTGTTTTGACTACTATGGCTGTATAGTAGGTTTTAAGATTGGTTAGTGTAAGACCTCCTACTTTGTTTTTCTTCTTCAGTAATGTTTTGCTTATCCGAGGTCTCTTTCCTTTCCATGGAAAGTTAGTGATTGTTTTTTCCATGTCCTTAAAAAATGTGATGGAACTTGGATCAGGATTGCATTGAATATATAGATTGCTTTGGGTAGTACTGACATTTTCGCAGTATTCAGTCTTCCTATCCATTAGCATGACATGTTCTTCCATCTATATAGGTCTCTTGTAATTTCTTGTGTTTGTAGTTCTCTTTGTATAGGACTTTTGTGTCCCTGGTAAGATTTATTCCTAAGAATTTTATCATTTGGGTAGCTATTGTAAATGGTATTGTTTTCCTTATTTCTGTTTCAGAGATATCTTTGTTGATGTAGAGGAATCCAACTGATTTTGTATGTTGATCTTGTATCCTACCACTTTGTTGAATCTTTCTATTAGTTCCAGTTTTCTTGCTGGGTCTATTTTGATTTTTAATTTTTAATTTATTTTTATCTTTGTACTAAGGTGAGTGTCTTGTAGGCAACATATTGATAGGTCTTCTTTTCTTAAACAATCTGCCACTCTCTTTCTCTTGACTGGGGCATTTAGTCCATTTCCGTTCATTGTAATTAATGATACGTATGAATTAATTGCTGTCATTCTTTTGTGTTTTTTGTTGTGTTGGTGGTGGTTTCTTTGTTCCAAATATTTTTCTTTACTGAGTCCATTTTTTATTGAGTCCCCCCTCCTTTTCTTTGTTGTTGTTGGTTTTGTGTTTACTAAGTTCTTGTGCTGTTCTTCTTTCTTATTTTGGTTTGAAGGCTTTGTTAATTTTCTTTGTGGTTAAACCAAGCCAAACTCACTGCCATTGAGTCGGATCTGACTCATAACAACCCCTCCTTGGGTTTCTGAGGCAGTATCACTACTGAAGGAGATTGCTCAATCTTACTTCTGAGGAGTGACTGGTAGGTTTGAACCACCAACCTTCTGGTTAACAGTCAAATGCTTTAGGCACTACGCCACCAGAACTACCCTGTAGTAAATTCTTATCTCCCTAAGTATGGAACAATCTATTCTATATAGACATTGTCCTGACTTGTTCTCCATTTGGAAGTTTTACAATTAAAACACTTATTCTCTCTATTTCCTTTATTATTGGTATCATTAACAGGTGGATTCCTTTATTTCTCTATTTATGTTTTTGTAAACTTATTTTAGTTTTGAGACTTCTTTTTCTAGGTTGATTTCTTGGTGGTGGTATCAAGTGTCTTGATCTTCATTTGTTGTCTTCTGTTATTGGTTTTCTGTTAGAAGCACTCCATGTAACATTTCTTGTAAGATTAGTCCAGTTTTACAAATTCTCTTAATTTCTGTTTTCTGGGAATGTCTTAATTTCACACTCATATTTGAGGGAAAGTTTGTTTGGATATATAATTCTTCATTAGCAATTCTTTTTCTTCAAGGTTTTGTATATGTCATCCCATTGCCTTCTTGCCTGCATAGTTTCTGCTGAGAAATCATTTACTCTTACTGATTGCACTTTACAGGTAACATTTTGTTTTTCCCAAGCTGCTCTCAACAGTCTTTCTTTGTTTTTGTATTTGGAAAATTTGATTATGAAAGTCTAGGTGACTTTCTCTTGAGGTATGTCCTATATGGGGTTCATTGAGTTCTTGGATAGATGTCCTTTTGTCTTTCATGATAGTGGGGAAGCTTTCTCCTAGCAAGTCTTCAACAATTTTCTTTTACTTTTTTTTTTTTCTCTTGTTCTGGAACTCAAACATATGTTATTTCTTTTTTATTATCTCATATAAATCTTAGGTTTTCTTCATTATTTCTTCTGATATTTCCACATATAAGCTGGTTTCAAGGGGTTTATCTTGTAGCTGGAGAATGTATTCTTCAGCCAGTCCAAGTCTACTCTTTCTTCTTCCCAATATGTTATTTATCTCCATAATTTTTAATGGTCATCTTGTGGATTTCTAATTGCTGTTTTTGTATAATTTCTAATTGTCTATTTACTTTGTCACTTTGTTCTTGTATGAATTTCCTCAATTCTTCCAGGGTATTGTCTGTACTTTCCTTGCTTTTATTTATAGTTTTCTTGAGCTCTTGTTACTGTTGTTAGGTAGCATTGAGTCATCTCCAGCTCATAGCGACCCTATGCATGGCAGAATGAAACATCACCTGGTCCCATGCCAGTTCCGGATCCCTGCTATATTTGAGCCTATCAGTGCAGCCACTGTGTCAATCCATCTCACTGAAGGTCTTCCCCTCTTTCATTGACCATCCACCTTACCAAGCATGACATTCTTCTCCAGGGAATGGTCTCTTCTGACAATATGACCAAAGTAGGTGAGACAAAGTCTAGCCATTCTTGCTTCCAAGGAGCATTCCAGCTGCACTTCCTCCAGGGCAGATTTGTTAGTTCTTTTAGCAGTCCATGGTACTTTCAGCATTCTTTGCCAGCACCACATCTCAAAAGCACCAATTCTTCTTTGGTCATCTTTATTCATTGTCCAGCTTTCACATGCATATGAGGTGATTGAAAATATCATGGCTGTGTGAGGCACAGCTTAGTCCTCAAGGAAACATCCTTGCTCCTCAGCACTTGAAAGAGGTCTTTTGCAGCTGACTTGCCCAGTGCTATACGTCATCTGATATCCTGACTGCTGATTCCATTGGCATCAATTGTAGAACCAAACAATGTGAAGTCTTTGACAACCTCAAACTTTTCTCCATTTATTGTGATGCTGCTTATAGGTCTAGTTGTGAGAATTTTTGTTTTCTTTATATTGAGATGTAATCCATACTGAAGACTGTATTCTTGAATCTTCATCGGTAAGTGCTTCAAGTCGTCCTCACTTTCAGCAAGCAAAGTTGTATCATCAGCATATCGCAGGTTGTTAATGAGCCTTCCTCCAATTCTGATGCAACATTCTTCTTCATGTAGTACTGCTTCTCAGATTATTTGCTCAGCATATGTATTAAATAAGTATGGTGAAAGGATACAACCCTGATGAACCCTTCTTGATTTTAAACCATGCAGTGTTCCCTTGTTCTGTTCAAATGACAGCCTCCTGGTCTATGCACAAGTTCCTTATGCATACAATTAAGTGCTCTGGAATTCCTACTCTTCTCAATGTTATCCACAATTTGTTGTGATCCACACAATCAAATGATTTTGTATAGTCAATAAAATACAAGTAAACATCTGTCTGGTATTATTTGCTTTGAGCCAAGATCCATCTGATATCAGCAATGATATCCCTTGTTCCATGTCCTCTTTTGAATCCAGTCTGCACCTCTGGAAGTTCTCTGTCAATATACTACTGCAACTCTTTTTGAATTATCTTCAGCAAGGTTTTACTTGCATGTGATATTAATGATATTGTTCGATAATCTCCACATTCTGTGGAATCACCTTGCTTTGGAATGGGCATGAATATGAATCTCTTCCAGTCACTTGGCCAAATACCTGTCTTCCAAATCATTTGGCATTCTAAATCTCTTGGTTAGCATGTCCAGTGGGGCATCCGTTTGTTAAAACATCTCAATGGATATTCCATCAATTCCTGGAGCCTTGTTCCTCACCAATTCCTTTAGTGCAGCTTCTACTTCTTCCCTCAATATCATTGGTTTTTGATCACATGCTACCTCCTGAAATGGTTGAACATCGACCAGTTCTTTTTGGTACAGTGACTCTGTGTACTCCTTCCATCTTCTTCTTCTTCTTTTTCTTATTTGGGTAAAAATTTACAGAGAAAATTCACTTTCCATACAGAAGTTCACATACACTTTGTCTCATGACATTTAGTACAATTTGCCACATTGCAACAGGTCACCTCTCACTTCCTCCCACTAGTTACCTCTTCCCTGTATCCATCCCTTCATGCACTCTTGCCCCCTGAACTGTCTCCTTGTGCATAAGCAGCCCTTCCTTCTCCCATGATTGTTCTCTCCAAGGAGTGAATCTATCTCAGGTAAATGTTCAGCTCATATGCCTGTCTTTTGTTTGGCTGGAAGCCACAGGTGTGGGTTCAATTCCAGGCCTGAAGGGCAGCTAGGGACCATAGTCTCAGTGATGCCACCAGGCTCTATCAGACCAGCAAACCTGGTCCCCACCTTCTTTTTTCTTTTTTTTTTTTTAACCAAATGATTTGAGGTGTGTTCCACATTGTTCTCCCTCTCTATCAAGGATCTCCTACATAGATCCACCTCCGAGTGGTTGACAATGGTAGCTGGGCACCATCTAACTTTTCTGGTCTAATAGTTGTATAGGCTGTGGCTCACATGGTGCACCAGTCACTTGGACTAATTCTTTCCATTAATCTTGGTTTCCTTCATTCTTCTTTGCTCTGGACGAGCAAAGACCCATTTTTGCATCTATATGGCTCCTTTGTGAGCTTTATAGATTCCAGTCACTACTCACCAAAGTAGGAGGTGGAATGATGTTTTTTGTAGTATGTTATGCCAATTGAGCTTGATGTTCCCTGTGACTATGGTCCCGAGCCCACAGGTTCAACTACTCGGTCCCCTCTGGGTAGCTGGCTATGACCAGGAAGTGACTACAACCTTGTCCCTTGTCAGCTCTACTTACACCTGGGAATATTTACAGATCATACAAATACACTTATAGGACATTGTCTGACAACCCTATACATGGTCTTGGGTACATTCCTCACTTCATAGTCATACCTAATAGTTCAGCCTGTCCACCCATCTATCTACCCATATACCAGTGTTTGCCTTCACTGACAGCACAGTACTGTATGGGCAAAAGGGTTCTTTGTTGTCTGTACCTCCCATATACCTCTCTATGTCTTCCTTTTCTTCAATGCCATCACTTTGATCACTCATTGCCCTTCTCTTCACCCAAATCAATATTTACCTCTACCTATCTAACAGTGTTCCCTCACCTCCCCTCCTTTCCTACCCCTGGTAACCAACAAGGAAAATTTCCTTCCATAGATAAATCTTTCCTTGTCTTTTAAATAATGGACTAATACAGTATTTGTCCTTCTGTGATTGACTTATTTCACCCAGGAAAATGTTCACCAAGTTCTTCCACATTATGCAGTGTTTTGCAGATTCTAGGTTATTCTTTAGGGTTGCATAGTACTCCATTTTGTATATTTATCATACTTTCATTATACATTCCTCAGCTGATGGAAACCAAGGTTGTTTCCATCTTTTGGCTATTGTAAATTATGCTGCAACGAGCATGGGTGTGCATATGTCTGTTCTTATCATGGCTCTTACTTCTTTAGGATATATATCTAGTAATGAAATGGCTGGGTCAAATGGTATTTCTAATTCCAACTTTTGAAGGAATCACCATAGTGCTTTCCACTGTGACTACACAATTTTACAGTCCCACCAGCCATGTATGAGAGTCCCAATCTCTCCACATCCTCGTCACCATTTAT
>NW_006921772.1:4495531-4496755 GCF_000298275.1 Orycteropus afer afer
TGATTTTTTCTGTTGACTTTCTATTTTCTGCTTCATTGATTTCTGCTTGAATCTTTATTATTTCCTTTCTTCTGGTGACTGTAGGCTTTTCTTGCTGTTCTTTTTCTAATTGTTGGAGATGTTGGTTTAAAGTGTTATTTTGGCTCTTTCTTCTTTATTGATCTGTGCATTTATTGCTATAAATTGGCCTTTGATTACTGCTTTTGCTGTATCCCAAAGATTTTGGTATGTTGTGTTTTCATTCTCCTTTGGTTCAAGGAATTTTTAAATTTCAATTATTGTTTCTTCTCTTACCCAGTCTTTCTTAAGGAAGGTGTTGTACAGTTTCCATGTTTTTACTCTTTTTCCATTGATCTTCCTGTTGTTGATTTCTATTTTGATAGCATTATGATCTGAGAAGATGCTTTGGAGTATTTCAATGTTTTTAAATTTATTAAAGCTTGCTTTATGGCCCAATGTATGGTCTATCCTGAAAAATGTTCCATGTACACTGGAAAAGAATGTATATTGTGCTGTTGTTAGTTGAAGTGCTCTGTAGATGTCTATAAGGTCAAGTTGGTGGATTGTATTGTTTAGCTCTTCTGTGTGTTTGTTGAGTTTCTTTCCAGTTGTTCTATCTTTCATTGAAAATGGTGTATTAAAGTGACTATGACTATGACTATGACTGTGGAGTCATATATCTACCTCTTGAATTCTATTAAAGTCTGATTTATGTATTTTGGGGTTCTTTCATTGGGTCCATAGATATTTATTATGGTTATATCTTTGTGATCAATTGATCCTTTAATCATTATATAATGTCCTTCCTTGTCTTGTATGGTGATTTTTGTCTTAAACTCAATTTGATCAGAATTAATATTGCCACTCCTGCTCTTTAACTGTTGCCATTTGCTTTATGTATCTTTTTCCAACCTTTGATTTTTTGTCTATTTTTGTCTTTGTCTCTAAGGTGTGTCTCTTTTTGGCAGTATATTGATGGATTTTGTTTCTTTATCCAATCTGCAACTCTCTGTCTCCTGAGTGGTGCATTTAACCCATTAACATTCAGTATAATTATTGACAAGCATGAATTGGTTGCTATCATTTTGTTATGTGTTTTTTCATGGTGTCTCTGGTTTCTTTGTTCCGTATTATTTTCTATTTTGAGTTCATTATGTTTATGAATCAAGTTATCATTTCCTTTGTTGCTGTTGTCCTAGTATTTGCTGGATATTTGTACTTGTC
>NW_006921772.1:4499201-4500393 GCF_000298275.1 Orycteropus afer afer
TCTCTGTTAACTGTTTGTGAAGAGCAGCAAAGGATGAGTCAGGCTCTTCTTGGTGGTTGTTTATGGTTGGCCCATTGGTGGAGAAGGAAGTGGTGGCTCTCACTCAGTAAGTGAAGCTGCAGGAGGTGTGTATGGAACTGTTGCTGTCTTCCACTCAGTTAGACAAAAATAACAATTGAATAACCATCAAAAAATTGAAAGGAAATGGACAATAAATACACTGTGTAATCACACTGGAATAGTAACCAAAAAAAAGAAGAAAAAAAAAAGAAAGAAACCCTGCAATATCTGAGGAGAGGTCCATAAGAGAAAAAAAGGTAGAGAAGGAGAATAATGGGAAAACAGCAAAAAGGAAAACAAGGAATAACCATTAACCATGAGAAAGATAAAAAATAATAATAATAATAAAATAGCAACCAGGAACAGGGAAAAGAAAAAACTAGAAAAAGCTGAAAACTAGAACCTGGGAGGGGAAGAATAAAGAATAATAGTAAAAAGGACAAAAGTAATAATAATAATAGTGGTTTTAAAACAGACAAAGACAAACAAACTAAAAAACAGAATAAAGAAAAGAAAAATCAGAGCAGGGAGGGGCAGGGCACCCAGGATCCATCTGAGCTCACAGACTGGGATGGAATTCCTGGCAGCCCAGAAAGTGGGTGGGAGTGAGGGATGGCCACACCTTTGTTCACCAAGAGGGCATGGGGTATAAGAGTAACAAGGGGAATGTTGCAACTTTCCAGTTGTTCAAGTCAAGAATGTACTTGAGGTTCCTGGAAAGGGCAGCCTGTTCTTAAGTCCCTGTAATCTGGGAGAATGCTGTCACTTTAAATATCCAAAATGGTCAAGACACTTGTAAACATTCAAAATGGCTGTGCTCTCCAGACAGACAAAAGTCCACAGCTCAGCCTGCCTTCCTTTTCACTGTTTCCCCTTTTATCCCCCAGCCACCACAGCAGTCCTCTGTGCAGTTCCTGGCTACCAGGGCTGATTTTTAGGTTGATTCTTAGGTCCTACCACCACTCGGCAATATTCAAGCTCTCTATGCCATCGGTATCACTGCCAGACCACAGCTCCATGTTGTTGTTGTTGTGTGCCATCAAGTCAAACCCGACTCATAGCGACCCCTCCTTGGGTTTCCGAGGCAGTATCACTACAGAAGTAGGATTGCCCAACCTTCCTTCCGAGGAGT
>NW_006921772.1:4500661-4503473 GCF_000298275.1 Orycteropus afer afer
TTCCTCCATCATTTAGTATTTTGCCCATAGAATCTTTCAATATCGCAACTCGAGGCTTAAGTATTTTCTTCAGTTCTTTCAGCTTGAGAAATGCCGAGCATGTTCTTTCCTTTTGGTTTTCTAACTCCAGGTCTTTGCATATTTCCTTATAGTAATTGGCTTTGTCTGCTCAAGCTGCTCTATGCAATCTTCTGTTCAGCTCTTTTATTTTGTCATTTCCTCCATGCTTTAGCCACTCTCCCTCAAGAGCAAGTTTCAGAGTCTTTTATGACATCCATTTTGGTCTTTTCTTCTTTTCTCATCTTTTTAATGACCTCTTGCTTTTCTTCGTGGATGATGTTCTTGATGTCATCCCACAATTCTTCTGGTTTTCGGTCACTGGTGTTCAATGCATCAAATCTATTCTTTAGTTGGTCTCTAAATTCAGGAGGAATATATTCAAGGTCATATTTTAGCTCTCATGGACTTGTTTTAATTGTCTTCAACTTTAAGTTGAACTTGTATATGAACAGTTGATGGTCTGTTCCACAGTTGGCTTCTGGCCTTGTTTTGGCTGAAAATACTGAGCTTTTTTCCATCACCTCTTGCCACAGATATAGTCAGTCTGATTCCAATGTACTCCATCTGGTGAAGTCCACGTGTATAGTCACTGTTTGTATTGTTGAAAACAGACATTTGCAATGAATAAGTCACTGGTCTTGCAAAATTCTATCATGTGATCTCCAGCATTATTTGTCACCAAGGCCAAATTTTCCAACAACCTGTGATTCTTCTTTGTTTCCAACTTTTGCATTCCAGTTAGCAGTGATAATTAACACATCTTGATTGAATGTCCAGTCAATTTCAGACATTAGAAGTTGATAAAAATCCTCAATATCCTCATCTTTGGCTTTGGTGGTTAGTGCATAAATTTGAATAATAGTCATTTTAACGGGTCTTCCTTGTAGGCGTATGGATATTATCCTATCACTGACAGCACTGTACTTCAGGATAGACCTTGAACATCCTTTGTGATGTTGAATGCCATGCCATTCCTCTTCTAATTGTCATTCCTAGCATAGGAGATCCTATGGTTATTTGATACAAAATGGCCAAAACCCATCCATTTCAGCTCACTAATGCCTAAGATATCAATCTTTATGCATTCCATTTCATATTGACAACTTTCAGTTTTCCTAGATTCATACTTCATACATTCCATGTTCCTATTATTAATGGATGTTTGCAGCTGTTTCTCTTCAATTTGAGTCATGCCACACCAACAAATGAAGGTCTTGAAAGCTTTACTTTATCCTTAAAAGTAAGATTGGTCCTACTTTGATGATGCAACTCTTTCCTAGTCATATTTTGAATGCCTTCTGACTAAGGTGCTTGTCCTCCTGCACTATATCAGATAATGTTTCTGGGCCATTCATAAAGTTGCCCAGTAATGTATCAGATAGTGTTTCTCTACTATTCATAAGGTTTTCCCTGGCCAATTCTTTAAGAAGTGGATGGCCTCTTCCTTCTTCCTAGTCTGTCTCAGTCTGTAAGCTGCATTGAAACCTGTGTACCATGTGTAGGCACTTGAAACACTGGTGGCACAGCCTCAAACCTCACAGCAACATGCAAGCCACAATAGTATGACAAACTGACAGACAAGTTCATCTTCCTTAGCTGTTCAAAACCTCTCCACCCTACCGTTACCTGGATCCCTGGTGCTGCTCTGCTTTGTAGTCTCCTTGGCTTCTCTTTCCCCCATTTTCCTGCCTGATGGGGGTGGGGCCTTGGTCTCTCCCCTTACCTGGATCCCTGGTTGCTGCTCTGCTCTGTCCTCCACTCTGTCTTCTTCTCCCACTGCTTTCCTGGCTGGTGTGGTGGTGCCTGGATCCCTCTCCTTAGCTGGATCCCTGGTGGCTGCTCTGCTCTGTCGTCCCCTCTGGGAGCTCTTCAAAGGTCCTATATATTTATCTTTTGAATTCTTTATCAGGTAGTTCTGTTACCTGTTCTTCCTCTGAGAGATTTCGTAATTCTTTACTTTGGACACTTGCTTCTTCTTTTTTGTCCTGTTTCTTTGTTTGAGTTGAAGTTGTCTTTTGTCTCTGAGACATTTTGAAGTTGTTGTCTTTATTTGTTAATTATGTGCTGATTTGTATAACGTTAGTTTTATATTTTGCTTTGTTTCAATATACCAAGAAGTGTGGGGCAGGTATGCTTCTTTGGTTGTTAGCTTGGCCATACTGGATTATTCCCAAGCTTTCTCTGGATTGCTAGAATAATCAGTCAAAGCCCTGTGCTCAAACCCACCAGTTCCTTACAGGAAAAAGATGAGACATCCCTTCTCCACAAAAAACCATAAGCCTCAAAACCCCAGGAGGTAGTTCCGTTTTGTGCCACAAAGGGTTTTGAAAAAGTGATCAACCTAAAAGCAGTGAGCCTAGTTTGGGGTTTGGTTTATTTGGGGGAAGTTCTTCTATTCCCTTACCCCTTCCTCTTATTCCCTTCTCACTCTACCCCACTTATGCTACTGGAAGTCTGACCTGCTTGCCTATACAATCCTCTCCCACATGGATTTAGCTTACCTTAAAATCTTCCCTATCTGTCTACCCTGTGTCTTTAACTCCATACCTATTTTGTGAAGTTTGTTTATTTATTATTCCTCCTTGTCCACCTTTTGTTTGTAATAGCTTCTTTTTGGCTAATCTGTCTTTTTTTCTTTCCCCAGTTACTGACCTCACTCTGTCTCCCTTTCCTATCTGCAAAAACGACAAGGAGGCCACATGTTCTGACCTCCTCTAACCCTACAAGGGGAAGGCAGGATTACCAGCAGTAA
>NW_006921772.1:4503901-4506206 GCF_000298275.1 Orycteropus afer afer
AGGGTGGTCAAACTAGCTAATCATAGCATCAGAACTCTAAGCACCTGAGAGAGAGTGGGCACCTCCCAGAACATTATATTGTGCCACGCCCAACAGAAATACTCCACTTGGATACCATTTACAATCAGCTCCTCAGTTGCTCATTCCACCACTGAGTTTACAATGACTTATGGGTAGAAAAGCCAGACTAAGTAATTTACTACACTGCACTATCTAATACTTTGTCTTCTCACTAAATGCTCAGAATTCCAGGATCATTATTTGTATCTGTTTCACTCAGTTTTTCTGGACCTCTGTTGTAGAGAAGTCTGGCAGAATTTGTTAGCAAGAAGCCACTTTGTCTGCCCTCTAGGAAAGAATATTTTTAATGGTTCCTTTTGTTTTTCTTTTTCCATTATAGGTGTAATGTTTATGTATCAAAGAAAATTTGAAAGGAAAAGGAAAATAAATATCATTAACCAGAGAAAATGCATCAAAATATATATATTCAAAATTTTCTATTAATTTATTTCAATATATTGTATATAATTTGCATTCTACCTTTTTTTTAGTTGTTTTAATTTAAAAATTTTATATGAATATGAACTTTTATAAGCTTAATTTTTAATAGCGAAGTGACAATTCATTAAATGGATTTTCCATAGAAAAAAATTCTCAATGATTGGCCATTTACCTGGTAAATGATTTTCATTGTAAGAATGAAAATGATAAATGATTTATCATTTTAAGGAGCACAGTGTTGACATGAACCTTTTAGTACAAAAAGCTGTGAGAAGTTAAGTTACATACTTATATTTTACTCATTAATTTGTTAATAGTTACAGACTGTGCATCCATTATTTCTGGGGCTTAGTGATGAATCCTTAGTGGTTGCTTTCAGAGTATGTAAGCTTACTCTTAGCCTGTTGTTGTTGTTAGATGGCATCGAGTTGAGTCTGACTCATAGAGACCCTGGACACAACACTACTCAGTCCTGCACCATCCTCACAACACTTGTTATACTTGAGACCATTGTTGCAGCCACTGAGGGTCTGCTTGAGAGTCTCCCCCCGTTTTCCCTGACCCTCCACTTTACCTAACATGATATCCTTCTCCAAGGACTGACTCTTCAGACCACATGACCAAAGCAGGTGAACAATGTCTGGCCATTCTTGCTTCAAAGGAGAGTTCCAGCTGCGCTTCTTCCAGGACAGATTTGTTTGTTCTTCTAGTAGTCCATAGTATCTCAGTACTCTTCACCAACACCACAATTCAAAGGCATCAATTCTTCTCCGACCTTCTTTATTCATTGTCCAGCTCTCAAGTGCCTTTGAGGCAATTGAAAAGACCATGTCCTGGATTAGGTGCACCTTAGTCTTCAAATTGATATCTTTGCTCTTTAAAAAGACTTTAAAAAAGTCTTTTGTAGCAGATTTGCCCAGTAAAATACATCTGATTTCTTGCCTGCTTCTTCCAGGAGTATTGGTTGTCGATCCAAATAAAATGATACCTTTGACAACTTCAAACTTTTATCCTTTTATCATGATGTTGCTTATTTGTCTAATTGTGAGGATTTTTGTTTTTCTTTATGTTGAGTTGTAATCCATACTGAAGAATGTATTCTTTGACCTTCATCGTCCTCTTCACTTTCAGCAAGCAAGATTGGATCATCTGCATTTCACAGATCGTTAATGAGTCTTCCTCCAATCTTGATGCCTTGTTCCTTTTTATACAGCCCAGCTTCTTTAATTATTTGCTCAGCATACAGTTTGAATAAGTATCGTGAAAGTATACGATCCTGACTCACACCCTTTCAGAATTTAAACCAAGCAGCATCCTCTTGTTCTGTTTGGAGGACATCCTGCTGGTCTACGTATGGGTTCTTTGTGAGCACAGATAAGTTTTCTGGAATTCCCATTCTTTATAATGTTCTCCATAATTTGTTATAATTCACACAGCCTAATGCCTTTGTGTAGTCAGTAAAACACAGGTAAACATCTTTCTGGTATTCTTCACTTTCAGCCAAGATCCATCTGACATCAGCATTGACATCCCTTGTTCTATGTCCTCTTCTGAATCCAGCTTCAATTTCTGTAAGTTCCCTGTTAATATATTTCTATACTGCTACAACTGTCTTTGAATTATCTTCAGCACATTTTTTCTTGCATGCGATATTAACAATATTCCTTGATAATTTCCACATTCTGTGAGATCACCTTTCTTTGAAATGGCACAAATATGGATCTCTTCAAGTCAGTTGGCCAGGTAGCTGTCTTCCAAATTTCTTGGCATAAATGAGTGAGCACCTCCAGTGCTACATCCATTT
>NW_006921772.1:4506656-4518281 GCF_000298275.1 Orycteropus afer afer
CCAGATCTGAAGGGCACCTAGGGGCCATAATCTGAGTGGGTCCATCAGGCTCTATCAGACCAGCAAGCCTGGTCCTTTTTTTTTTTTTTGTAATGATTCTGAATTTTATTCCTCATTATTCTCCCACTCTATCCAACATGTCCTACATAGATCCTCCTCCAAATGGTTGATAGTGGTAGCCACAAGCAATTCTTTTTGGTACAGTGACTCTGTGTATGCCTTCCATCTTCTTTTGATGCTTCCTGTGTCATTCAATATTTTGCCCATCAAATCCTTTAGTGTTTCAACTTGAGGCTTGATTTTTCCTTCAATTCTTTCAGCTTGAGAAATGATGAGTGTGTTGTTCCCTTTTTGTTTTCTAACTCCAGGTCTTTGGACATTTCAGTATAATATTTTTTCTTCTC
The DNA here is from genome assembly GCF_000298275.1 of Orycteropus afer afer. NCBI lineage: Eukaryota > Metazoa > Chordata > Mammalia > Tubulidentata > Orycteropodidae > Orycteropus > Orycteropus afer. The sequence continues at coordinate 4,507,061 of NW_006921772.1, forward strand.
AAGCTGCCCTTTGAAACCTTCTGTTCAGCTGTTTTATTTCATCATTTCTTGCATTCACTTTAGCCACCCTATGTGCATGAGCAAGTATCAGAATCTCTTTTACCATCCAATTTGGCATTTTCTTCCTTTCATGCCTTTTAATGACCTTTTACTTTTTTCGCATATTGATGTTGTTAATGTCATCCAACAAGTCTTCTGGTCTTTGGTCATTGGTGTTCAAAGCATCAAATGTATTCTTCAAAACATCTCTAAATTCTTGTGGGATATAATCCAGTTTGTATTTTGGCTCTCATGGACTTGTTTAAATTTTCTTCATTTTCAACTTGAACTTTCATAGGAGCAATTGATGGTCTGTTCCACAGTCAGGTCCTGGCCTTGTTTCAACTGATAATATTGAGCTTCTCCATCAACCCTTTCCACAGATGTAGTTGCCCTGATTCCTGTGTATTCTAACCAGTGAGGTCCACATGTATAGCCATGATTTATGTTGTTGCTAAAAGATATTTGCAATGAATAAGTCATTGGTCTTTAAAATTCTATCATGTGATGTCCAGTGTTATTTCTATCACCAAGGCTATATTTTCCAATTACTGATGACTTTCACATTCCAATTACCAGAAATAATCAATACATCTTGATTGCATGTTTGATCAATTTCAGACTGCACAAGTTGGTAAAAGTCTTCAATTTCTTCATCTTTGGCTTTAGTGGTTGGTGTGTAAATTTGACTAGTAGTAGTAGTAACTGGTTTTGGTTTGGATGGCATTGTGCTTTAGGACTATAGAGCTCCACAATTTTTTAAAGGGTTTGGAATGTCCAATAATATAGACAGAATTTCAGTTGTGCATAGTCAGACACTAAATCCATCTCCAAGATGTGTTTCAACATTTATAATATAAGTTTTAGAAATGTGATCTACCAGGATAGCATATAGTTTTATTGAAAATATCCATTTCCTCAGTTAAATATAGCACTTAGGAAAAAATGTCAACTTATCGTGGAGTCTGGAGAAGCAGGCACACTTAATCTTATATGGTCGCTGCTAAATGTCTTCTGTGAACAAAGAGTTAGTAAATAAAAATTACCTTTCATTTTCAGATTTTGCCCAAATTTAGTAAAAAAAAAAAAAAAAAATGACTGTGTAATGGTTATATTATTTTATCATAATTTTATCCAAAACATCCAAACAGATTTCCCCGTGTCTGATTTAATGGGAGTGACCCAAAGGTGAAGTTAATTGACATAAAGCAAGTAATTCACTGTCAACAGCTTGCAGCTACTTCTGGTTCAGGCAGAAGGCCAGTTACTTCATCATTTTCTGTTTGTCCCTAGGTTCCACAGTATTGGAAGCATTGTAAGATGTTAGAATGGAAATTTCCTGTGTTGGCTGGGACATAAAAATATATAAAAGAAACAAAATCAAACAATAACCTTTCCATATGGTTTTAAGATTGTAGTTGTATTTTCATAGGCGTAATGTGTGTCTGTCATTGAGCAATACATTTTTTCCAGATTCTATTGTGTTTGTTCAATGAAATTAAAACAATAAATAAATAAAGTATGGCTGAGCTTCTACTATCTGCCAAAAACTTATGTGAGCTTTATTGATACAATGTGCACAGAAGTATTCCAATTCATTCACCTACCTTCATACGTATACCACTCCTAACGTGCCACCTCAATGGTTCTGATACCTATATCCCTTTTGATATGTCAGTACAATACTATACACTAATTTTCTTTTTCAATAGCTCAATATGTTAATTCTGGGATAGATATTTTCTGAGGAAAGAAAAAATGCATCATAATTAGCTTGGAGATATTTATTTTGTGGTTATGTGTATGTTCAGCAAGAGCTTTCTGGCAATATCTGTCACCTTTTTGTGTTATAATTGGCAAAAAACCATTATTTAAATTAATTTTAAATTAGTATTTAATTAATACTACATCTATTCTATGACTATGAAGGGTTTGAATTAGATTTTAAAGCTAACATTTATATTTCATAAAAGTAACATTTATTTTAATCCTTCTTTTAGCTATGCATTATCATTATGAAAAAATAATCCATATTTTAATATTATCTGAAATTTACATAATATCAATTTATTATATTCATCAGTCCATAAAGGAATACCTACATCACAGGGAACCAGGAGGACTGACTAAAAATATGTCTTAAATTCTGACATTTAAGTAACTTGTGAAGCCAGTTTTCTCTATGTGGAAACATGAGCGTAACTGGTTTCTGATTCTCTAGCCATTTATTTGAAAAAGATTTGAAGTTTTGGGGTATTAAGCACTAGTATGATTCAGTCTAATACCACACCCCACTCTTCTTATAGTGAATCTACCAAAGAATTGTCTGGACAGCGCCTAAGTGTTCACCTGGGGAATATAAAGCTGCCTTTCCTCTAGCATTAAACTGCATGGCTACAGAAGTTTCACAGGTCAGGCTAGAGAGTTTTGAGAGTATAGCTTTTGGACTGGGTTAAGCAGTGTGGCCTGCATAAAATGTGTGGCCAAGCAGACTACAATCCAGCCCAGCCTCCATTTGCCAAACTATATGTTCTGTTATAGGGCTGCCTCTGCATGAAGAAAGAGGGCTGTTTTGAAATTCATCTGCCTAAAGACTATGATTTTTTCAATAATCCATTCACTTTGAGGAGCACTTTTTACTAATCCTGGGTCTAACAGATGTTGTCCCCAAGGGCCTGCCTATTAATCACCATAAGGAGCCCTGATGGTACAATGGTTCAGTGGCTGCTAACTGAAAAGTCTGGCAGTTTGAAAGCACCAGCATCTCTGTGTGACAAAAGACCTGGCAATCTACTCCTATAAAGATTTTTGTTGTCGTTAGGTGCCATTGAGTCATCTCTGACTCATAGTGACCCTATGCACAGCAAAATGAAACACCACCAGGTCCCACGCCAGCTCCGCGATCCTTGCTATACTTGAGCCCATCACTGCAGACATCCATCTTGTCATCCGCATGTCAATCCATCTCATTGAGGGTCTTCCCCTCCCTCCTCAACCTTCACCTTACCAAGCATGACATCCTTCTCCAGGGAATGGTACCTTCTGGTAACGTGACCAACGTAGGTGAGAAGTCTGGCCATTCTCGCCTCCAAGGAGCATTCCGGCTGCACTTCCTCCAGGATGGATTTGTTTGTTCTTTTAGCAATCCATGGTACATTCAGCATTCTTTACCAGCACCACAACTCAAAAGTATCAATTTCTCTTCGGTCTTCCTTATTCACTGTCCAGCTCTCACATGCACATGAATGTACTGCCGTGGAATCAGATCCAACTCATAGCAACCCCTCCTTGGGTTTCCAAAGTGGTATCACTATGGAAGTAGATTTCCCAACTTTCCTTCCAAGGAGTGGCTGGTAGGTTTGAACCACCAGCCTTCTGATTAGCTGTCAAATGCCTTAGGCACTTCACCATCATGGCCTGTGTCAGGTGCCCCTTAGTCCTCAAGGAGACATCTTTGCTCTTCAGCACTTGAAAGAAGTCCTTTGCAGCCCATTTGCCCAGTGCCATACATCATCTGATGTCCTGACTGCTGCTTCTATTGGCGTTGATTGTGGAACCAAGCAATGTGAAGTCTTTGACAACTTCAATCTTTTCTCCATTTATCATGATGCTACTTTTATGTCCAGTTGTGAGGATTTTTGTTTTCTTTATACTGAGATGTAATCCATACTTCAGACTGTATTCTTGAATCTTCATCAGTAAGAGCTTCAAGTCATCCTCACTTGCAGCATGCAAAGTTGTGTCATCAGCATATCCAATCTTGATGCCACGTTCTTCTTCATATAGTCCAACTTGTCAGATTATTTGCTCAGCATACAGATTGAATAAGTATAGTGAAAGGATTCAACCCTGACATACTCCCTTCTTGATTTTAAACCATGCAGTGCCCCCTTGTTCTGTTTGACTAACAGCCTGCTAGTCTATGTACAGGTTCCTTATGAGTGCAATTAAGTGTTCTGGAATTCCCATTCTTCTCAAGGTTATCCACAATTTTTTATGATCCACACAATAAAATGCTTTTGCATATTCAGTAAAACACAAGTAAACATCTTTCTGGTATTCTTTGCTTTGAGCCAAGATCATCTGACATCAGCGATGATATTCCGTAAAGATTACAGCTTAGGAAACCAAATTATAGGGCAGTTCCACTCTGTCCTCTAGGTTTGCTATGAGTGGGAATCAACTCGACAATGCACAACAACAATGCACATTTTTTAAAGTGTCATGAGGGTCCTCGTTGGAAGCAAGTCTCTTCTCACTCAAGGGAAGGTGCTGGTTACCTGCCAAGTACTGTGTTATCTGTATTGAGCTTCTACAGAATCAACTGTTTGAGCTAGGGAATAATATGGCCAACATTGTGCTGTCTCAGAAGATAGAACTGATCTCAATGATTTCAATAGTGTGGTATACATTAAGGACAGATATAATAGTTACTCCACATGTATATAGTCTTTAAAAAAAAAATTCCTTTACATTAAAAATTGTGGGAATATGCTAAGTAGTGAGAGTGAAATCAAGGGAAGATCCTGAACCTATATCTGTTTTTTGCCTTCTTGGATACCCCATTATCTTTTCCTGTCCTTTATTCAAATAAAGTTTAAAAAAAATCATTAAAAGTATTTCTTTGTCTACACTCCCTCTTTCTTCCTTCCTTGATGTAAACCTCCCCTCACTGTTCATTGAGTGAGACAGTGACCTCTCTGCCAGGGCCCAGGCTTTCAAGTTTGGCTGACCAGCTTGATCTCTGAGTTTCCTAATTATCATTGCATGACAATTATAGAACCCTAACTAATAGACCTTTCAATGGTTACTCAAAAGACTTGTGATTTCTTCTTAATCCTTTATGACTCATCTGGCTTTGAAACTTTTAATTGATTTAATTATTATCAAATAGTAAGGAAAATTAGATTATTAAAACCTAGACATTTATCTTTCTTACTCACAGTAACTGTTTACCCAAGAATTTTGTAGAGAACCAGGGATTTGTGTGTATTTACTAGGTTTTGTATGTGTAAGATGAAATAATAAAAGACTTGCAAGTAGATATGTTTTTAATGCTGTAAGCAAAATGGACATAGTATGCACACAGTCATTTTTACCTCTTAAGAAAGCTCACTATATCTGTACTTTATCCTAGAAGAAAAGCCAGTTGTCTGAAATCTATGAAAGGTGAGATGAGTCACATGGCTTTTCTTAGAGAACATGACAATCATTAGGGCATGAGGATTTCTAGAATACTTGAGGTCTTTATTAGAGCAATTGCATATTGTTAATGTTGTTAGGTGCATGGAGCCAATTTCCACTCATAACACTCTATTCACAACAGAAGGAAACACTACCAAGTCCTGTGCCATCATCACTCACAGTCTTTGCTATGATAGGTATGAGTTATCTGCAAAATAAACTTGGTTTCCATAACTGGCTACAGAGCAATGAAGTACAGACAAATGATAAAATGTGCACACATGTTTACATGCATGTTTATCCCAGGAAAACCCTTTAGTGAAGGTAGACTCTTCAGGCATTATGCAAATATAGCCTTCCATCACATATTACTGAAAGATGTTGTCCTTTACAACAAATTTTCCAATTAATACCTTGTGAACCTGTGTTGCCACATTCACATTATAATATAAAACTCCCATTTAATTTCTCTTCCTAATAAGAGAAAATCACTATTCATTTTACTTAAACCTATAGATATATTTTGTCATGTGAAGTTATAAATAATATCTTCTTCATTCAGCTAATTTAAATTAGTTTAAAATACCTATGAAAATTTTAACAAAACCTATGAACTTCTACTAAATCCATTACATAATAGCATGTGCTAACATTTCTTTATATGTTTATTTGCACTTTTCAGGAGAAAGGAAGACAACCGTATCCTGCACAAAAATCATGAACAAAAATAACAGCATAGTGGACAATAAGAAATGCAAATATTTAACCAAGCCAGAGCCACAGATTCGAAAGTGCAATGAGCAACCATGTCAAACAAGGTAATTCCATCCAATTGATTGTTAAAGAATTGTTTGGCTATTAAATATCTGATTTTTAAAACACACTTAGATTATTATTGAAATTACAGTTTTATTAAAAAAATGGAAAGAGATGTCTACATAAATGTAGATCTAAGAAGTCAAGATAACAAAAACCCACATCAAGTCATTTCTGACTCATAGTGATTCCTGTTGGGTTTCCGAGGCGGTAAATCTTTATGCAAGTAGATTGCTTGATCTTCCTTCTGTGGAGTGGCTGGTGGGTTTGAACTGCCCACCTTCTGGCTGGCAGTCAAATTACTTAGGCAGACCTAATGAAAAGAGTATTAGAGCAAGATTATCAATGCTCTCCATATGTGAAAGCAAGCACTTGAAAGGGGAGGATTAATTTAAATTATTTAGTAAACTGTAGGTCATCTCTTCAAAAACTAAGCTATTTGAATTTAACTATTTCCCTCCTGAATTTTCTGGAATGGTCTGTTAGAACTTGCCAAGGGTGTTACAAACCAAAGTGGGCCTAGGCAAGACCCCAAACACCAGTAGAACAATGAGATTGATGTAGTCCTTTCAGTTTCCAATGCCAGATTTTTCTTCCCTCTCCCAGAGTTCCCAGGGCAAATTTCTCAACAGTTGATCTCTGATCACCTAAGTCCTGCCCTGGGCCTTATTAACTGGATGGATGCTCTTTGTTTCCTTCCTACTTCTTCCAAAGAGTAGTAGGCAGTACACTAGGCACGAACTCATGAGTCAAGATCATGACAAAAATGCTGAGAAGCTGAGAGTAGTGTAGAAAGTCTAAAAAAAATTATTATTTAAAAAAAAAAACAAAAGAAGTCTTGTAAGTAACTGTGTAAGATAAAATAATATAAGTGATGCCTTGGCCACTGAAAGATGAGATGGAGACAAATGAGTGGAAACTGGAACTAATTTAACTAATTTAAAGTAGCCAATAACAAGTCTTTCATCACAGGGTTCTTGAAAATCTGCCTGCTTTTATCTAAAAATTTATCCTAGGCTGGATCAGGACTGAGCCCAAGTGTCAAAAGTCCTAAAAACTTTTAGAGATAGGCTGACAAGTACAGTATGAGGTTGGATTTACTCTAGAATATTGAGGAGCTCTGGTATCATAGTGCTTAAGGCACTTGACTGCTAACCAGAAGGCTGGAGGTTCAAACCCACCAGCCAATCTTCGGAAGGAAGGTGGGGCAATCTATTTCCGTAGTGATACTGCCTCGGAAACCCAAGGAGGGGTTGCTATGAGTCGGAGCCGACTCGACGGCACATAACAACAAACAACAACAATCTACTGATTATTGACTTTTCTTTCCCAACAATCCTATCTCCCCAGGCAAAAATATGCTTCTAAAAGAATGGAAGGGAAGAGTGGTAAAGATAGATAGCTAGATAGATAGCTGCCCTAGTATCTACTCTGACTGATGGCAACCTTGTATACAACAAAATGAAACTTTGTCCAGTCCTGTTCATCTCATGATTCACCAGCATTTTTGAGTCCATCATTGTAGCTAGTGTGCCAGTCCATCTCACCAGGGGTCTCACGTGCCCTTACTGGCCCTCTGCTTCACCAAATATGATGTCCTTTTCCAATGATTAATCCCTCCGGATGACGTAGCTAAATCAAACAAGTTGGACAGTGTTCTGTTGTGAATCATAAGGTTTCCATTGGCTAATTATTGGAAGTGGGTTGCCAGACCTTTCTTCCTAGTCTGTCTTAGTAAGGATGTGCCACTGAAACCTGTCGAACATGGGTGACCCTGCTGGTATTTGCAATGTCAGTGGAATAGATTTAGATTCCAGCTTGACAGCAACATGCAAGCCACCACAGGACAACAAAATGACAGACGGGTGATGGATGATATGTAAAATGAAGTGTAAAAGAGAAAAGTATATTAATATACTCATCAGAACCATCAGAGTATACAGTAGACACCATTTGTTGTTCATTTACTGATCTCAGTCAGCTGTCTTGAGAGTATTAACAATAGTATACGTTAATATATGTAACATTTCAATAATGTTATGTACGTTGCATCTGCCTTGCAATATGCTTTTCAGCCTAACCATTAAGTAGGTGAACTGATAAAATTTTTTATATGAGACAGTTTACGAATCACCAGGCATCACCAGGCAGGGTGAACTAGAGAATTATCACCTATGTTGTTGTTGTTGTTGTTTGCCATCGAGTCGGCCCCGACTCATAGCGACCCCTCCTTGGGTTTCTGAGGCAGTATCACTACGGAAGTAGGATTGCCCAACCTTCAAGGAACTCTGGTGATACAGTGGTTAAAACATTTGGCTGCTAACCAGAAGGTTGGCAATTCAAACCCACCAGTCACTCTGGGGGAGAAAGATGAGGCAATCTGCTTCCGTAAAAATTTACAGCCTTGGAATCCCTGTGGGGGCAGTTCTACTCTGTCCTGTAAGGTCTAAGGTCACTATGAGTTGTTGTTTTTGTTTTGTGCTTTTGGTTAACAGAAGATCTTTGGGTCCTTTCCAGTAAGGGTGTGATAGATATGCAAGCAGAGAATTTGGCCTTTGCCCTGGATCTTTATCTTTATTACTATTACTGAGAACATTTTTCTCTTTTTTTGAACACACAGATACTAAAATGTTAATTACCTTGTGTTTCATAATTTATTGAAATATTTCAAAATTCCTCCAAAAAACCCACCCATTGCAATAAAGTAGATTCTAACTCATAGCAACCTTATAATTGCTTTATATACCATATATTTTTTCAATTTTAAGGAAAGAACAACAGCGTTTTATGATACATGAGGAAACTTGCATGAACTAGATTTTAGGACTAGAGCTTATTTGTCACTTCTTGGTCTGTGAACCACGAGAGTATACAGTAGACACCACTTATTGTTCAGTCACTGATCTCAGGCGGCTGTCTTGAGGGAAAATGTCTCAATAATGATTTGATAAAAGGTCAGTACATTTCTGAGTGAGAATGTTTGCAGCTGGAGACTGGAAGTCTTTTTGTTGGAGCTTCTTATCTTCATTTCTTCAGAAAAGGAGGCAATATATTCTGAACCACCAAGAAGCTACGTCAGGGAGGTTAAGCCAAATATTAGAGAGTAATGAATGGACATGTGTAGTTATAAATAGTCATCACATGAAAACTTTCTAAGACTTATTGGCATAACAAAATCTTGATTTCACATATCTTTTCTTTTTCCCTACGTGAGTAAAAAACATTCCAATTTCCATTTACATTTATTGAAAAGGTCATCAAATGGACAGATAGACCCTAATGTGCCAAATATACACTATCTTGATTGACTAGTAGATACTTTTCCAAGAAGTCTTACAGATAAGGAAATAAAATAGTTCAAATTAGATAAATTACAAAATATAAAATTTTTTCTCTTAATAAATTATAATTTACCTTCTAGTTCTTATTTTCTGAGCACTTTTCACAAGGAGTAGGAAAGGGAACCTTTTGTCATTATACTAATGATATCTACAATGTATTTTATTTAAAAAATATGTGATTCCATGAAATTGCAAATATTTCTCTTTTGAGATGGATCTTCTTAGTTCTATAAACCAAAAACTTACTGACATCAAGTTGATTCCAACTCTTAGTGACCCCTGTTGGGTTTCCAAGTTGTGAATCTTTATTGAAGTAGATTGCCCCATCTTCCTTCCATAGAGTAGCTGGTGGGTTTTAACTGTCAATCTTCTGGTTAGCAGACAAATGCCCTAGGCACTACACCACCTCAAAATTCACTGCTGTGGAGTCAATTTCAACTCATAGTGGCCCCTCGAGTTTCTGAGGCAGTATCTCTATGGAAGTAGATTGCCCAGTCTTTCTTCCATGAAAAAAACCAGCCTTCTGGTTAAGAGTCACATACCTTAGGCATTATGCCACCAGAGCTCCTGGGAGTACTGCAAAATTTGGTGAAGAGGCAGTTAGATGAGTTAACTTTGTACTTATTGCTTGGGTATTCTCGGACAGAGATATACCAAAATTATACTAAATTTGGAAGGTGAGTATTCACATTAGGGAAAGTCCACTGTTGTTCTTGTTGTTATGTGCCGTCGAGTCAGACCTGACTCATAGCGACCCCTCCTTGGGTTTCTGAGGCAGTATCACTACGGAAGTAGATTGGCCCATCTTCCTTTGGAGGAGTGGCTGGTGCATTTGAACCACCACCCTTCTGGTTAGCAGTCAAGTGCTTTAGCCACTATGCTACCAGAGCTCCCAGGGAAAGTCCACTAGAGGATTGAAAAGCAAAATGGTAGATCTGCATAGTTCTTGCTATATCATCCAACAGGGACCTTGATAAAAGCGTTACTAGAGGATAAGTACTATCATGAAATGTATCCTTTTTCAGCAGTAGAAACATAGAATCACCATTTTACATATAAGAAAGAAATCTTTGGGTTGGGCAAATGGTTATTGTGCATGGTTGCCAAAAGGAAGTTTACAGGTTTGAATTCACTAGCAATACCTTAGAAGAAAGTTCTGGCGACCTATTTCTGAAAACCAGCCATTGTAAACGCTATGAAGCCCAGTTATGCTCTGACACATGGGGTCACCATGAATCAGAATTGACTCAAAGAAAGCTAATACCAGTACACATAAGAAAGCAAGGCTATAGAGAATAAGTGACTCCCCGAGATTTGAATTATTAAAGATTTGAATTATTAAAACCAAACGCACTTGGTTTTAAGTAAGTTTTACATAATTGAGACTATTTCTATAAAGCAAAAAGAGAAACAGAAATTCCATGTTAATAAATGTTTAATGAGATGTTATTATGTGAAAAGAATTATGCATGGAGAGAAGAATAAAACATTGATTTCTACCTTTGAGGAGTGTATATACTTCCCTTGGGTATATCTAATAAAGTGCCATGAGATTGCTACAACCAAGATGCTAGAAGGCAAAGGAGAGAATGTTCCCAGTTGGTTGGATGGAGAAGCCCTACTAGGAGGAAGGGGCTTGGAGCTGGGTGTTAAGGATGATGGTAAGACATTCTAGGCAGAGGATCCTACATAAATAAATACATGAGTAAATATAGAAGGTGTTTGGGAAGTAAGATGAACATATTCTTCATTTTCTAAAAAAGTGGGCGATGAGGCCAGAGAAAAATATGTGTAAGTATAAAGCATTTATAAATGACTGTAATATATATTATATTATATAT
>NW_006921772.1:4518381-4524324 GCF_000298275.1 Orycteropus afer afer
AGGCTGAATATTTCCAAGTGGTGTTGGGACCTGAGAATTGACCTAAAGATCAGTCCTGGTCACCAAGGGCTGCAGAGACAACTGCTCTGGTGGCCTATGACTAGGAAGGGAAACAGCAAGGAGGGAGACAACCTGAGCTGTGGACTTTCTGCTGTCCGGAGAGCACAGCCATTTATACTTGGCAGCCATTTTGGATATTTAAAGTGACTGAGGGCACAGCCATTTTGAATGTTTACAAGTGGCAACCATTTTAAAGTGATAGCATTCTCATTCAGATTCCAGGAACCTAAGAACAGGCTCTGTTTGCCAGGGTTGGCAAGGACATATGAGGCTGACAACAGGAAAGGAGACAGGTGGTGAGTGTATAAGTGCTGTCAGCTAGTGAATAGAGGAGCACAGCATAGTACCTTGCCTGTATAGATAACATACAAACAAAGCAAAGAAAACGAAAATTGTGGGCAAGTCACTCCAACATATAATTACCAATTAAATATAAACACAAAAACATCACAATTCCTCGGAGACAACAGAACATCACAGTCTAAACAAAAAGTCAAGATAAAGCAGGAGAAACAAGAGATCAGGATACAGACCCAAAACACATCCCTGAGGAAGATTGGAATTCCCTGATAAGGAATTATCATTATTATTATTGTAATATATATTATATTATATATATATATATATAATATAATATATATGTACTGAGTCAAGCAGTATAATAATAAACATTTTTATAAATGAGAAAATGGAAACTTACAGCTGTTAAGTATTGATTTGATTCAAGAATGTGCACAGCTAGTGAGAAACACAGAAATATGTTCATGGCTTATCACTGACCTACCCTGCTCTGAAATCAGATTGTGCTGAGTTTAGTGGGAGGTTTTCATCTCTCTATAAGATTTTCCAGAAAAATGAGAAACCCAGAGTGAATTTTAATTGAGAGGCATCATATAAATACCAAATTTCTTGTATCACTTTTCTGGAATAGGCCTTGGTTCCTTCCTGAAATAAATGTAGAGAAGTATTGAAATTAGTGTCCACTGGGTATCTCTTAATCATGGTTGATGCAAACAGTTTGCATGTAGCTGATAATCAAGAGTTTGGCAGTTCAAACACATCTAGTGTCACCACTGAAGAAAAAACCTAGCAATCTGCTTCTATAAAGATTCTTGTTGTTGTTGTTGTTGTTGTTATGTGCTGTCGAGTCAGACCCAACTCATAGTGACCCCTCCTTAGTTGCCATCAAATTGATTCCAACTCAAGGCAACTGCTTACATTACAGGAGCCTATTGCACAGGCTGTTGCTTGGCTGGTTAAACACTAGACTACTAACTGAAAGGTTGCCAGTTCAAACTTACCAGCTACTCTGTGGAAGAAAAGACCTGGTGATCTGCTCTTGTAGAAGCACCTAGGAAACTCTATGGGGCAGTTCTACTCTGTCCTTCAGGGTCACTATAAGTTGGAATTGACAAGACAGTAGATAACAAGAATAATAAATCTAAATGGAAGCAAATTGCCAGGACTTTTCTTCTTCAGTACAGCTGGGTGGGTTTGAACCACCAAGCTTTAGATTAGTGGTCAAGTGCAAACCAACAGAACCCAACTCTGTAACACATGGAGTCATTGGGAACTGGGATCTACTTGACAACAAAAGACAACAACAACAACAGGGCACATCTCAATTCATTAGAAATGGTAATGGCCTACAAGTTATCCCTTGCTTGATGATTATTTGGAAGAAAAATAATCTCTGTCTACATATTAAAATCCATGTAAATTGATTGAATGATGGAATCAGTGAAATCCAAGAGTATCCCTGGAATCCTGAGAACCTCGAAAATGAGGTTGCTTCAAGTTTAGCCTTCTGAATCTGTCATTCCAGTACCTGTGATCTCAGCTAGTGATTGAATAGTCTAAAGAAACTATATGTAGCTCTATCAGGGAAGATATGTCCCAGGCACAGAAATCTTGCTCCCAACAATAGGCAACATGCATTTATGATTGCTTCATCCAAATAAGAGTGAAGGCTCCATCACAAGTATCTGTTACTTGCTAATATCTTCATAGTTCTCATTGTGAAATGTTCCACAGCTTTATTTCATTTTCTGGCTCTACAACCTGTGACTTTTAGCAAGTTACTAAACTTCTGAGTGCCTCAGTTTCCTCATCTGTAAAATGGCCATAAAAGTACATAACACATGTGTTGCTGTAAAGATTTAAAACACAAAGAATAGATATGACTCATGTATGTTAATGATTTTATACTTTTAAGGTATCTTGTACGGCAAGATGGTAAGCAGTAAGAAGGCAATCTACACAATATGACATGAACTTAACCTGATGCATGTTTTGAGATTCTAATTAGGGCAAGGCCTTGAGATAAAAAATATTGACAATTCAAAGCAACAGAAAGTAAGGTCATCCTGGAAAAGCTATAATTTTAATAAAAAGGGAATAAAGTTACTGTGTAACATCCTTTGAACTCTAGATGTGTCAAGATATATACAGGGAGATGGTTTTTAACTTATTTTCGGTGACTCTTGCTTTACTTCTAGATGGATGATGACAGAATGGACCCCATGTTCACGAACTTGTGGAAAAGGGATGCAGAGCAGACAAGTAGCCTGTACCCAACAACTGAGCAATGGAACTCTGATTAGAGCCCGGGAAAGGGACTGCAGTGGCCCTAAGCCTACCTCTGCCCAGCGCTGTGAGGGCCAGGACTGCATGACCGTGTGGGAAGCAGGAGTGTGGTCTGAGGTGCAGTACATGCCACACTTTCCATGTCCTTATATGATTTTTTACTTTATATTTTATTTTGGTAAAATATACATAACTACCATCACTCATCAGTCAGTTTGTTGTACTGTGATGGCTTGCATGTTGCTGTGAGGCTAGAAGCTATGCCACAAGCATTTCAAATAACAACAGGGTTACCTGTGGTGGACAGGTTTCAGGGGCGCTTCCAAACTAAGACAGACTCGGAAGAAGGATGGAGCCTCAGTGTCTGAAAAAATTGGCCACTGAAAAGTGTGTGAGTAACAATGAAACACTGTCCAATATATTAGTGGAAAAACTATTAATAGCAGTGAAACATTGTCTGATACATTGCAGGAAGATGAACCCTTCAGTTAGGAAGACACTCAAAGCATGACTAGGGAAGAGCTGCCTCCTCAAAATAGAATTGACCTTAAAGATGTGGATGGAATAGAGCTTTGGGACCTTCATTTGGTGATGGAGCATATCTCAAAATGGGAAAAAACAGCTGCGTATATCCAATAATAATTGGAACATGGAATGTACAAAGCATGAATCTAGGAAAATTGGAAGTTGTCAAAAATGAAATGGAACACATAAAGATTGATACTATAGGCATTTGTTGTTGTTGTTATGTGCCGTTGAATTGAACCCGACTCATAGCAACCCCTCCTTGGGTTTCCGAGGCAGTATCACTATGGAAGTAGATTGCCCCATCTGCCTTCCGAGGAGTGGCTGGTGGGTTTGAACTGCCAACCTTCTGGTTAGCAGTTAAGTGCCTTAGGCACTATACTACCAGAGCTCCCACCATAGGCATTAGTGAGCTAAAATTGACTGGTATTGACTATTTTGAATAAGACAATCATATAGTTTACCATGCCAGGAATAACAAATTGAAGAAGAATTGAAGTTGCATTCCTTTGGGCCTAGAATTGAACTCACTCCCATGGCTTTGAGCCAAACAATAGACAGGCATATAAGGTGAACATTTATTTCAGGTAGGTACATTCCTTAGAAAAATCAATTACTGGAGATCAGAAGGGCAGTATTTGCACAGGGAGATAATTCAGAGGATAGAAATGCATAGGAAAGAAGCACACAGGGAAAAGGTAACTACAAGGAGGAACTGGGAAGAGAGCTGTTACATTATGGGCATGGCAATCAATGTCATGAAACAAAATGGGTATGAACTACTGTATGGAAAGTGAATTTGCTCTGTAAACTTTCGTTCAAATCACACACACACACACCAAAAAAGGAACATTTCAAGATCTATCCTGAAGTACAATGCTGTCAGTGATAGGATAATATCCATACACCTACAACAGAGTAGTTAATACTACTATTATTCAAATTTATGTATCAACCACTAAAGCCAAAAATAAAGACATTGAAGATTTTTACCAACTACTGCAGTCTGAAATTCACTAAATATACAATCAAGATGTATTGATTATTGCTAGTGATTGGAATCAAAAGTTGGAAACATAGAAGAAGCATCAGTAGTTAGAATATATGGCCTTGGTAATAGAAATGACACTAGAGATTGCATGATAGAATTCTGAAAGACCAAATGACTTATTCATTACAAATACTTTTTTCAACAACCTGAACAGCAGCTATACACATGTACTTCACAGATGGAACACACAGGAATCAGATCAATTACATCTGTGGAAAGAGATGATGGAAAAGCACACTATGATATGTCAAAACAAGACTAGGAGCTGACTGTGGAACAGACCATCAATTGTTCATTGCAACTTCAAGTTGAAGCAGAAGAAAATTAAAATAAGTCCATGAGAGCCAAAATATGACCTTGATTATATCCCACCTGAATTTAGAGACCATCTGAGGAATAGATTTGGCACACTGAACACCAATGATAGAAGACCAGATTAGTGGTAGGATGACATCAAGAATAACATACATGATAGCAAAAAGTCATACAAAGATAGGAAAGGAATTAAAAAAAAATGGATGTAAGAACAGACTCTGAAACTTGCTCTTGAATGGAGAGTAGCTAAAGGGAATGGAAGAAATGATTAAATAAAGCAGCTGAATGGAAATTTTCAAAGGGCAGCTTAAGAAGACAAAGTAAAGTATTATAATGAATTGTGCAAAGACCTGGAGTTAGAAAACCAAAAGGGAAAAGCACACTCAGCGCTTCTAAAGCTGAAAGAACCAAATAAAAATTTAAGCCTCAAGTTGCAATATTGAAGGATTCTATGGACAAAGATGTTTACCTTTTGTTTTATTGAGTATGCAAAGGCATTCGATTGTGTGGATCATAATACATTATGAATAACATTGTGAAGAATGGGAATTCCAGAACTTAATTGTGCACTTAATTGTGCTAATGAGGAGCCTGCACACAAACCAAGAGGCTGTCATTTGAAAAGAACAAGGGGATACTGCATGGTTGAAAATTAGGAAAGGTGTGTCAGGGTTGTTTACTGTCACTGTACTTATTCAATCTGTATGCTGAGCAAATAATCCAAGAAGCTGGACTATATGGAGAAGAATGTGGCATCAGGATTGGAGGATGACTCATTAACAACCTGCAATATGCAGATGACACAACCTTCCTTGCTGAAAGTGTAGACTCAAAGCACTTACTAATGAAGATCAAAGACTACAGTCTTCAGTATGGATTACACCTACACATAAAGAAAACAAAATTCCTCACAATTACACCAATAAGCAACATGACGAAAAAGGTGAAGACCTTCACCAAGATGAATTAACACAGTGGTTGTAATGATGGATTCAAGCTTAGCAAGCATTGATAATAGTGCAGGACTGGGCAGTATTTCCTTCTGCTGTACATAGGGTCACTATGAGTTGGAAATGACTCTATGGCACCTAATAACAACAACAAACAGAAACTCACTATCTCTTGAGCAATAACCCCTCCTTCCTCCCTCCCCCAAGATCCTTGTAACCACTAACAAACTTTTGTGCTATGCATTTGCTTATTCTAGATATTTCTTATAAGTGATATCATACAATATTTGTTCTCTGTGACTGACTTGTTTTATTCCACATAATGTTTTCAAGACTCATTCTTGCTTTAACATGTATCAAACTTTACATCTTTTTATTGCTGAATAAGATTCCATTGTATGGATGTATCACCCTTTGTTGGGAGCTCTGGTGGTGTAGTGCCTAAGGCATTTGACT
>NW_006921772.1:4525132-4535888 GCF_000298275.1 Orycteropus afer afer
TATTTGTCTTTCTAAGTAATCCCTGGCTTATGTTACTCTCTGTAATAATGGCCCCATGTTCCTGAAGTTCATATATCCCCAGCCCTGCATCTGTTGCTCCACATGCCCTGCATACTGGTGCTTAGCCTGTTGGGCATCTTCTACTTACATGTTGCTCTTTTACCTGTGCTATATGTGAGAGATGATTAGAAAGTAATACTTAACATAATTTAATCTATCATTCATATTTCCTAATCAAGATCTTTATCCAAACTCTCTGATATTATCTTCCAGTGTTCAGTCAAGTGTGGCAAAGGTGTACGTCATCGGACCGTGAGGTGTACTAATCCTAGAAAGAAATGTGTCCTCTCTACTAGACCCAGGGAGGCTGAAGACTGTGAGGATTACTCGAAATGCTATGTATGGAGAATGGGTGACTGGTCTAAGGTAGGAATCATTCTGTGCTTTCTCGATATTAGGTTTCAATAATGTCAGCATTATCCTGGGTGCTATAGCCATGTGGTATGAAGTTTAGGAGGCACAAAAGGTAAAGGTAAAGATTATGAGATATGAAGTGTTATACATGCTAGGTTCAAATCCAAGCTCTGCTATTACTGTGTCTGATCATGATCTCTATAAAACTCTGTTAAAGTAAGATAAAACGTATGAAGCACTCAGTACCATATTTGGGACAAAATAAGTATTTAAAAAATAGTAGCCTTTACTATTGTTGTGTTGTTATCTTTGTTGTTATAATTCTTATACAGAATATTTTTGCATAAAACTTATCTGATAGTAGAATACTATCAAGTAAGTAAATTTAAAATATAATTCAGGGACAAAATTTAATAATATATATATAATTAAAGGATAGCAGCAGGACAAAGGGAATTCATGTTTTAATAGGAAAAGGCTTTCTTTTTCCCATTAATTTGCTTTGGTGTGTACAGCAAAAATGTAGAGGAAAAGAATTCTTGAAGACCTATGGTCAAATGGAGTGTTCACAATTCATTGTTGTTGTTTTTGTTATGTGCCGTCAAGTTGGACCCGACCCATAGTGACCTCTCCTTGGGTTTCTGAGGCATATCACTACAGAAGTAGATTGCCCAACCTTCCTTCCAAGGAGTGTTTGGGGTTTGAACCACCAGCCTTCTGGTTAGCAGTCAAGTGTCTCAGGTACTATGCTACCACAGCGCCCCTCACAATTCATTAGGCACTTTAATTTAGCAATAATAATAATAATAAAACTAAACTCACTGCCATTGAGTCAATTCAGCTCAGAGCAATCCATCTTTACGTTTCCAAGGCAGTATGGAATATACATCTATGGAAGTACACTGCCCAATCTTCTTTTCGAGGAGTGGCTGGTAAGTTTGAACTGCCAGCCTTCTGGTTATCAATCAAATGCCTTAGGCACTAAGCCACCAAAGCCCCTAATTTAGTAATAATAGTAATATAATTGTCACCTGTTGCTTTGGAGTTGATTCCAATGTTTAGTGACCCTATAGACAGAGTAGAACTGCCCCATAGGGTCCCTAAGACTATAAATCTTTTTACAGAAGCAGACTGCCACATCTTTCTCCCACAGAGTAGCTGGTGAATTCAAACCACTGTCCTTTTGGTTGATAACAAATAATTAACCACTGCACCACCAGGGCTCCTTACAATTGCAATACCTAAACCTACTGCCATTGAATCGATTCCAACTCATAGCGACCCCCATTGGGTTTCTAAGACTGTAAATCTTTATGGAAGTAGATTGCCTAATCCTCCTCCCACAAAGCAGCCGGTGGGTTTGAGCCACTGACCTTCTGGTTAGCAGCCAAATATCTTACCCACTATGCCACCAGAGCTCTTTAATAATAGAAATACTATCTCAAAATTTATATGAGTAGAGACTCTTATATAAAAGGGCTTTAGAAAATACCCCATATATTCACTGTGAAGATTAAAAAATATAACTCTTTATTATAAGTTAAAATTCTCATTAGACCTAGGTGAAAGCAGCTTTCAAATACTTGTTATCAGAAATGTATTAGTCAAATGAGCCCAGAGAAGTACTTATGTCTTCCCTCATTTTAATTGTTAAAATTTAACAATAAGCATATTATATACTTACTGTCACAGAATCATGAAATTCTAGAGCTTAGAAGAGCCCAATAAACCCTCTCTTCCCCTTAATTTCATAAATGAAAGCAATAACATGTTGACTGCTGGGGCATAGTGGAGAGGATGGTTATTAATAAATAACCCTAGAGCAAGACATTCTAGAAAAAAAAAAATCATTTCTGTATAGAAAGCACTGTGGTTATTGACTTGACCGACATTGTCCAAAATTCAGTGTTCCTTAAAGTCCAAGCTCTTCTCTTGAGCTCATTCATGCCTTTTTTCCCTAAGAAAAATTTTGTGCATTAGCATCTCATCTGAGTTTTCAGTAAACTATAATCACTCTTTCTACTATGCACAGAATTTGAGCTCTTTAAAGGATGTGTTTGTAAACAAATAAGCCATTTTCTGACTACAGAATTACAGAATTACTGCTGAAATTTATATTGGAACTTCAAAGTTTAAAGTAAATAACTTTTCAGCTCAGAGGATTCCAAAATAACCACAACTAATTTCTGTTATGTTCAGAGTTTATGTTTCCTTTAAAAATGGAGAGAAATAGAGTAAGATGATAGAGAAAAAGATAGGCTTGGAAGTGAGAAAAATGGGAGACATTTGGGTGCCCTCATTGCATAGATGAGTAAATTGGTAAACCATAGAATTCTTCAGAGTCTTTGTTTCAACATGAGTAAAAGAAAAAAAAAAAAATAGGCAACACCAGTGTTTTCAAGCTACATTTATATTAACTTTCCATTCAGTACTGAAGATAAAGGTTAAAATGAGGAAGAAGAGAAAATACTAATTGAAGAGTATGAGGGGGAAATTCCTTATTGTTCCCCCTGAATTATAGCATCTTCTCATTTGTTTGTTTTGGCTAGTAACTTAAATTCTGGAGAAGTTTCCTTTGAAAGAAACAATTCTGTTGTAAGAAAATGTTTTAAATCCACTAACATAGATGATTTAAAAAAAAAAAAAAAAACACTGTGGTCAAATCAATTCTGACTCCTAGTGACCCACACTGGGTTTCCAAGGTGGTAAATCTTTACAGAAGTAAATTGCCCAGTCTTTCTTCAATGGAGTGGCTGGTGGGTTTGAACCACCAACTTTCTGGTTAGCAGTCAGATACCTTAGGCACTGTGCTATAAATAGATACATAGGTAGATAGATAGATAGATATTGTTGTTGTTATTATGTGCCGTTGAGTCAGCCCTGGCTCATAGCGAGCCCTCCTGGGGTTTCCAAGGCATTATCTCTACGGAAGTAGATTGCCCAACCTGATAGATCATATATTTTATAATTTTGGTTAATAATAATATTTTAAGTAATGAATGTTTTAACCCCCACCCCTCACTTTACTACATGATAAAAAAAAAAAATACTGCAAAAAAGAAAAAAAACTAGTTGAAGCAGCTGCCAACCAAGAGGCAGGAGATGAGTTTCCGGACACCATTAAGAAAATCATTGAAATAATGCAGATGAAAGTCCCCTATTCTGGGGGGCAAAATGTCTCAAAGGATATATATTAGTAAGGAAGAGAATCAAGCACCCAGATATAAGGCAGGGAGGGATAAGCTAACTCCACTGTTTTGTGCAAACACAGTTGAGTTAAGTTTTTGATCAAGACTGCCCTTTTTTATAAATCTGCTAATGCCTGGGCCTTGAGGGGAAAAGATAATCACCAGCTGCCAGTCTTTTGATTGTACCATTAGAAGGCCTGGACAATGCGAATCCTGTTTCTGGATTGTTTCCATTGATACTTTGTCGCTGATGTCAGGAAGTGTACCATGCCAGTAAGGGATTTTTCAAGTTCTTTTGACATTGGACAATGCCCCTGGCCATCCAGAATGCTATGAGTTCAGCACTGAAGACCTCTAAGTGGTTCTACTTGCTCCCAAACCCAACTTCTCTAAGTCAGCCTCTAGATCAGGGTGTCATAAGGACCTTTAGGGCTCATTACACATGGTACCTTTACAGACAGGAATGCCAACACTATGGAAGAGAAACCAGAGAGAGAAAACATCATAAAACTCTGGAAGAATCACACAATTGAAGATATCATCGTTGTTACAGAAAAAGCCATGAAAGCCATCAAGCCCAAAACAATAAATTCTTGCTGGAGGAAACTCTGTCCAGATGTTGTGGATGACTTCACAGGATTGACAACAGAGCCAATCAAGGACATCATGAATGAGATTGTGAATATTGCAAAAAAAGGTGAGGAGTGAAGGGTTTCAAGAAATAGATCTTGGGAGAAATTCAAGAGCTAGTAGACACCATACCAAAGGAAGTAACAGAAGATGACTTGATAGAGATGAGTGCTTCCGAACAAGTGCCTGGCGATGAGGAAGAAGATGTAGAAGAAGCAGTGCCAGAAAACAATTAACACTAGACAGTGTGCCAGAAGGGTTCTGATTATTCAAGACTGCCTTTGACTACTTTTGGGACATGGATCCTTCTATGATATGGGCACTGAAACTAAAGCAAATGGTGGAAGAAGTGTTGGTGCCATATAGAAAGATTTTTAGAGAAAGGAAAAAGCAAAAATGTCAGACAGAAATTATAATGTATTTCCATAAATTTGCCTGCCTCTCCTGCCTCCTCTTCTACCTCATCCATCTGTTTGGCCTCTGCCACCCCCAGACAGAATGACCAACCTCTTCTCTTTTCCTCATTCTCAGCCTACTCAACAGGAAGATAATGAGGATGAAGACCTTTACAATAATCCACTTCCACTTAATGAATAGTAATAGTTGGTGAATTTACCTTTGTACATGTGTGTGTCTTTTTGTGAAAATCTAATAATTATGTGGCAAGAACTATGCTAATCAACTGTTTATGTTATTGGTAAGGCTTCCAGTCAACAGTAGGCTATTAGTAAAGTTTTGGGGGGGGTCAAAAGTTATACATGGATTTTTTACTGTACCGATGAGGACCAGTGTCTCTAACCCCCGCATTGTTTAAGAGCCAATTGTATTTTATTAGTATTTTGTATTTTTCAGCATATAGAATCTGTACATGCTTTGCTAGATATTTATCTAACTCTTCCATTTTATTGTGTGATTGCAAATGGTACTGTGTTTTTTTTTCCAATTGCTTATTTATAGATACAGGATTAATTTTTGTGTATTACTTTCTATCCTGAGACTTTGCTGACTTCACTTACTAATTTTAGGAGTATTTTGGTGAGTTCCTTAGAATTTGCTACACAGATAATTATGTAATCTTGAAATACAAATAGTTTTATATCTTCCTTTCTGATTTGTATACCTTTTATTTCACTTTCTTGCCTTATTGAACTGGCTAGAATGTTCAGTACTCTGTTAAAGAGCAGTAAGGAGAGCAGATATTGTACCTTATTTCTGATCTTAGAGGGAAATCACTCAGTCTTTTGCCATTAAGTATGATGTTAGCTGTATGAAGTAATACTGTATTACTTTTGATTAATGCCAATTGTGTGGCCTCTGGTTAAATCTCAAGCAAACTCAAAATTAGGTGGGGAAATCAGAGAGCAATGATTTTGGCTTTTTATGATAATCCTGGAAAAAACATGTTTGCAATTCATATGTAATTTTTAAATATAGCTTGATTGAATTTATTTAAATTTGTTTTGTTGTGTTACAGTTTTGCTACCCAGCTAGAAATAGCTTTTGTGATTTAAAAAGAAATGGCTAGCTCCAAAGGATATCTTTATTCTCACACTATTTTACCTTTGTTGGTTGATCTATTCATTTCTCTGTTTTCTTACTTGGAAGATCCAGTATGTAGTGATAATTTTCTCTTTGGGAACTTTCTTTGTATAAATGTCAATTTGCGCACTCCTTCAATTCATTTTTTCCTTCTTCACAGTTGAGTCTCAGCATCACAGATTCAAACAGCATGTACAAATTAAAGTCAGAGGCTTCTTGTGAATTTGATTGATTTCACTTCTCCTTTTTTAACTCCTAAAATACCTCTTTCATGTTCAAATGAAGACTTCTCAGAATAATTGCAGAGATAAAACAAAATCTGGTCTGTAAATTTGCACCCAGAGCACAATTTAAAAAATAAATAAATAATAAAATCCTCAGTAAAATATGAAAGAAAAATAAATTTAAAAAAATAATGGTACAGAAAAGGAATAATGCTGGGATTATTGAATTCCCATGATTAAAATCTTTATGGACAAAGTAAAAAGCACATAGATCTATTATTCTTATCAGCTGTGTCCCTGGAACAGAAATAGCAAGATGTATATGATTCTAGGAGGATTTCCATGCTCTTCTGAGGTCAATTAATCTGTCAGTTTCACTCAAATTCTACCAACATTTTTAAACTATTAATAAATCTAAGTGGATATAAAATTAAGCCTAGGATTGGCTTTTATGAGTATTCCATGAAGTCTAGCTTTGAGTCCTTGCTTCTCCCTTGGTAATATAGATAGTTCACTAAGAGAATCAGTTAAAAATAACATATATTCTCAGATTGTCCCATCTTTAAGAGTCAAAAACCAATCTGGAGTAAAGATAATACTGGCTCGGTAGATGTTTACTGAGATTATGGTTTATGCCTCAAACTATATTCGTTGCATTTGTATCAGCCTATGTGATGCCTAAGGCATTTGACTGCTAACCAGAAGGCTGGTAGTTCAAACCCATCAGCCACTCCTTGGAAGGAAAGTTGGGCAATCTACTTCCACAGTGATACCTTCTCGGAAACCCAAGGAGAGGGCGTTATGAGTTGGGTCTGACTCGATGGCACATAACAACAACAACATGTGATATCTTGAATTTATGTTTGAGTTAGTTTTGTGTCAACAGTGGAAAAATTGCTTGCCTTGAGAGGGGGAGAAAAATAGGTCCTTAGAAAGAAAAAATCTTCTATGTAATAAAATTATTAAGCTCTAATTTCTAAGTAAATATAATGTGGCTTTTGTTGAATATTCTTGCTTATTTCATTGAGACTAAAAAGATGCCATAAGTAAGACACAATGTAGCTGCTTAGTTCTGGTTTAGGTTAACCGTTACAATTATATACCATATTCTGGCTATATCTTTGATATAGATATAGCCTTCAGGTCTTTCCTAGGAGAGGAGAACATGACCCACAT
This sequence comes from Orycteropus afer afer, assembly GCF_000298275.1. Taxonomy (NCBI): domain Eukaryota; kingdom Metazoa; phylum Chordata; class Mammalia; order Tubulidentata; family Orycteropodidae; genus Orycteropus; species Orycteropus afer. The sequence continues at coordinate 4,532,304 of NW_006921772.1, forward strand.
GTTTCCTGGGGATATAAACCTGCATTCACTCATTTAAGCTGCTCTAAGTATGAAACACTGACTTGAAAAATAACAAAGTCCCTTAAATTTAATGAAATGTTGACATATTTTCTGCTTGTGTTTGAACTTTCTGCATTCATTTGAACTTCTGCTTCTGGTTTTCATTATTGGAGACTAGTAGAGGAGAAAGTAAAAAAGTAAAAGAGTTTTTTTTTTTTTTTTTTCTCTCCACATCTATCTATTACATAGGATGTGGTCTTTTATGAGGCTTTTATAGAATTCATTCTTTGTGTGATAGAAACAAATAGTTTATACCTGTTCAACTGAAATTTAATGAGAAACAAGATACATTGGAATTGCACATACTCTTGGTTTATTCTTAGATTCAATTCATATACTGTAATTCAAAGTTATGTAGTTAGTCTTTTAAAATTCTGGGAAATTAATAGTTTTGGCCACATATAAAATTATGACATTTTTAGTAGATTTTTGGACAAGGGATTATGAGTCTTTCTGAGACAATGTAATTTGAAATAATGCTGGTATCACAACACATTCTTTCAAGATGATTTAATTTTATAGATTGTAAGGTATATTTTTGTTTAGAAGTGATAAATTTTCAGTAAAATGAGTAATTTTTAACTTGTCCTGTGAAGGAAACCATAATTATCTTCAATATCTTCAATTACATAGAAAAAGAATTAGATGAGTAACCACAAAAATCAAAGTAATTCCTTGAGGAAATATGTTAGTCTAAATGCATGCTTTCTAATTGTGAATGTTATATTAACATTAAAGGAAATTCAGCTTATGCTGAGATCATTCTCATAGTGAAGATTTTCTAGCTTAATGTACTTACAAATATCAAAATTGCATTTTACAGCAATTTATTGCATTTTTTCTGGCACTCAAAAATTTGGCACACTGATTGGTTAATAATTATTTTTGTGATGATGAAAACCTGTATATCTGGATTATTTCTATTAAAAACAGTTTTGTTATTGCACGTATTTCTGATTTTATTGAAATCTACTCGATATGTTAAATTGTCATAGTACTCTGCAGTAAATATGGAAACATGTGTTCCTATTCCTGAGTAATTAGCACTCTATTTTTTTAAAATAAGCTCAAAGTGGAATGTACAAATTAATCAAGTAAATTATACCAGCTCACTCCTTAAATGTGCTTTGCATAATCGAATGTCATAACCTTAAAGTGCTCTCATGTTGCATAATTATTAAATCGAAGCAACTCACAACAGGCAAGTGCAAGATCAAAGAAACAATAATTTCACAAAGCATTCCTTACTGACATAGTTAAAACAAGCCTAGAAAGACAAACAGAAGATTGATTACCCTGTTATTTTAGGCCTTACTTTTATTCAGGCTGGCCAACAGCCAATATAAGTGACTTGATTTGCACCATTTCACATAGACCTGGAAGGGGAAAATGTTCTTTTAATTCTTACTCTTTGTTATAGGGGATAGTTAAAGAGACATGGAACATGTGAATTTGAAGCTCTCAATAAGTTAACCAAGCAATAGCCTATTCCCAAACCAGATGGCATCTCTGGCCTCACCTTCCTTGCTTTCTCAGCAGTGCAATCTGCCTTCTATTTTCCACACAGAAGCTGGCCACCCTTAAAATTGATACTGACAGTGGTTCTCTCTGGCTTATCACAGTTGACAGGAATTTCTGAATAATCACTGAGAACATTTCTTCCCACTGTAGGAAACATCTTTCAGTGAATCATTGAAAGAGATTTAAAGAAACAACTTTGTTTTAATAGAATCAAAAATAACCTAACCTAAGTGACTATGTAACACAGAATTTTTAATCATTTACCATTGCAGCCTAATGTTTTTGCATTGTCAAAAGAGACAAATGGAAAAACACCAAATCCAAAAATCCCAAAAGGAGGGATTTTTTGGACAGGCTAATACTGGAACTTTAGGACTAGGGATTCCCACATGTCTGGACTAACCCAATGCTTGATCTATACCTCCCCAGCCCCACCCCAAATAAATTTGCCTTGCCCTCTACACCAGTGTTCATTGCTACACTATTCACAATAGCTAAAAGGTGGAGGCAACACAAATGTCCATCAGCAGATGAAAGGATAAATACAATATGGTATACAGGTACAGTGGAATATTGTTCAGCCATAAAGAGAAATGTTACAACATAAATTAAACTTGAGAACACTATGCTGAAAGGAGTAAATTATGCACAGATGGTCAAAATACTATAGGATCCTACTTACATGAAATCTTATATGAAATAGGCTAATATATAAAGACCAAAGCTTATTAGTAGCTACCAAGGTTGGGAGGGGGAGGGAAAGGAGCACTGAGTTTCTGTTAATGGTGGTGGAATAATTTGTAAAAGGACAGTGGTAATGATTACCCAATAAGATGAACATAATTAATGTCACTGAACTATACATGTACAAACTTGGCAAATATTTTATATATATATTTAACCACAATGCAAAAAAAAAAAAAAGAGAGAGAGAGAGAAAAAGAAAGGAAATCATCAGAGATTCAGGAGTGCAAGTAAAGGTATGTAAAACTTCTGGATTTTAACACCATTAAGTTGAGTGTGTTGCTATAGCTTAGAAGAGGGAGGTTTAATCACCTGCCAGAAGGATTTCCCATTCAAATTTGAAGAAATAATTAGCAACAGGAGATGGGTAAATTAAATAATCTATTAAAATATAAAATTAAGGTAATGTTAGTATCAACTGAAACTAGGAAATGGAAAACGTGGGGAAAATGAGAACTGATATAAGAAGAATACTTTGTCAAATTGATACATTAATTCAAATGGTATACCCTAGAAACATGATATATCATAAGTTTTATAGACTAAGTTCATATTTATTTAAATGATTAATTAGAATTGCATTCTGAAAGTTATATTCCATGAAAAAGTCATCTCTTGGGATGTTAGAAGAAGCCCTGTTGGCACAATGTTTAAATTACTCAGCAGCTAACCAAAAGATCAGCAGTTCAAACCCATATCCGCTCTGCAGGAGAAAGATGAGGCAGTCTGCTTCCATAAAGATTTACAATCTTAGAGTCCTAAGACAAAGTTCTATTCTTTACTATAGGGTCACTATGAGTAGAATCGAGTCAGTGTCAGTGGGTTTGATTTTACTTGGGATATTAAAGATAGAAAAGTGATTCTGTGGTCCTCAAATATGTGAAATGCTGGAATTAAAGATGAGCAAATACTTTCTGCTGTAGAACTTTTCAGATCCTTTAGTATGCTTCTGTACTTGGTAAATCTTAGCAAATAAATGATAGTATTTCTCTTTTTTCTTTTTTTACCAAAGGTCACTTTTGCAGAACATGTAGCCACTTTGTTATTTACCTTAATACACTTTGCACTAATAGAAAATGCAAACGTTTTTACATTGATATCATTTTTAGTTTTGAAATCTCCTGAGAGGCTTCTGTTTTGCTCCTCAGCTCTTTAAAGAGCCTTTTTACAGCTCAGGCATGGACAAATAAAACAAAATGTTGAATTTCTGAAACTTTTTAAATTATAAAAATAATAAAACTTGCTTGATTGGTATTCTTT
>NW_006921772.1:4540083-4544594 GCF_000298275.1 Orycteropus afer afer
GGATTATCTTCTGTGTCTGTGTTAACTGGTTTCCCTTTTCTTTGTTGAAGAGGGTCTGTGCAGTCTTTCTGCCTAGTCCGCCATCTTGCCGGAACCCTCCTTGATTGGTATTCTTAAACACAGAAATTATTTGTCTGTGATTAGCTAATAAGAATGGGACATAATACTATCAGTGTGTATCTAATTTAAAGAGCTGGAATTAGTTTCTTTATGGATAGAAGATAAAGAATAGACATATAGACATATTTGTATAAACACACATATAAATAATATTATCAATGTAGATGTAAAGACATGTGTTTAATAGCCTTTGAATTTCAACAGGATATTCTGGCTAGGAAGTAAATATATCTGTATCAAGTTAAATAAAAGAAACTGCAAGATAAATAATTTTTTAAAAGAAGAAACGTCCACAGATATCAATTACACCCCTTCTTGAGAGTACTGGAAAAGCCACTACATTCCTAAATCAACACTCTCTATCACAGCTTAAGTGCAACATATCAGGGAAAGTATAATTTAATCTTTAAATTGATTCTGAAAGTAATTCAGTAAATAAATATGAGTTGGTAGTTACTCTTTGTAAGTTCTTTATAGGGGGGTGGTTTGTACCAAATCTAATTTTTGTAACATTGAACCTCAGAAGTGAGGAAAGGGTAGGGGGTTTCATATGAAAAGCATAAGATGAAAATTGATAAATATGTTATAAAATTAAAATCAGTAGTATTAACATTGGAAGCTCTGGTAGTGTAGTGCCTAAAGCACTTGACTGCTAACCAAAAGGCTGGCGGTTCAAACCCACCAGCAACTCCTCGGAAGGAAGATGGGGCAATCTACTTCCATAGTGATACTGCCTCGGAAACCCAAGGAGGGGTCGCTAGGAGTCGGGTCTCACTGGACGGCACATAACAACAACAACAACAACAACAACAACACAGTATTAGCATTGATAAATGGAGAAATGATTGAAGTTGTCAAAGATTTCATATTACTTGGTTCCACAATCAACACTATTGGAAGCAGCAGTCAAGAAATCAGACAACGTACTACACTGGGAAAATCTGCTGCAAAAGGCCCCTTTAAAGCTCTGAGGAGCAAAGATGTCTCTTTGAAGAGTAAGGTAAACCTAACCCAAGTAATGGTATTTTCAATCACTTTGTATGCATGTGAGAGCTGGACAGTGAATAAGGAACACTGAAGAAGAGTTGATACTTTTGTATTGTGGTGTTGGCCAAGAATACTGAAAGTCCCATGCATTGCCAGAAGAAGGAACAAATCTGTCCTGGAGGAAGTGCAGCTGGAATGCTCTTTGGAAGCGAGAATGGCCAGACTTCGTCCCATCTACTTTGGTCATGTTGTCGGAAGGGACCATTCTCTGGAGAAGGATATCATGCTTGGTAGAGTGGAGGGTCAGCGAAAAAGGGGAAGACCCTCAACGAGATGGATTGACAAGGTGGCTGCAATGATGGGTTCATTTGTGGCAGGGATTATGAGGCTGACACAGGACCAGGCAGTTTCATTCTGTTGTACATGGGATCACTATGAGTCAGAGCCGACTCGACAGCACTTAACAAGTATTAGCATTGAAAATATTTTTAGGTATATTGAAGTATATGTACATAAAATACCAGAGAGACTTTATCTCATGAGAAAGATATGTTTAAAAGGCAAGAAAATATGCAAATGATCAACCAGTTAGGTTAGCACATGGCACCTTTGATGCAAAATGTAATTAAAAAGAAAATTGCTTTAATAAACAGCTTCCTGGACTCTGGCACTGAGATTCTGCTTCAGCATGATTGGTTTGTTGTCCCATAATCTGTGTGGCAAGGGTGCTGACTCAGTGTCCAACTAGCTGTTCGCAGTAGAGCGAGCAGTCAATGCCTTAGAGCACTGAGCCTCGATGCGAGGCCTATGAAAAGTACCAAAGTAATTATAGCTTTCTCTGAATTTCAAAATGCTCTAAATCTTAAGTAAAAGTACTAATTCAATGTCAATGAAGTGCATAGCCCAAGGAAGAGTGTTTTGAACTACTTTATCTTAGGAGACAAAACACAAATTGCAGGAAGAATTAGAAAAATATAAATCTAAAATTTGTGTGCTATAGTACTGAATATGGGAGCTCTGGTGGTGTCATGCCTAAGGGATTTGACTGCTAACCATAAGGCTGGTGGTTCAAACTCACCAGCCACTCCTCAAAAGTAAGACTGAGCAATCTATTTCTGTAGAGATACCACCTTGGAAACCCAAGTAGGGGTCACTATGAGTCAAATTGAATCAACTCGATGGCAGTGAGTTTGTTTTTTTAGTACTGAATATGAATCCATTTGGTATAATAAAAGTAGCAAATGCATTTAAAACTAAACACACACACACACACACATAAATGGCTTTAGGGCTCAGAAAGGCACCATGGGAGAAGTGGGTTGAGAGAAGTTGTGAGACGACTGGAGAGTCGGATATAAAAGGAGCAGATTGCGCTTCACTCTGCCCGATTGTTTCCACATGTCTCTTTCTCCAAACCATTTCTGTGATTGAATCTTAATTTTTTTTTTTTTTTTTTGCCAATTTGATAGGTGAAAAACAAAGGGTTGCATTTTGAAAAACCTATTCTTTGACTTAGTAACTCCATTGCTAAGAATTTACCTCATGGACATTCTCACATAATTTGCTAATCATTTATATGAAGATTGTCATCATTGCAGCTTTGTTTATAAAAACAAAAATTTGGAAACAATCCACATGTCCATTAACTACACACCCATTAAGTAGATACATAAATAACAGTACTATATTCAAACAATGGAACACTGTAGCTTTTAAAAATATTTGTAGATATACATACATGCTGATGAAAATATTTCTCTACGACCTCTAATTTAAATAAATAAATGCCATGCAAAAGAGTTACATTGCATGAATGACAGATATGCACATGTATGATTTTTATGGATATTAAAATATTTTTGCAAATAGATATAAGAAACATTTTATATGGATTACATTGGATAAAAGGGCTTAGTCTGCTTAAAATTTATGTATCTATATATTACTTTTTAGTTTCATGAAATATTCAACAATTTCTGTCTGAGATTAAAAGCAAACTCATAGCTTTTTAATCCTTAAGTTTTTTAGGATGCAATATTGATAATGATTTTATGTCATGCACATATAGAGATGTTGTGAGGATATGGTAGAATCAAGGAAGGATGAAGACTTGGGACTTTAGGAGGTAAGAGATTTAAATGCATGGAATCAGACAGCCTTGTGTTTAAATATTGGGTCTGCTGTTCAGATAAGTTAATGGACCCTAATGAAATAATTTATGCAAAGTTCTTAACATAGTGTCAGATGAGGTTGTCATTGTTGTGTGCTGTCCAGTGGATTCTAATTCATGGCAACACTATATGAAATAGTAGAACTGCCCCCTAGCTTTTCCAAGGCTGTAATGTTATGGGAGCAGACCACCACCTCTTTCCCTTACAAAGCAGCTAGAGGTTTCAAACCACTGACTGTTTGATTAGCAGCCAAGCGCTTAATCACTGCTCCACCAGGGCTTCTATTGTGAGTTCTTTGTATGCTTTAAATAAATGCTGGATATTCTTATTGTAGTAGCACTGGAGATGGGGAGAAGTTGTTAGATTTGAGAAGTATTTATGAGGTTAAAATTAACAGAACTGAGTGCAATTGTTTATTGGGGTAGTGAGGAATAGGGAGGTGTTATGGAGGGCTCCCAGTGTAACTTCCTAACTTGAACAACTTATGTGGCTGGTGATGCTGTGAAAAGAAGCATGAAGCCATGGTTTAGGTTTTTGGGATGGAATCATGGATTCTATTTTAGGCTATGGTTTCATGAGTCCATAAAACCATTAAATACTAATGTCTAGTAGACTAACCAGAGGAGAGAGAGGTATGGGCTAGAAATATATATTTTGGGATCATCAACTTATAGATGGTAAAACTTTTTCAAAATATGAATGAGCATGGAGAGGGAGTGTAGCATGACAAGAAAAGATGCAGTCCTGAGAATGCTCACTTTTAAAGGCATGCAAGAGAAGAAACACTTGCTAGCAAGGGAGAATGAGAAGGGGCTAATGAGAGGAGCAAGAGGACAGCCATGAGAAACAAGAGAGAAGAGAATTTTCAAGAATGTTGACTAAGGTGAGGAATGGTTAGAAGGAGTTATGGGGGCCTGTATCATTATTCTCAACTCAAATATAAGCTACCCTAAGAGTGTCATTGGCATTTCAATAACTCCTCAAATATTACATATTTAACACAAAACTTCTCATTTTATTTTCTCAAACCATATCCCACTCTCCTTTCCCTTTTCTCAAAAAATGTCAATGTCAACTGAAACTGTTATCCAGAGATAATCTTTAAACCTTAAACCAAAACTGTTTTCTGTTGTTGTTGTTAAGTGCCGTCGAGTCGTTTCTGACTCATAGCGACCCCATGCACAGCAGAACGAAACACTGCCCGATCCTGCACCAGCCCCACAATCCCTGCTA
>NW_006921772.1:4546029-4549168 GCF_000298275.1 Orycteropus afer afer
CTCAAAACTCAAGTCTACATGTCACCACAATAGGACAAACTGACAGACAAGTTTGTCTTGCTGTTGGAGACCTCTCGTATCACCCCCAACTGGGTCCCTGTGGCTGACTGTACCTCTGTCTGTCTTCCTGGCTTTTAATCCCCTTTCTCCTGCTCTTCTGCCCTGCTGTTTTGTGTGTGCCTGAGTTGTCCTGGGGCTGACTGCTCCTCTGTCCGGGTTCCTGGCTTTTTATCCCCTTTCTCCTGCTCTTCCCACTTGCTACTTCGGGGGTCCCTGAGTTGTCTCTCCTCACCTGTAACCCTGGGGCTGACTGCTCTTCTGTCCGAGTTCCTGGCTTTTTATCCCCTTTTTCCTGCTCTTCTGGTCTGCTACTCTGAGTGGGCCTGAGTTGCCTCTCCTCACCTAATCCCTTTGGCTGACTGCTCTTCTCCCTGGCTTCTTGTCTTTCTAGTCATCTTTAAACCAAGCAATGTTATTGTTATTAGGTGCCATCGAATTGGGCTCTGGCTCATACTGACACTATGCACAATGGAACAAAACCCTGCCCGGTCCTACGTCACCCTTACAATCTTTGCTGTGCTTGAGCCCATTATTGCGGCTGCTGTGTCAATCCATGTTGTTAAGGGTCTTCCCCTTTTTCACTGACCCTCTGCTTTACCAAAGATGATATCCTTCATGGGGATTTGTCCCTTCTGGCCACATTGTAATAGTAGGTAGGATGAAGGCTGGCAATTTTTGGAGAATTCCAGCTGCCCTTCTTCCAGGACACATTTGTTCATTCTTTGGGCAGTCTATGGTGTTTTCAGTATTCATCACTAACACCACAGTTCAAATGCATCAATTCTTTGGTCTTTCTTATGCATTTTCCAGCTTTCCCATGCATGTGAGACAATTGAAAATGCCATGGTTTTAATCAGGCACAATTTAGTCTTCAAAGTGGCATCTTCCTCTTTAATACTTTAAGGAGATCTTTTGCAGCAGATTTGTCCAGTGCAATACAACATCTGATTTCTTTACTGCTGCTTTCATGGGTGTTGATTGTGGATCCAAGTAAAATGAAATCTTTGACAACTTCAATTTTCCTCCATTTCTCATGATGTTGCTTATTGTCCAGTTATAAGGATTTTTGTTTTCTTTATGCTGAGATGTAATCCATACTGAACACTATAATTTTTTATCTTCATCAGTAAATGCTTCACGTCATCTTTACTTTCATTAATCAAGGTTGTGTTATCTGCATACTGCTAATGACTTTTCCTCCAATCCTGATTTGCAATTCTTCTTATGATCCAGCTTCTCAGATTATTAGCTCTGCATACAGATTGAATAAGTATGGTGAAAGGACACAACCCTGGCACACTCCCTTCTTGATTTTAAACCATGCTATATCCCCTTGTACTGTTGGAACAACAGCCTCTTGGTCTATGTACAGATTCCTTATGAGCACAATTATGTGTTCTGGAATTTCCATTTTTTTGCAATGTTATTGGTAGTTTGTTATGATTCACACAGTCAAATGACTTTGCGTAATCAATAAAACACAGGTAAACATCTCTCTACAATTCTTTGCATTCAGCCAAGATCTATCTAACTTCAACAATGATATCTCTAGTTCCACATCTTTTTCTGAATGTAGCTTGAATTTCTAGAAGCTCCCTGTCAATATATTACACAACTTTTCTTGCATGTGATATTAATCCTATTGTTTGATAATTTTCTCATTCTATTGGATTGTTTTTCTTTGGAATGGCATAAATAAGGATCTCTTCCAGTTGATTGGCCAGATAGCTGTTTTCAAAATTTCCTGGCATAGATGAGTAATTGCCTCCAGCACTGTATCCATTTTTTAAGCATCTCAGTGGGTATTCCATCAGTTCCTGGAGCCTTGTTTTTTGCCAATTCCTTCAGTGCAGCTTGGACTTCTTCCTTCGATACCATTGGTTCTTGATCATATGCTACCTTCTAAAATAGTTAGACATTTCTTTTTCATACAGTGACTCTGTATGTTCCTTCTTTCTTTTGATGCTTCCTACATCATTCATTATTTTTCCCGTTTTGTTGTTGTTGTGTGCTGTTGAGTGGATCCTGACTCATAGCAACCCCTCCTTGGGTTGCCAAGGCAGTATCACTACGGAAGTAGATTGCCCAACCTTCCTTCCGAGGAGTGGCTGGTGGGTTTGAACCTCCAGCCTTCTGGTTAGCAGTCAAGTGCCTTAGGCACGATGCTACCAGAGCTCCTATTTTGCCCACAGAATCCTTCAATATTGCAATTCAAAGCTTGAATTTTTTCTTCAGTTTTTTCTGCTTGAGAAATGCCAAGTATGTTCTTCCCTTTTGGTTTTCTAACTCCAGGTCTTTGCACATTTCATTATAATATTTTACTTTGTCTTCTCAAGCTACCCTTTGAAATCTGTTCATCTCCTTTTTTTTGTTGCTATTTAGCTCCTTTATTTCTTGATTTTTTTTCCATTCACTTTAGCTATCTCTCTTCAAGAGCAAGTTTCAGGTCTCTTCTGACATCCATTTTGTTTTTTTCTTCCTTTCCTGACTTTTTAATGACCTTTTGCTTTCTTCATGCATGATGATCTTGATGTCATCTCCCAACTTGTCTGGTCTTTGGTTATTGGTGTTCAATGCATCAAGTCTATTCTGCAGGTAATCTCTAAATTCAAGTAGGTTATAATAATGATTGTAAACCAAACAGTAGTTTAGTGTAATTAGTAAAGAATATTTGTGTTGAACATTGTGCTTTTTTAAATAATTATTTATATGTGATCAAATTGACAACAGCAACTGGAAAGTGTACGTGAGAAGCTCAGGAAGTAGTAAGTTTATGTTAATGGTGGTGGAATAATTTGGAGAAGGATAACAAGAAAGGTTGCATGACTTGAAGAATGTAATCCATGTCACTGAATTGTACATATAGAAATTGTTGAATTGGTGTATATTTGCTGTGTATATTTTTCCACACAAAATTGTGGGCTAGACTTGGCAATCAAAAAGGTAATCTTTATTTTTCATGTCCCACAAACAAGAAATGAAAAAAAAAAAAAAAGTCAATATTATTTCCTAAGTTACCCAGGCTAAAAGCTGTCCTTGATACTTCTTATTCTTCTATACACAAACTGCTTTTTGCCTT
>NW_006921772.1:4549298-4570034 GCF_000298275.1 Orycteropus afer afer
TGCTATGAGTCGGGGCCGACTTGAGGACACATAACAACAACAACAATTAGAGTAACAATTTTTAACTGACTTTCTTATTCCCCATGTCCCTCCTCTCTCAGATCTATTCACTCAGGGATGACTTCATCACTTTTCTTTAGCCTAAATACTTCCAGGGACTCACGATTGGCTTTAATAAAATAAATAAATAAATAAAAACTGCCATCATGTCTATTATGACTCATAGCAACCCCCATTGGGTTTCTGAGGTGGTAAATCTTCACAGAAGTAGATTGTCCAGTCTTCCTTGAGTGGAGGGACTGGTGGGTTTGAACCACCAACCTTCTGCTTAGCAGTCAATTGCCTTAGGTACTGTGCCACCAGAGCTCCTTATCGGCTATAATGTAAACTACCAAATACTCTAGCATTGAAAGCTCTCTGTATTCTAGCCCTTTCCCATCTATCCAGTCATCTCATCATTTTCATTAAATCACTGTCTCCATTAAGCTCAAGTCTAAGCAGTTACTACTTCTTTAGTTTCCAAATCTTTGTATATGTAGTTCTCTTTGCAGATGATGTGTTACTTCCAACTATCCAAATCCTCCAATGACCAACACAAGTTCCAGTTTTCCTAAGGGCTTTCCCAGAAATGTCAGCCTCGGAAATCCTTCCACACTTATTGACTACATTACTTTCTCTCAATTAATTATTTTCTCATTGTTACTAAAAAGAGTCTTGGTGGTACAACAGTTAAGTGCTGGCTGCTAAATGAAAGATTACCAGTTAAAACCCACCCAGCAACTTTGGAGGAGAAGGACCTGGTGATCAGCTCCCATAAAGAGTACAGCCTAGAAAACCCTATGGGGCAGTTCTATTCTGCTGCATGAGGTCTCTATGAGTCGAAAATTGACTCAACAGCACACAAAAAATACAGCAATTCATTGTCACCCTTTCATTAAGAATGTCTTAACTCAATTATGCTTCTTACAAAACTCTCTCAGAAACAGAACAGTACCTTACATGTAGTAAATGTTTATTGAATAAATGACTGATAAATTCTGACAGAATCAACCCATGTTCATTAAGCAGGGGTGTTACCTGTTTTTCACCAGGTGAGTAAAAGGTGGGTGATACATCTAAGCATTGTATTTATTTCCTTAGACAGCATTATCCATTTGATTTATCTCACTTTAATTCTATCAAACAAAGAAGTTTCATAATACTTAGGAGCTGTGGTGGCGTAGTGGGTAAGGCATTTGACTGCTAACCAGAAGGTTGATTGGTTCAAACCCACCAGCTGCTCCACAGAAGGAAGATGAGGCAATCTACTGCCATAAAGATTTACGCCTTGGAAGCCCAATGAGGGGTCAGATAATACTTAGAATGAATAAATAGCTTTTTATTTTTTCCTTTTCAGGAAAGTGAAACTAACCATTGTTTGTTATGTAAACATAATTTCCTTTCCCTTTTTCTATATGGTTACTCAAACTACTTGAAAATGCATTTTCTAAAAAAATATATAGAGAGAGAAAATCTGAATGTGTTGCCATTTGAACCAAAAAAGTTTTTAACATTGAGCTTCATGGAAGCTGACTTAGTTTTTTTGCATTCTTTTGAATGTATTTGTCTAGAATACCCACCAACAGGTCAGACAGGGGTTATCTAATCTACAAGAGAAGCAGTGGATGGAAGCAAAGCATACTTCAGAATAATGTCTGTGAAGTGGGAAATATTTATCTCATGTTGGAATAAGTTATAACCAAAAAAAAAAAAAAACCTCACTGCCGTCAAGTCGATTCAACCCATAGGGACCCCTCCTTGGGTTTCCAAGGTGGTAGCTCTACAGAAATTGATTGCCCAATCTTCCTTCCAAGGAGTGACTGGTGAGTTTGAACCTCTAGCCTTCTGGTTAGCAGTCCCATGCCTTAGTCACTACGCCACCAGAGCTCCCAGAATAAGTTATAGTAATTATATAATATTCTAAAGAAAACAAACTAAACACACTGCCATCCAGCAGATTTTGACTCATAGCGACCCCTCCTTTGGTTTCTGAGGTGGTATCACTACAGAAGATTGCCAACCTTCTTGCCAAGGAGTGGCTGGATGTTTGAACTGCCAGGCTTCTGGTTAGCAGTCAAATGCCTTAGGCCCTATGCCACCAGTTCTATATAAATCAAAGCCTTTATTTAAAAAAAAAAAAAAGCCATTCTTAACACGGACACAGAAGGATCTAATTCATTTTTTACAATAGAGTTGTTGGAAAAGATATGGAAAATAATTGTATTTGAAAAAGAAAATTTAATCACTATCATTCTAAAAACTTCTCTCCAGTGAGATATTCCATTGGAATGTGTTAAAATAGATAAATTGATAAAATAGAAATGTCTTCATAGAGTTTTTCCCCCACTGCAACACTCTGGGATTCATGGGCCAAGTGCTGGCAGAAACGGTAGTATGCTCAGCACTGTTGATTAGTTGCTTCTTAAGGCAGAACATCATTTATTTCCTTCCATTTGTGTGGATCATTGTACACTTTGATAGTGAAAAAATAATATTTTTTTCTGGGTTATTTGACTAACCTTTCATAATATTTATTCAGTTCTCTGCAAATCAATCATAAGCAATCTGCTTGGTTTTGCCACACACTCTTCTTTGATTTGCTATAACCATATGCAAACATGTTCCTTACAGAGACAGAAAGTGAAATGTAAAACCAGAAAATGGATTAATGAAATGCCAAAAACGAAGAAAGAGAAAAAGCCTCAAGTATCTGACCTCTAGACAAAGCTTCAAACTGGTTCATTCGGGGTCAATCCCTTGCTGTGAATTTGTGTTTCCACCCCAGAAACACTGACACAAAATCTACACTTTAACCAGATCCCCAAGTGATCCTTATAGCTCCCCGAGTGTACATAAGAGTCACCTCAGGACCTTTAAAACTGTAGATTTTGATTCAGTGTTTCTGGGGGTGAAATGCACATTCTGAGCGCAGAGTCAAACTGGAATGAACCAGTTTGAAGCCCTGCTTCTAGGAATGGGTTTAATTCCAAATAACCATGTGTTAAATAAGGCAGACAAACCACTTTAAGAAGACGTTGAAACCCTGACCAAAATAAATAACAAATCTTAAAAAACAAACCTAACTTTTGTTCCTTAGTATGCTTGTTTCACACTCACTTTATTAAAAAGTTGAAAGATGGACCTGCCAAACATATACATAAATGAATAGGAATGCTGTGCTAATAATTTCCAGTAGAAGTCATCGTTTAGTTTCCTTATGAGCTTCACTCTCCACTCTGAAAGCTACTTCACTCTTGTTAAACCACTTTTGAATAATCCATTTATTCTTGAAGACAAATTGTCCAAGACAATGCTGTTAACATTGTTACAGACTGGCACTTACCATTATAGGTTATATCGGGTTCTGTAACATTGTCTGGTATGTTGGCTGAAAAAAAAAAAATTGAACTCTGTTTGCCAGTGACAATTTTCCTTTAATTTAGGAATTCCTATTTCTTACAAAAGCCAGCTGGAAATGAGTAAAGCATTACAGAGCCTTCCTTAGCTGTTGGCCTGGAGAATGCACATTCTCTCCAAAATATATATCTCTGGCACGGTCCAGAAGGAAGGAATCTCGGGTAATCTCTCTGCTGGCCAAGTAGGAGAGTTATTATTTTTAACCCCTAAAATCACTGAATTATTTTTGCAAGTTTAAACATAGATCAGTGTTAATTTAGGTCATACTGGTTATCCAATAAAACTCTAAGTAAATATAGTTGTATTTTTACTATTGGGGTTTCTGCCTCTTTGGTAAAGCTTTTAAGAAAGCAGTTTATAGAATTCACAGCTTGAAGAGTTTTGCAGATATCTTAGGTTAATTTTTAACGTGTACAAATTAATAGTTCCGTAAATTCATTGGCTAGTTGATCATTCGGAAGGAAGATGGGGCAATCTACTTCCGTAGTGATACTGCCTCCGAAACCCAAGAAGGGGTCGCTATGAGTCGGGTCCGACTCGACGGCACTTTACAACAACAACAACAGTTGATCCTTCAACTTAAGACTACAAACATACTTGTCCTATGATCTTCCGTATGGTCCCCAAATTTGGATTACTTACACATTGAGTGACAAATAGCTCTCCTCCCGTCGAGTTGGATCCGATTTATAGCGACCGCTCCTTGGGTTTCCAAGGTGTTATCACTACGGAAGTAGATTGCCCAAACTTCCTTCTAAGGAGTGGTTGGTAGGTTTGAACCACCGACCTTATTGTTAGCAGTCAGGTGCCTTAGGCACTATGCCACCAGAGCGCCCATGACAAATAACTAGGCATCATCAAAATAGTGCCTATGTAACTACTCTGAAGTCCTGAAATATATAGTAGGAATGAATATTTAACCAATTATTTTAAAGTTTGTCACTTTTCCATAGAATCTTAATACCTAAGACTATATGTGGAAACATTTTTAGCTCAATGTTCAAAATCACATATTACTTCAAACTATAACTCCATGGGCAAATCCAGAATGTTCTATAGCAATCATTGTTAGTCAGTGCAAAAAAAGGGCATGGGAGCAAGGTCCTCTGACCTCTTCTAACTTTACAAGTGGGAAGAAGGACCTAGCTCAGCAGCCCAATGCTTCCTTCTATAAAGCAGAGGTCAGACATGCCACCAGCTTCTAAACTATTTCCCAATTCTGGCACCAGCTGTCCCACCCACAGCACTCTCTACTTCTCTGCTGGGTTCAGTAATTCGTTGTTATGGTCACACAGAACTCACACACAATACTCATGATTATATGGTCTATTAGGGAAGAAACAGGTCACAATTCAGGTTCAGGAATGCTCAGGGTACAATTCTTCAGTCAAGACAGCCTCCCCTAGACCATGCTCATAAGCATGCCTCTCTCTGGCCTAGCTTTTGCCCTACTTGGGCAAGTATTACAAAGCTCTTTTAGCTCTATCAAGAAATGCACCCTGTTCTGCCAGTAAACCTCCTGCCCAGAGATACTCAGCTTTCTCTCTCTAGGGGCTGGCAAGCCCTCCATACTGTCTCGTGCAGGTCTCCCGGTTCTGCTGCCACCATGTCTCTACTATCTTTCTGCCATCTCCCTGCATTTTCTATGCCATCTCACTGCCTTTGTCTCAGCCCAGGGATCTGGAGTCCAAAGATTCACTCCACTCCTGGCTTTCTCTTTCTTAATGGTTGTGAGATTCCCCTTTCCTCCCTGGAGATGGTAAAACTGACCAGTCTTCACATTTAGGGTTCCATCCACCTTATTTGCACAGTCCCACCCCTACAAAGACTCTATATACCTTATTTACTTTATCAGCAGGCTATTTAACCCCTTGGTGGGTCATAAGCACCTCACATTTGCAAAGTTCCATCCAGTCATCTGGTGGGAGTCTCAAAGACCATGACTAGAAGAAGAATCATATCAAATAATATACTGTACTGCAGTCAGATAAGTAGATTTAGTCACTAATTCAATGCATATTTTCATGGTTAATGTAAAACCTCAAATTGCCAGTTCAGGAAATGTTTCATTCTAACACTAAAAGATTCCTTTCCTTTTCTTTTGACGTCTTTTATGCCAAGTCAGTCAGTGTTCCATTTTAATTTTAAGAGAGTATTTTTTTAAGACCTCTTCCTTTAATAGTCACTTTGAGGAAGCATTAAGAAATCTTATTTTCTCAAAGGAAATTTTCTCAAAGGAAGAATTGTAAGACTTAATGTCACATTTCAAGCATAATTAATTGTTCATGCAAGTTGAATATAGAAAAACAGCATAATTACTGACTGCTTACTGGAGAGTAAGAGTGTAAAACATCGAAACAATACAGAAAATAGTTCTAGTGGTTCTCAGAACCCATGGGATATGGAAGCATCATAGCAAACAGTGATCAGTGGAAAGAATGATTCTTTCTTCTCTAAAGAGGAGAGTAGTCAGAAGGTCTTTATGGATATCCCATTTATGTATGGTTTTCACATGAAATTAAATTCTCCGGAAGTATGTAGAGTAGTTTTTGGCAAAGGAAACAATGATGTCCTTTGGTCAATTTGACAGAGACATGACACTGGGCAGGTTATATATCATGAGTCATTATGGAAATTCCTACATGATTCATGAATTTTCAGTGACCGAAAGATAATTTTATATATATAACAGTAGCTCCATTTTGTATTATAGACAAGTCTTGAGGGACCTCCTGAAATCATGTTAACTGTTCTCCCCCTACTCATTGTGACACAGATTTATACAATGCTATTGATTGATGCCAGTAACCCCTCTTTTTTGAATTAAACATGTTTTAATGTTTAGTACTTTTTCAAAGTATTAAACCAATATCTTAATAATGCTTTCTATTAATGTCATTGTTAATGCTATGCCAGGAGTGAAATTTCCATATCCAGCTTCTTACTGCACTTTACCTTTAGGCCGATGCCTCACTGATCATCCATCTTTGTGATAGAAGAAAGGGATTCATTTTGCCTCTTCCAAGACATGGGTGTCATAGACACTCACAGTTTATTTAAGCCCTTTGCTTGTATCATATTGTCACAGTCAAGAATTTGTTAACAATCTATCAATTGTATGTGTATGTGTGTGTGTGTGTTTCTCTACAGTTTTCCTATTTCTCCTTGTTTGTTCACATTTAGTTTGCTGTATCATTCTGTCATCTCAGCCTGCCTTCATCAGTACTGGCAAACTTTGCCAGCTCAGTTAGTAAAATCTTGCCATTTTCCAAGTTACTAAATATAGTATGCTAAATGTCCAGTCTGTATCTATCACTAGGTCATCCTTGGCTGTTTTTAGAAAAACATAAACACATGAGTCAGTAAAGTTTCTCCTCTATGGTCCACTAAACTGGACATCACTTGTATTTATTCGAGTATTTCTCTATCAGTTAGTTTATTTAAACCAAATTTTCTTAGATAAAATAAGGTCAGTCAGCTCTTAATACCAGGCCTAAGAGTAACAGAAGGAAAATAGTTTTAAGCAATAGAAAGAATTATAAAGTTCAATGTTGTATATCTTACTTTAAGGAAAATGGAGCCTTCTTTTTATTACCAAATTGAATTGCTCATGATTTTATGCATGATTCTTATTGACGAAAACATTTTTTTCCTAATCATTTGAATAGTCTTATCTGTTTGAATTACTGAAAAAATTTCCCGTATAAATTTTATTAATACAGTGTTAAGAATTGTTACTAATGTCCCAGGGCAGAAAAGAATTTTTTCCATCATAAGAGAAATGTATAGTGGTTATTGTGAATACTACATTACTCATGTGGACCCAAATGCAATGAAGATCATTATTTTCTCAGCTTAGTCAAAGTGATGAATATCACTAAATCAGTTAAATTAATTTCATTTTCAGAGACTTATTGTGTGCAGTGGGTACCTACATCATTTTTCCTTATGCCTTGTTATCTCTGTCAAAATACGTGCTTTAACTCCAAAATTATGTGTGCACTTTTCTACAATGTTTAAGTTTGTGCCAAAGAATACTGCTTCGTTTTTACGCTAGTAAACTCGAGTCACCAAAACTGTGTTTCCTGTTCAGAATTAAAGTCTTCTAGTTCATGGAATGGTTTCATGAGGCACTTTGATTCAAAAGTTCTTTGTTGTTGTTGTTATGCGCTGTCGAGTCTGCCCCGACTCATAGTGACCCCTCCTTGGGTTTCTGAGGCAGTATCACTACAGAAGTAGGATTGTCCGAGGAGTGACTGGTGGGTTTGAACCGCCAGCCTTCTGGTTAGCAGTCAAGTGCCTTAGGCACTATGCTACCAGAGCTCCTAGGGTAATATTAAGCTGTTTGGGGAACACAATATTTATCAGACCATGTAAGTTTCTCTTATTTAAATACCCTAGTATGAAAAATTTCTTATATAGCAAACATCAATGTCAAGTAATGTTCACACTGTGTTTCTTCACCAGTTGCTGGCAAATTGATTTTGACATTTTAGCATTTTGGCCTTTAGTGGAATTCTATATTGCTGTATTGTTTCAAAAATATTTAAAAGTACTTGGTAATTGTGTGAAGAGCAGGTTTAAAATTTATAGAGAGAAAGTTTAGCTTAACTATAAAAAAAATAAAGTCTTCCTTGAGCTCTATACTCTTTTAAAAATTGTCTATATGGGATCAAATTGAAAACAGCAACTTGACAGATTAGATAGGAACCTTAGAGGGCAGTGAGTTTATGTTAATGAGGGAGGAACAACTCAGAAAAGGAGGGTCAGAACAGTTACACCACTCGAAGCATATAATCAGTGTCACTAAATTGTACATGTAGAGATGGTTGAATTGGTATACGTTTTGGTATACATATTTTTAATAGCAAAAAAACAAAAGTTTCTTTAAAAGAAATCATAGCTGTTGAAAGCCCTATGGAGCACAGTTCCACTCCATATGGGGTCACCGTGTGATAAAATCAACCCAACAGCAATTGATTGGTTAATACAAGAAGCACAACGGTAGAGGTGGTAGTAGGAATTGTGTGGATGTGATAGCTACTTTATAACACAGCAAATGATTCATAAACAGGAGTGGTGGGAAACAAATTAAAGCAGTAGGTAAATGACAGTCTGAGAATGCTAGGTTATTATACTTCATCTTGTAAATAGAAAAGAAGTTTCTCAATAACTTCATCTTGTAAATAGAAAAGAAGTTTCTCAATAACTAAAGACATTTAACCAAGGAGCTTGCACATGTAAAGCAATTTTGGATGGGAGACTGGAGACTAAAGACACAATGAATAATTTGTACTATTGCAGTAGAACAGACCTGAAGAGATAAGGGCCTTTGTAGAATGCTTCTTGTGTGAATGGAAATAAGAGATGAGACTGTGATCAAGAAGGAAGACTGGATACCAAGGGAATGCAATTTTAAGAATGAATTGGTAAAACACAAGAAAAAAAATTCAATAATCTTATGTCTGTCTGCATATCTAAAAGATGACCATCAGAAGTATTGACCAATTTTCAATGAGAATATTTTCCACCAAGATCATTTCTTTAAATAGTTCTACTCCTGGAATTAATAAATCTCTTCAGAAAAGTTTCACTAAATAATAAAAAATAATATAGCTAATAGATCACTCATCATTTTCAGGAATTCAAGTATATTCCTTCTCTTGAATATAATTTTAATGTGAATAATTTCATTCTCTTAATCATATAAACATCACTTTGAGTCACAAATTAAAGCTGGTAATATACGGCACTTGACTGCTAACCAGAAGGCTGGCGGTTCAAATCCACCAGCCACTCCTCGGAAGGAAGATGGGGCAATCTACTTCCGTAGTGATACTGCCTCGGAAACCCAAGGAGGGGTCGCTATGAGTCGGGGCTGACTCGATGGCAAAACAACAACAACAACAACAAGAGGCTTCTCTAGTAAAACAGCAAAGCGCGCCAAGTGTGTTAATCTTTTAAACAAGTCTTAAAAATGAAAGCAAACTATAGTTAGTTGAAATGCAAGGGGTCAATTTTAAGGGCATTCTACTAGAGCAATTCATATTATCAACTATTTCTGTTAGGACAATAAGGATGTCATTCAACCTGCCAAGAAATTGCAGCTATTTCAATAATGCATAAGGTTGATAAATCATCTTGATATTGTTTGATAAACGTTTTAACATGGCCAAAGCAAATGAAGCAGATAAATAGATAGATTTTAACAAGGATCCTGCTCCCTAATTAGGGATATGCAGACTCTTGGGCATCAGTAACTAAGTTAAAGAATCATGAATGATTTGTTGAGAATTAGGTATTAGAACTTTGAAAACTGTGTTGACCCATGTGCATTGCTAGTGTCATTCGCCATGTTACACTCTCTCTTTCCCTTCAAGTTACGCTCTCCAGTTTTTGTTATTCTTGTTACCCAAAGCTTTGCTTTAAGTCTGCCAGAGGTTTTGATCAGCACTGTGCCCAAGTTATGAGCATTGATGTTTCCAACCCATGTTTTACATCAACTCTGGATGCTGTGACTCCTGTTCAGTTTTTTTTTTTTTTTTTTTTTAAATATAGGGCAAAGTGGCTCACAGACTAGAAAAAGGAAAATGGAGGAAGGAATTTTAACAAAACTTTTGTCTCTCCTAGTGCTCCATTTCCTGTGGTAAGGGAATGCAGTCCCGTGTTATCCAGTGCATGCATAAGATCACAGGAAGACATGGAAATGAGTGCTTTTCTTCAGAAAAACCTGCAGCATACAGGCCATGTCACCTTCAGCCCTGCAATGAGAAGATTAACGTAAATACAATCACATCACCCAGGCTGGGTAAGCAGACCAAAAATTGGAGATGGTTTTCAGAGACATAGAAATGTGCTTAGCTTCTACTGCTTCACATACCACTTTTTTTTTTTTTTTTTTTTCTGCCCTTCTGATCTCCCATAAGGGGCTCTGGTGGCACAGTGCCTAAGGCATTTGACTGCTAACCAGATGGTTGGAGGCTCAAACCCACCAGCCATTCTACAGAAGGAAGATGGGGCAATCTATTTCCATAAAGATTTACCGCCTTAGAAACCCAGTAGGGGTTGTTATGAGTTAAAATTGACTTGGTGGTGCAGTGGGTTTTTGTTTTTTTTTTCACCTGCCATGGTTGATTGTTCTCAAGAGTGTACCTATGTGGTGTAAATGTTCACCTCATATGTCTGTCTGCTATTTGGCTGGAAGCTACGGAAGTGAGTTTAAATCCAGGACTGAAGGGTGACTAGGGGCAATAGTCTTGGAGGTTTGACCAGTCTCTATCAGACTAGTAAGCCTGGTCTTTTTTTCATGATTTTGAGATTTGTTCCACATTTTTCTTCCACTCTACCCAGGATCTCTTATTTTGATCCCTTTCTGAGTGATTGACAATGATACTAGGCACCATCTAGTTCTTCTTGTCTCAGGATCATGTAGGCTGAAGTTTGCATGGTTCGCTATTCCCTTGAACTAATTGTTTCCTTGTATCTTTGGTTTTCTTCATTTTTCTTTGCTCTGGATGAAGAGAGACCAATTGTTACATCTTAGATGGCCACTTGTGAGCTTTTAAGACCCCAGCCACTACTCACCAAAATAGGATGTAGAGCAAGATTTTTATGCCAATTGAGCTTCTTGTCCCCCAAGACCATGGTCCCAAGCCCATGTGCCTACTGACTCACTCACTCAGGGTGTTTGTCTGTGGTTAAGGAGTTATCATAACCTTGGCCCATTAGCTCTATTATATATGTGAACATTCTTATAGTACATACAAATATATATGAAAAAATATCATCTGCCAAACTTATATATGATCATGTGCATATTCCCTTTTGCCTACATACCTGATCATTTAGCCTGTTTATCTACATATCCACATATAGACCAGTGTTTGTTATTACTAGTAATACAATACTATGTATATAAGTCTTTATCTTTGTTGTCTGTACCACTTGTGTATCTCTCTGTGTCTTCCTTTTCCTTGTTGTTGTTGTTGTTATATGCCATGGAGTCATCTCTGACTCATAGCAACCCCTCCTTGGGTTTCTGAGGCAGTATCACTATGAAAGTAGATCACCCAGTCTTCCTTCTGAGGAGTGGCTGGCAGGTTTGAACCGCCAACCTTCTGGTTTGCCGTCACGTGCCTTAGGCACTATGGCACTAGAGCTCATATTGTATCACTTTTGGTATCTCAGGTACATCAAAGATTGTGAGGCTGGCACAGGACCGGGAAGTGTTTTGTTCTGCTGTGCATCAGGTTGGTATGAGTCAGGGATGACTCAACAGCACCTAAGAACAACAACAAAAACAGCACTTTTGGTATACTCCTTTTCCCTTAACCCAAATCAATACTTATCTCTTACCAATCTAGCAATATTCCCTCAATTCCCCTCAGATCCCTGTAACCAAAAAAGAACATTTTCTTCCATATGTAAATATTTCATCATTGACTTTTTAAGTAGTAGACAAATACAATATTTTTCCTTCTGTGATTGAATTATTTCACTCAGCATAATGTCCTCCAAATTCATTCATGTTATGAGGTGTTTGGTGGATTCTACATTATTCTTTAGTGTTGCATAGTATTCCATTGTGTTTATCTCCCATAATTTGGTTATCTTTCCATCCATTGATGGGCACTTAGGTTATTTTCATATCCTTGCTATTGTGAATAGTGCTGTGATGAACATGGGTGTTCATATATCTATTCATGTCCTGGCTCTCACTTCTTTAGTACCTAGTAATGGGATTGCTGGATCAAATGATATTTCCATTTCCAATTTTTTAAGGAATTACCATACCAATTTCCACAGTGGTTGTATCATTTTACAGTCCCACCAATAGTGTATGAGAGTCCCAAACTCTCCTCATACTCATCGTTATTTGTATTTGTTGAACTTTGCTATTGTTGCTAGGGTAAGAAGGTATCTCATTGTTGTTTTGATTTGCATCTCTCTAATGGCTAATGAGGAGCTCTGGTAGCACCTAAGGCACTTGACTGCTAACCAGAAGGCTGGCAGTTCAAATCCACCAGCCACTACTCAGAAGGAAGGTTGGGCAATCTACTTCCATAGTGATACTGTCTCAGAAACCCAAGGAGGGGTCGCTATGAGTCAGGTCTGACTCAATGGCACATAACAACAACAACAATGGCTAATGAGCACAAGCATTTCTTTATGTATTTATTGGCTGCCTGAATATCTTCTTTTGTGAGGTGGCTTCTTGTTGTTTTAATTTCCATCTCTCTAATGGCTTTTCATCTGTCAGTTTATCATACTGTGGTGGCTAGTGTGTTGCTGTGAGGCTGGGACTATGCCACCTGTATTTTGAATACCAGTAGATTCCTTCATGTTCGACAGGTTTCAGCAGAGCTTCCAGACAAAGACAGCCTGAAAGATGTATGGGGCTATCCACTTCTGAAAAAACTGCCCACTGGAAACCTTATGAATAGCAGTGAAACATTGTCTTATATCTTACTGAAAAACTCTATGAAGAGCTGTGAAACATTGTCTGATATAGTGCCCTAAGATGAGACCTCAGGTTTGAAAGCAAGTAAAATATGACTGGGGAAGAGCTGCCTTCTCAAAGTGGAGTTGACCTCAATGATGTGGATGGCATAAACATTTTGAGACCTTTGTTTACTGATGGGGCACAACTCAAAATGAAAAGAAACAGCTGCAAATATCCATTAATAATTGGAACCTGGAATGTACGAAGTATGGATCTAGGAAAATTAAAAATTGTCAAAAATGAAATGGAAAGGATAAAGATTGATATTTTAGGCATTAATGAGTTGAAATAGACTGGTATTGGCCATTTTGAATCAGACAACCATTTGATCTACTATGCTGGGAATGAGAAATTGAAGAGAAGTGGAGTTGCATTTATTGTCAAAGAGAATATCTCAAGATCCATCCTGAAGTGCAATCCAGTCAGTAATAGGATAATATCCATATGCCTACAGGGAAGACCAGTTAGTACTCTTGCTGTTGTTGTTAGGTGCCGTCGATTTGGTTCGGACTCATAGCCACCCTATTTACAACAGAACGAACATTGTCTGTCCCTGTGCCAGACTCACAATCCTTGCCACACATGAACCCATAGGTGCAGCCACTGTGTCAATCCATTTCATTGAGGGCCTTCCCCTCTGTCACTGACCCTCCACTTTACCAAGTATGATATCCTTCTCCAATGAATGATCCCTTCTGGCAACATGAGTGAAGTAGGTCAGACAAAGTCTGGCCATTCTCGCTTCCAAGGAGCATTCAAGCTGCACTTCTCCCAAGACAGATTTGTTAGTTCTTTTGGAAGGCCATGGTACTTTCAGTATTCACCAATACCACAACTCAAAACCATCAACTCTTTTTCAGTCTTCCTTGTTCATTGTCCATCTCTAATGCATATGAGGCTACTGAAAATACCATAGCTTGGGTTAGGAACACCTTAGTCTTCAAGGAGACATCTTTGCTCTTCAGCACTTTAAAGAGGTCTTTTACAGCAGAAGTGCCTAATGCAATACATCATCTGATCTCTTGACTGGTGTTGCCATTGGTGTTGATTGTGGAGCCAACCAATATGAAGTCTTTAACAACTTCAATCTTTTCTCCATTTATTGTGATACTGCTTACGGGTCCACTTGTGAGAATTTTCATTTTCTTTATGTTTAGGTGTAATCCTTACTGCAGACTGTAGTCTTTAATTTTTATCAGTAAATACTTCAAGTCATCCTCACTTTCAGCAAGCAAAGTTGTGTCATCTGTGTATCACAGGTTGTTAATGTCTTCCTCCAATCCTGATGCCACAGTCTTCTGTTGTTCAAATTTATGCACCAACCACCAAAGCAAAAGATGAAGAATTTGAAGATTTTTTTTTACCAAATTCTGTAGTCTGTAATTGACCAAACATGCAATCAATATGTATTGATACTTACTGGTGATTGGAAGGCAAAAGTTGGAAACAAAGAAGAAGCATCTGTAGTTGGAAACTATGGTCTTGGTGATAGAAATGACACTGGAGATTGCATGATAGAACTTTGCAAGACCAATGACTTATTTATTACAAATACATTTTAAAAAATAAAATAAAATAAATTGTCACTATACAGATTGACTTCACCAGATGCAATATGTAGAAATAAGATCAACTACATCTGTGGAAAGGCAATGGAGAAGCTCAGCCAAAACAAGGCCAGGAGCTGACTGTGGAATAGGCCATCAGTTGCTTATATGCAAGTTCAAATTGAAGCTGAAGACAAGTCAACCAGAACTAAAATATGATCTTCATTATATCCCATCTGAAATTAGAGACCATCTGAAAAATAAATTTGATGCACTGAGCATCAATGACTGAAGACCAGATGAGTTGTGGGATGACATCAAGAGCATCAGACATGAAGATAGCAAAAGGTCATTAAAAGGCAATAAAACATGAAAATGTATATCAGAAGAGACTCTGAAACTTGCTCTTGAATGTAGTATAGCTAAAGCAAATGAAATAAATGCTGAAATAAAAAACTGAGCAGAATATGTCAAAGGGCAGCCCATGAAGTAAAATAAAAGTACCATAATGAAATGTGCAAAGGCCTGGAGTTAGAAAACCAAAAACGAAATACACACCCAGAATCTCTCAAGCTGAAAGAACTGAACAAAAATTAAAGCCTCAAGTAGCAATATTGACAAATTTTATGGCCAAAATATTGAATGATGCAGGAAGCATCAAAAGAAGATGGAATGAATACTCAGAGTCACTGTACAAAAACAGAATTAGTCAATGTCCAGCTACTTCAGGAGGTAGTAATATCCTCAAGAACCATTAGCATTGAAGGAAGAAGTCGAAGCTCCATTGAAAGAACTGGTGAAAGACAAAGCCCCAGAAGCTGATGAAATACCTAGTGAGATGTTTCAACAAATGGTTGCAGTGCTGAAGAAATTATGCCAAGAAATTTGCAAGACCTACTTGGCCATCTGACCAATATTGGCACCCATTTCAAAGAAAATTGATCCATCAGAATTTGGAAATTGTTGAACAATATTATTAATATCACATGCAAGTAAAATATTGCTGAAGATAATTAAAAAATGGCTGCAACAGTATATTGACAGGGAACTTCCAGAAATGCAAGCTAGATTCAGAAGAGGACATGGAACAAGGGATATTACTGCTAATGTCAGATGCATCTTGGCTGAAAGCAAAAAATAACAGAAAGATGTCTATCTCTGTTTCATTGACTAGGCAAAGGCATTTGATTGTGTGAATCATAACAAATTATGGATAACTTTGCAAAGAATAGGAATTCCAGGACAGTAAGTTGTGCTCATGAGGAACATTTACCTAGACCAAGAGGCTGTCATTCAAACAGAACAAGGGGATACTGCATTGTTTAAAATCAGAAAGGGTGTACATCACTGTATCCTTTCACCTTACTTATTCAATGTGTATGCTGAGCAAATAATCTGAGAAGCTTGACTGTATTAAGAACACAGTATCAGGACTGAATGAAGAACCATTGCCAACCTGAGATATGAAGATGACACAACCTTGCTTGCTGAAAGTGAAGATATCTTGAAGCACTTACTGATGAAGATTAAAGACTACAGTCTGCAGTATACCTCACCTAAAGAGAACTAAAATCCTCATAACTGAACCAATAAGCAACATCATAATAAATGGAGAAAAATTTGAAGTTGTCAGGGATTTCAATTCACTTGGATCCATAATTAACATCCATGGAAGCAGCAGTCAGGAAATCAGATGTCATATTTTACTGGGAAAATCTGCTGCAAAAGACCTCTTTAAAGTATTGAAAAGCAAAGATGTCACATTGAAGACTAAGGTGCAGCTGACCGAAGTCATGATATTTTCAGTTGCTTCATAAGAATGTGAATGCTGGACAATGAACATGGAAGACCAAATAATTAATGCCTTTGAATTGTAATGTCAAAGAATACTTAAAACACCATGTACTACCAGAAAAATGAAAAAAATCTGTCCTGGAAGAAGTGCAGCTGGAATGTTCTTGGAGCAAGCATGGCCAGACTGTCTCACTTTCTTTGGTCATGTCAGAAGAAACCCTTCTTTGGAGGATATGATACTTGGTAAAGTAGAGGGTTAGCAATGAAGGGGAAGACCTTCAATGAGATGGATTGACACAGTGGCTGCAATGATGGGCTCAAGCATAGCACAGATTATGAGGGTGGCTCATGACTAGGCACTATTTCATTCTGTTGTACATAGGGTCACTGTGAGTCGGAGCTGACTTGATGGCACCTAACAACAACAACAAATGGCTAACAATCATGAAAATTTGTTCATGTGCTTGTTGGCTGCTTGAATATCTCCTTTGGTGAAGTATCTGTTCATGTCTTCTGCCCATTTTCTAATTTCATTATTTGTCTTTTTGATGTTGAGGTGTTGGACTTTTCTATACATTTTAGAGATAAGTCATGTCAGCTATGTTGTTGCCAAACATTTTTCCCTACCTCTGGATTCACTTTTACCTTTTTGGAGAAGTCTTTTGATGCACATAAAAATTTAATTTTTAGAAGGTGCTAGTTATCTAGTTTATCTTCTACTTTTTATGCATTTTTACTTATGCTTGGTAGTCTATTAATGCAATGTATTAGGGCCCTGAAGTTTTTTCTTTGATGAACTTTATTTTAGATTTTACATTTAAGTCTTTGAGCTAATGGGAGTTAGTTTTTGTGTATGTTGTGAGGTATAGATCTTGTTTCATTGCTCTGCAAATGGATATCCAGTTTTGCCAGCACCATTTGTTAAACCAACTCTCTCTAACCCCATTTAATGGATTTTGGCCCTTTGTTAAAGATCAGCTAACCATAGGTGGATGGATCTGTTTCTGGGTTCTCAATTCTATTCCACTGGTCTATGTGTCTGATGTTGTACCAATACCAGGCTGTTTTGACTACTGTGGCTCCATAGTAGGTTTTGAGATTGGGAAGTGTGAGACTTCATACTTTGTTTTTCTTCTTCAATGGCTCTTTACTATTGTGAGGGCTTTCCTTTCCATACAAAATTAGTGATTGATTTTTCCATGCCCTTAAAGAATGTTGATAGAATACACATCAGTATTGCATTGAATATGTAGATCACTTTGGGTAGTAATTGACATTTTTATAATGCTCACTCATCCTATCCATGAACATGGTATGGTCTTCCATTCATGTAGATCTCTTATAGTTTATTGAAATAGTGTTTTATAGGTTTTTTTTGTTTTGTTTTGTTTTGTTTTTGTATAGATATTTTGTGCTCCTGGTAAGATTTATTCCCAAATATTTTCTCTTTTTGGTAGCTATTATAAGGGGGGGGGGGTTCGCTATGAGTCGAATCAACTTGACAGAAGTGAGGTTTTATTGGGTTTTTTTTTTTTCATTGTAAGTATTGTTTTCCTTTCCAGAAATCTCTGCTCGTGTAGTTGAATCCAACTGATTTTTATATTTTCATCTTGTATCCTGCACTCTGTTAAATCTTTCAATTAGTTCCAGTAGCTTTTTTTTTTTTTTTTGCCGAGTCTCTTGGGTTTTCTATGTGTAGGATCATATCATCTGCAAATAGAGATAGTTTTACTTTTTCCTCACCAATTTAGATGCCTTTGATTTCCCTTTCTTGCCTGTTGCCCTGGCTAGGACTTCCAATGCAAAGTTGAATAGAAGTGGTGATAGATCCTTGTCTGGTTCCTGTTCACATGGTGAATGCCTTGAGTCTCTATTCTGAATAATGTTGGTTGATGGTTTTCCATATATGCACTTTATTATGTTGAGAAATTTCCCTTAGATTTCTATTTTTCTGAGTGTTTTATCAGGAATAGGTGTTGGACTTTATCAAATGCCTTTTCTGCATTGATTGATGTGATCATTTGGTTGTTTTTCTTTATTTTACTTAAATGATGGATGGATTATGTTGATTGTTTTTCTAATGTTAAAGCATCATAGTATATCTGGTATGAATTCCACTTAGTCATGATGAATTATTTCTTTGATATGTTGTTGGCATCTATTGGTTAGGATATTGGTGAAGATTTTTATATGGCTGTAGTCTTCCTTTTCAGTGGTGTCTTTGCCTGATTTTGGGATTTGGGTTATACTTGCTTCATTAAATGAATTTGGAAGAATTCTTTCCTTTTCTATGCTCTGGAGTAGTTTGAGTAGGACTGGTGTCAACTCTTCTCCAAATGTTTGGTAAAATTCTCCAGCAAAAACTTCCAGGCTAAGAATTTTTTTTTTTTTTTTTTTTTTTTGCGGGGGGGGTTGGTCATTTTTTTATGACCTGTTAAATTTCTTCTGTTATGGGGCTGTTCAAATTTTCTACCTCAGTGTGTGTTACTTTAGGTAAGTAGTGTGTTTCTGGAAATCTTCCATTTCTTCTAAATTTTCAAATTTGTTAGAGTACAGTTCTTAATAGTATCCTGATATCCTTTTTATTTTGGTTGATTCTATGGTGATGTCAGCCATTTCATTTCTTATTTGTGTTAGTTGCATGTTCTCTTTCTTTTCCTTTGTTAAATTTGCCAGTGGTTTGCCAATTTTTTTAATCTTCTCAAAGAACCAACTTCTAGTCTTGTTGACTTTTCTTATTGTCTTTCTATTTTCTGTTTCATATATTTCTGCTTGCGCCTTTATAATTTCTTTTCTTTTAGTGACTGTAGGCTTTCTTTGTTGCATTTTTCCTAATTGTTGGAGATATTGGGTTAAGGTATTGATTTTGGCTTGCTCTTCTTTTTTGATTTGTGTATCTCTTGCTATAAATCACTCTCTGATCATTGCTTTTGCTGTATCCAAAAAATTTTGGTATGTTGTATTTTCATTCTTGTTTGATTCAAGTTATTTTCTACTTTCATTTTTTATTTCTTCTATTACCCAGTAGTTTTCTAAGGAGAGAGTTATTCAGTTTCCATGAATACTCTTTTTCCATTGATCTTCCTATTGTTGATTTCTAATTTTATACCATTGTGATCTGAGAAGATGCTTTGCAGTATTTCAGTGTTTTAAAATTTATCAAGGCTTGCTTTGTGGCCTATCATGTGGTCTATCCCAGAGAATGTTCCATGTGCACTGGAGAAGAATGTATACTGTGCTTCTTTGGGGTGAAGTGCTCTGTTTGTGTCTGTGTGATCAAATTGGTTGATTATATTGTTTAGTTCTTCAGTGTCTTTGTTCACATATCACTTTAATACATGAGAGTTATCAACCCATATGAATTAGTTTCATTTTCACTAAATTTGATTTATTTGAATATATCAAACTAAATCCATTGCCATCAAGATAAATCAAACTCATAGTGACCATGACTACGAGTGACCATGACTTTGTCCAGTGGCAAAGTAGAACTACTCCGTAGGGTTTCCAAGGCTGTAAAACTTTACTGACACAGACTGCTGTGTCTTTCTCTCACGAGCCTCTTGGTAAGTTCTTACAAGTGACCATTTAGTTAGCTTCCAAGTGCTTAACCACTGTGCCACCAGGGCTCCTTATACCTTAGTCTAAATTATCAGGTTAGGAAAATTCCTAAAGGCTAAGCTGCTCTGATTCCTGAAGGTCTGTACTTAGAGCCAGCTCCTAGAAATACTATCCTTATAAAGCACTGAAGGATGTAACCATATTTGGGCCTTTGACTAGTCATATGACAGAACTGTCAATTAAGTGAATGTCTATGGAAAAGTAAGATTGTAGTATAAGCCTTAGATCCCCTATTGTTAATAGCCTTCTTTGTTATTGTTGGTACAAATTACTTCAGGAGGGACATAGAATAAAAAAAATGGCTTTCTAAAAGAATTGTGATATGCATTCATGTTCCTGAAGAAGTACCATTTTTTTTATCCATATAAAGGATATAAATGTCAATACAAAATAAATACTAATAACATTAATATTTATATACATATTTTATGTTACAAAATCATTTCGTGAGTATTATCGATTACTGTTGGGAGCTCTGGTGGTGTAGTGCCTAAGGCATTTGACTGCTAATCAGAAGGCTGGCAGGTAAAACCCACCAGCTATTCCTTGAAGGAAGGTTGGGCAATCTACTTCCGTAGTAATACCACTTCAGAAAGCCAAGAAGGGGTCTCTATGAGACAAAACTGACTCAATGGCAGTAAGTATGCTTTTTTTTTTAAGCAATTACTGTTAGAATCCATCATCAAGAATTAGATTTATATTTTGTAGGTTTTTTTTTTTCCTATAGGTCTTTTGTGTTCCTGATAAGATTTATTCCCAAGTGTCTTATTGTGCTGGTAACTATTATAAATAGTACTGATTTCCTTATTTCCTTTT